>NW_006408566.1:6783644-6817843 GCF_000296735.1 Chrysochloris asiatica
CATGTTTGGTAAGGTAGAGGATCAGAGAAAAAGAGGAAGACCCCCAATGAGATGGATTGGCCAAGTGGCAGCATTGATGGACTCAAGCGTGGCAACAGTGGTGGGGTTGGCCCAGGATTGGGCAGTGTTTCGTTCTGCTGTGCATAGGGTCGCTATGAGTCGGTACCGACTCGATGGCACCTAACAACAATTCTAACTCATAGGAAACCTATATTGGGTTTCCAAGGAGTGGCTGGTGATTTTGAATCCCTGACCTTGCTTATCCTACAGCACAACACCCAGGACTACAGCAGGGTGGGGACGACAGATAATAGATAACAAATCATCCGTCACTTTGTCATACTGTAATACTGGAGGCAATACCACCAGTATTTTAAATATTAGTAGGGTCACCAATGGTGGACAGGTTTTAATGAACTTCCAGACTAATACAGACTAGGAAGGAGGAGAGGCAAATCCCTTCTGAATGGTTGTTGTTGGTGGTGGTTATGTGCCATGGAGTCGGTTCCAACTCATAGCAACCCTGTACAGGGTTTCCGAGGCTGTAAATCTTTATGGGAGCAGAAAGCCTCTTCTTTCTCCTGTAGAACAAATGGTAGTTTCTGAACGGTTAGCCACTGAAAACCTTTGAATATGACAGTGAATATCAGGGGGACACTGTCAGATACAGTGCCAGAAGATGAGTCCGTGAGGTTTGAAGGCACCAAAATATGACTGGGGAAGAGCTGCCTCCTCAAAGTAGAGCTGACCTTAATCATGTGACTGGAGCTAAGTTTTAGAAACATTCATTTGCTAATGGGGCACAACTCAAAATGACAAGAATCAGCTGTAAACATCATCAGAACGTAGAATATATGTAGCGTGAATCCAGAAAAACTGGTGGTGGTGATGATGTGCCATGGAGTTGGTTCCAACTCATAGCGACCCTGTATACTTTCTGAAGTTGCAAATCTTTACAGGAGCAGAATGCCTCATCTTTCTCCTGTGAACAACTGGTAGTTTTGAACTGCTAACCTTGATTGAGGTTAGTACTCCGACTCATACCACCATGTTAACTGAGCAGTCATCAAAAATTAAATGGAAGGCATAAAGATCAATATCCTAGGCATTACTAAGCTTTGATATACTGGTATTAACCATTTTGAATCTAATAATCTAATGGTTTGCTATGCCAGGAAGACAAGTTGAAGATGAATCATGTTATAATCATTATCAACAAGAGTATTTCAAGATCTATTTTGAAGCATAATGCTGTCTGTGATAGGATAATATCCATATACCTATAAGGAAGTCCAGTTAATACCACTGTTTTTCAAATTTATGCCTCAACCATGTAAGCTTAAAATGATAAAATTGAAGAATTCTATCAATTTCAGTTTGTAATTGATCAAACATGCAATCAAACATGCATTGATAATTATTGATGATTGGAAACAAAGAGGAAGGATATGTAGTTGGAAAATACGACCTTGGTGATAGAAATGATGCTGGAGTTCACATGATAGAATTTCACAATTATCAATGACTTTTTCATCACAACACCTTTTTTCAACATCCTAAAAGGTGATTATACATGTGGACCTCATGAGATGGATACGCAGGAATCAAATTAGCTATACCTGTGGGGGAAAAAAACCACTAGAGATGCTCAATAACATCAGCCAAAACAAAACTAGCACTCTACTGTGTAACAGACCAGCAATTGCTCATATTCAGGCTAAAGCTGCAGAAAATGAAAACAAGTTTATGAGAGCCAAAATATGACTCTGAACATATCTACCTGAATTTAGAGACCATGTCAAGAACAGATTTTATGCATTAGACACTAATGAACAAAGACCAGAAGAGTTGTGAGGTGACAACAATAATATGATATGTGAAAAAACTAAGTCATTAAAAAGACAGGAAAGAAAGAGATGACCAAAATGGATGTCAGAAGAGATTCAGAAGCTTGCTTTTGAACATAGGCAGCTAAAGCCACCGGAAGAAATGATGGAATAAAACAGCTGAGCAGAAAATTTCAAAGGGCAGCTCAGGAAGACAAGGTCAAGTACAATGAAAAGTACAACGACCTTGAGTTAGAAAACCAAAAGGGAAGAACATACCCAGCAGTTCTCATGCTGAATGAACTAAACGTAAAAGTCAAGTCTTGGGTTGTAATATTGAGGGACTCTATGGGTAAAATATTGAATGGCACAGGAATCCTCAAAATAAGGAAGAAAGGAATACACAATGTCACTGTACCAAAAAGAACTGGTCAATGTTTAATCATTTCAAAAGGTGTAATATGATTGAAAACTGATGGTATTGAAGGAAGAAATCCAAGTTACACTGAAGGTACTGGCATTTCTTTACACTGAGGTACAATTCATACTGAAGTCTGTGGCTTTGATCTTCATCAATAAGTATTTTAAGTCCTCTTCACTTCCAGCAAGCAAGGTTGTATCATCGCATATGGCAGGTTGTTAATGAGTCTCCTTCCAATTCTTATGCCACATTCTTCTTCAAATAATCCAGTTTCTCTGATATTTGCTCAGTATGTTGGTATGTTGTTGTTGTTGTTGTTATATGCTGTGGAGTTGGTTCTGACTCATAGCGACCCTGTACAGGGTTTCCGAGGCTGTAAATCTTTACGGGAGCAGAACGCCTCATCTTTCTCCCACGGAACAGCTGGTAGTTTCGAACTGCTGACCCTGCGGCTCACAGCCCGATTCGTAACCACTACTCTACCAGAGCTCCTTGTTTGCTCAGTATACAGACTGAATAATTATGGTGAAAGGATACAAGTCTGGCACATACCTTTCCTGATTTTAAACCATTCAGTATCTCTTTGTTCTGTTCTAATAACTACCTCCTCTTCCTCATGAGCACAATGCGTTATTATGGAATACCTAGTCTTCACAGTGTTAGCAATAAATAAGGCTCCAGAAATTGACAAAATGCCAATTGAAATGCTTCCACACACTGATGCAGTGCTGGAGGAACTCACCCATCTATGCCAAGAAATTTGAACAATTTATTGAAAGAGCACTAAGGTGCACCTGATCCAAGCCATGGTATTTTCAATAACCTCAGAAGCATGTGAAAGTTGGATGGTAAATAAGGGAAACTTAGAAGAATTGATGCATTTGAGTTATGGTGTTGGAGGACAATATTGAAAGTGCCATGGACTGCCAAAAGAACAAACATATCTGTGGTGGAAGAAGTGCAGCCAGAGTGCTCCTTGGAGGCCAGGATGGGAAGACTTCATCTCTCATACTTTGGACATGTTGTCAGGAGGGACCAGTCACTGGAGAAGGATATCATATTTGGTAAAGTGGAGGGCTGGAAAAAGAAGAGGAAGACCCCCAATGAGACTGATTGGCACAGTGGTGGAAGTGATGGGCTCAGGTGTAGCAACAATTGTGGGGTTGACTCAGGAACGGGCAGTATTTTATTCTGGTGTACACAGGGTCACTATGCATTGGTACTGACTCAATGGCACCTAACAACAACAATATTGGAAGAGATACATATTTGTGTCCATTCCAAAGAAAGGTGATCTAACAGAATACAGAAATCATCAAACAATATCAGTAATACCATATGCATGTAAGTAAATGTTTGCTTAAGATATTAAAAAATGGTTGTAGCAGTACATTGTCAAAGGAGTTGCCAGAAATTCAAGCTGGATTAAGAAGAGGACACGGAACTAGCGATATCATTGCTGACATCATATAGATCTTAAATGAAAGCAGAGAGTACTAGAAAGACATTTACTTTTGATTTATTGACTATGTAAAAGAGTTAGACTGGTAGATCATAATAAACTATGGACAACATTGTGATAAATGTGTATTTCAGAACACTTTATTGTCCTCATGAGAAACCTAAACATTGATCAAGAAACAGTTGTTTAAACAGAACAATGGTGCAAAAACCATGTGAGTAACATATCTGACTTCCCTTGGTTTCACGAGGAGGAAGGAGAATCAAACTCAAAATCAGTCCAAGGTCAATTGCTATGAAGCAGAGGTCAGAGGTCAGAAATACTTCCACCCTACAACCTTCTTTACCCTATTCTGACACCAACCATTCCTCCCACAGCACTCTCTGCGTCATACCTGGGTTGGATAATTTATTGCAATGATGACACAGAACTCATAACAATACTCATGATTATGGGGTTTATTACGGAAGTGAACAGGGTACAATTCTGTATCAAAAAACAACTCAGGACACAGCAGTGCTCCAATCAGGAACACCTCTTCTCTGCTATACTGCAGACACTGGGCTCTTGTCTCCAGCTTCTCAGTCATGTGGAACCTTGTTCTCTGTCCTAGTCCATGGGTCTAGAGCCCACAGCTGCTCTGTCTCTCCAAGCCACTGCCTTCACCTCTGCTGTCACCGCTTTTATAGGTAGGGCTCTTCTACTCCACTATGCTCTTCTTATTGATAGTCCTGGCATCTTCCATTCCTGCTTCTGAGATGGTTCCTTTTAAACTTACTGGAAGGCAACACTAACCAACCCCAGCTTTACAGTCCTGTATACCTTATTTGCATGGTCCCATCCAATCACTTGGTGGGAATTCAGACATTGGATAGAAAAGCCATATCCAGTATATTCAAGTTACCACAAACACAGGATACTGAATAGTTTAAAATAAGGAAAAGTCTGCGCCAGGATTGTATCCTTTCATCAAATTAATTTAATCTGTAAAATGAACAAATAGTCTGAGAAATTGGATTATATGAAGAACATGGCATTAGATCAAGGAAGACTTATTAACAACCTTCAACATGTAGATGACACAATCTTGTTTACTGAAAGCAAAGGGACTTGAAACCCGTATTGATGAAGAAGATCAAAGACTTCAGTCTGGATTGGATCACAGTAAAGAAAGATGGCATCTTCATAAAGAAAACAAAATCTTCAAAATAGGCCCAATAAATAACATTATGATAAACGGAAAAAGATTGATGTTGCCAAAGACTGCACTTTGCTTCGATCCACAATCAACACTCATGGAAGCAGCAATCAAGAAATCAAAGTATGCATTAGGCAAATCTGCTGCAAAAGCCTCCTTAAAGTGTTAAAGAGAAAAAAATGTCACTTTAAAACCTAAGGTAACCCTGACATAAGCCATGGTGATTTCAATTGCCTCATATGATGTGAAAGTTGGACAATACATAAGGAAAACTGATGCATTGGAATTATGGTGTTAGTGAAGAATATTGAAAGTACCATGAACGCGCCAGAAGAACAAATAACTTTGTGTTGTCAGAAGTACAACCAGAATGCTCCTTAGAATCAAGGATGGTGAGACTTTGTCTCTTCTACTTTGGTTTTGTTATAACAGGGGACCAGACCCTAGAGAAGGACATCATGCTTGGAAAAGTGGAGGGTCAGTGAAAAAGAGGAAGACCCCAATGAGGTGCATTAACATAGTGACAGCAATATTGGGCTCAAACATAAAAATATGTGAGAATGGAACAAGATTAGGCAAAGTTTCATTTTGTTTTGTGTAGGGTAGCTATGAATCAGAGCCACGACACCTAATGAGAGAGTATTTGGACTATATTGTATTGCTCGTTAAATGAGATGTAGAAATTTATGTAGAAAATTTATATAGAAACTGCCTGGCTGGGATTTAATGTAATAGTTTGGGATAAGTAATTACATTGGAAAGAGGAGTATTTGAGTAAGGACTGATGTTGTACGTAAATACTTTCATGTCATCCTGGATTTTGTTTTCTTACAGGGTTGCTATGGGTCGGAGTCAACTCAACGGCACTTAATAACAACATACTTTCCTATGGAGTCCTGGTGTGGTGCTGTAGGATAAACACTGGACTGCTAACCACAATGTTGGTGGTTCAAACCCACCAGCAGCTCCTCTGAAATCCTATACAAGGTTGCTATGACTTGGAATTGACTCTATGGCACTTAATAACATATTTTCCTACATTTTTTAATTTTTGAAAGCACTATGCTTAATTAATATCATGATAAGAATAAAGCAAACTATGAGTAATTTGTGAATACATTTGAGTGGCATGGGAAAATTATCATATGTTAATTAAGAAAGCATATAATTATATGCTGTTGTTAAGTGGTTTGAGTATGTTCTGACTCACAGCAACCCTGTATAAGGTTTCCAAGGAGCAGCTAGTAGGTTTGAAATGCCGACCTTGTGGTTCGCTGTCTGGTGCTGATCCTACAGCGCTACACCAGAAGACCTATAATTATATACTGTATGACAACAAATTACACACATACCCACATGTACACACACAGACACATACATATGAAAACATTTAAAATTTAAATATATCAAATTGGTAATAATGGTTATCTCTGGTAGTGTAGTGGTTACGAATCGGGTTGCTAACCTCAAATCAGCAGTTCGAAACTACCAGTGGTTCCGCAGGAGAAAGATTAGGCGTTCTGCTCCCGTAAAGACTTATAGCCTCGGAAACTGTGTACAGGGTCACTATGAGTCGGAACCAACTCCACGGTACTTAACAACAATGGTTGTTGGATTGTGGATTATTTTACTTTCCATATATCTTTCTCTGTTTCTAAGTTATATATAAAGAGCATGGATTCCTTTTATATTGTGGCAAAAACTTATTACAAACAGCAACTAGAATTGTGCTGAGGTGTTAAGTAACATCAAGGTTTCTAATAGTTCTCTTTTACTTCTGAGCTCTGGTAGCATAGTGGTTATGAATCAGGCTGTGAACCTTAAGGCCAGCAGTTCGAAACTACTAGTCGCTCCGCGGGAGAAAGATGAGGCGTTCTGCTCCTGTAAAGATTTACAGCCTCGGAAACCCTGTACAGGGTCACTATGGGTCAGAACCAACTCGATGGCACTTAACAACAACAACATAGCTGAAAAGAAAATGATAATTTTTGACAATTGTGAAAGTATTCCCTTCAGTGGCTGGTATTTAAGAATAGAGAAATATGAAGAACACCATGGTCTGATTGTACAAACCCCTGCTATTTGAGCTGCCAGTTTCATGGGATACAGGCTGTGAGCAAAGTCCCAAAATAGGCAAACTTAAAAGAAAGACATCAACCAACATAAAGAACTTCATCTTCCTCTTCTGGGCCTCACCCGCCAGCCACGATGATGACTGCAACTCTTGATAAAATCACAAAGCACTGAACTGCCAACAGCAAGATTGGTGGTTCAAACCCATCTGTTGCCCCTTGGAAACTCTGAATAGGGTCGTTGTAGTCAGAACTGACTTGATAGCACTTAATAACAACAGCAGTACATATTAAAATCATTTTGTTGTCAAGTCGGTTCCGACCCATAGCAACCCTATATAGGGTTTCCGAGGAGCAGCTGGTGAGCTTGAACCGCCAACTTTGCAGTTCAAACGGCTTTGCAGTCTGGCCCATTAAACTACAGTGCCACACCAGGATTCCATTAAAGTCATTACATTCTTATTATTTTAAGAAATAATTAACATGTGTGTAGTACTTTAAATTTACAAAGACCTTTCATGTGTGTCTAAAATCTGTTAAGGGTATATGCAGTCTTGATTAAATATACTAATTGCAGACAAACAAAGGGGATTTGAAATGAGAGATTCTCAGTATCATCTCTTTGCATCACTAATGGATCTTCTTCCTTTCCTTATGACAGCTTTCCTCCCTGCCTGGGGTAGTCTGCAGTTGATAAAAGTACGATGGGGTGGGTGGCCTGAACCTGTGGATATCTCTTTTCAGAATGCATGTCCTAAAAACAAATTTATAATGATATTCAGTCAGATATTTATTGTATGAGGAAGAAGACTCCTAACCATCTAAACGTGTGTTAGTTTTGTCTAGGGATTTTCACCTTTTCCATTTTTGATCAGTAAGTTTGAAATTACTTGTCAGATCTGTTGAAATTTCATCATTTGCATGTCCTTTAGTAAAAAAGATAGTAACAGATTTTTCCCATCAACATTAACATAGACCCCTGAGAAGCATACCACTAGGAGGTGGGGTTGCACAGCAGGGAAGTGGTATCATGTTTCTAAAACATTCTCTTGCTCTACCAGCAGAACAAAAGAGAGTACTTGTTGTCCCTGCTGACAACGAGGTAGGCCATGGAGCAAGTCATGGGAAATCATGTTGACAGATGTTTTATATGGAAGATGACTAGAATGCGACAACCCAAACTTCTTCAAAACAGACAACAACCAAATAACAGCGTAACAGCAATGTTATAACCAAGGGATGTGCAAAATTGGAGAATAGTAGAAATAGCTAATATTTGCATGCACAGAACTCAGTGCTTAATTATTTAATTTTGAACTCAACCCTTATAAAAGTGGTGTTATTACTATTATTCCAATTTATAGAGGAGAAAACAATGACTTCAAAAGGCTAAGTAATTTGCCTAAAATCATACATTAAAGACTGAAGCCACATTCACTAAGAAGGCTAATTACATACACACAGACTTTCAGTATTTCATCTATTCTAGCATTAGAGAATTATTGTGAAGTGCTGTCAAGTTGGTCCTAACTCACAGAGACTCTGTATAGGGTTTCCACGGAGCAGCTGGTGAGTTTGAACTGCCGGCATTGTGGTTCAAACGAACCTTGCCATCCAATGCTTTAGCCCTCAGCGCCACACCAGGGCTCCACATTAGAGAATAAACTGGTACAAATTAATTAGGGATTCTATTTCTATTATCTAGGATAATGCCCACTACATCTTTAGGTTAACATTTACATACAACGTATGATTTTATACTAGGAACTCTAACAGCACCATTTTCATATTAACTTACTTATGTTGGCTTTCTGTGAAAGTTCATCCTAACTTCTAGCTCAAGTTAGGCTCCTTGCTAGATTAGCCTCTTGAGCATCCTAAATGCCTTAATTATGACATTCTTAACATATTATAGGAATTATCTCTTGATGTCTTACTGTTACATTCTAACATATCTTGTTTGTTTACTGCTATAACCTCAGTATCTAGCATAATACCATGCATATAACAGGCACTCAACAAACACTTGCTGATTGAATGAATACAATAATAGCAATATTTGCTCCTGAAGTATTGAGGTTGCAGTGGGTTAAGTGCTGGGCAGCAAGATCTTCAGTTCAAACCCATCAGCTGTTCCACAGGAGAATGATGAGGCTGTATGTTCCCATAAAGATTTACAGTCTTGGAAACCTTATGAAACAGTTTTTCTATCCTATAGGGTAGCTAGGAGTTAGCATTGATGCAATGGCAGAGTTATAGTAATATTAACAAGGGCTGATTTGATAAGGCTCATTGATTTCCTATCAAACATTTACCAATTGCAGAATTAGCAAACAGGGAGACCATAATCAATTTTGTGCAAATATAAATATACTAAGAAAATCCTGACTACTGCTAAAGAATGTTAATTAACTATGTTCATATGTATATGGTGGCATGAGGAACTTCTCAAGCAAAATTTTAACATCATAACAGGACAATTAATTTCCTTCTTATGGATATGACTTACATGTCTGAAAATGTACTCTATGTATAGGTATGGAACATTAATATTTTTTTCAAGAACTCCTACTACATGGAAAAAGAAAGACAGAAATGGCATATAAAATCAATTTTATTTCTATTCATAAGCAAAAAAGAGCATGTATTATTCAATCTGTCTAACATTATACAAGTTATGTTTTTATTTGATGTATAGAACAAGTACTAAAAATTCCTTCAGTCACATATTATATTCAAATTTGATTGTTCATGTGTGTATGGCAGGAGGAAGAGAAGTGAGAAAAAGAACAAAGGTTTCAGGACTGAAGAGAGGAACGTACACATACACACAGGAGACGGAGACAGAGTACACAAAAGAAGCAGATCAGGAAAAGCGACAGTATATTATCTCTGTTAACTTGCATTTGCAATAATAGCAATGTCAAATCTAGCAGCACACATTTTCCTCCAGGCATGGTGTCTGCAATTTCCATAGCTGGCTGGCTGATACTCAGGATAACAGTTATACTGCGAGTGTAACTGGGTCAGCTCCTAGGCATGAATAGCTAACAGACAATAAATCAGCAAAAGATCTAGGCAATTAATATGTTCCACACAACCATAACCATTAAAATACCATGCACTCAAAGCTGATCACTAATATTTGTGTCCCTATTTAAAGAAATAGGAGTTCTGGTGTGGATCTGTAGGATAAACACTGGACTGCTAACCATGAGGTCAATTGTTCAAACACACCAGCCCCTCCTTGGAAACCTTATACAGGGTTACTGTGAGTTGGAACCAATGCAAAGACACTTAACAGCAGCATTTAAAGAAAAATATGACAAAGAAAACTTCAAGTTACAATAAGTTCTTTTGTCAATATTGTTCCAGAATGTAGGCATGCCTCAAATCCTCACCTCAATGAACTCAGCGTTTGCCCCTAGTAAGATTACTATCAAATTTATACACTCCATTTACTGCTGGTCTCATTACTCAGACACCGTGTTGTTGTTAAGTGCTGTCAAGTTGGTTCTGACTCTGTGAGTTTCCGAGCCATGGCTGGTGAGCTTGAACTGCCAACCTTGCAGTTCAAGCCAACCTTGCAGTCTAGTGCATTAACGCACAGCACCAGACCAGGACTCCAGATACTGTGTAGGTATCACAAGTGTGATGGGTCTCAATGAAACTCATTACCTTCTTGACCAAATCTCCTACTTCTCAAGACTCCTTGTTCCCATAACTCCCTATGTCTCACAGGACATTTCTTAACAGTGGTTTTCAAATCTTTCAATAACAGTAAAAAGGCAGTCCCTTATTAATCTATTTTTATGCAAACAACACTTGTGTTATACACTTCTGCATATGTGGAGTCCCTTGTTATTTTCAAAAGTGCACAATACCAATATTTCTTATTTGTTGATGACTTCAATTTCTTTTCTGTCTAAGGGATTTCATGCTACATCTCCATGTTGGTACTGATGATGGGAAGACTTAGTTTCAGTAGCAGACCCTCAGCAGCCTACCCTCAGGTTTCTAAAGCAGCCCCTCTCCTGACAGGATTCCTTCCATTCTCTGCAAACCATCTTCTACAATGCAGGAAGAAATCACTTATTCCACTCTAGAATTACCCTTCACTAGGGCGGCCAGCTTCAACCCAGGAGGTGCATGCGTCTGTGCACCAGAGGCCAGAGAGAACACTCAGGAGGCAACATCGTAGATATGTCATTTCACCTGGCCATCCACAAGTCTCACCACTGCCCCATGCATAGTCCATCAGGCTGGTTAGAGAGTTACTTGTGTTGAGGGGTTGCATATCACTTAGATGAGACACGTTCAATTAGGTGGGGAGGGGGTTATGAGAAGGGAGGTGGTGCTAGGCTGGTGCAATGCATGCCCAACCTGTGGCCTGGCTTCACATGGGGCCAGCACAGCCCTCTGCAGGAACCTCTGCCTGTCTCTGGTGTGATGTATCTGAGGTCAAACTGGCCACAGAAACTCCACCGCTCTCAGGCCTGACTATATACAGTTTCAATGATTTGTTTGCAGATTACTTGGGTACTACTAAACACAAACCATGATTTCCAGACCATGGCTTATATTTTCATTATATAAATGTGATCAACAATTAAGGAGTCCTGGTAGTGCTGTGGGTAGGTGTTGAGCTGCTAACTACAAAGTCAGTGGTACAAACTCATCAGCTACTCTGGAGGTATGGGTAAGAAGAGGCGGTCTGTTCCTGTAAAGATTTACAGTCTGGGAAACCCTGTATAGGGCCTCTAGGTGGTGCTGTGGGCTAATGCGTTACACTACAAAGTCATTTGAACTGCAAGATTGGTGGTTCAAGCTCACCAGCTGCTCCTTGGAAATATACAGAGTCGCTATGGGTCAGAATCGATTCGATGACACTTAACAACAACAACAGGAGTTGTAATCAACTCAATAGCAATGGGTTTAGTTATGCTTACATGTACTTTTTTGGACTATTGAGTGAAGGTGAATGAAGTAAAAATTCACTTGTAGAAATTCACAAGCCATGCACAGCACATGCATGAGAGTGCTATACCAAAGTGCTTTTTTACATAACTTCCTCATTTTCTCCCATTAAGATGTGCTACTTATGTGGGTGTACTATTTATGAAAAAATATGGGACTTCACTTGAACTGTTTCAGCGAGTCTCTGAATTTTTCCTGACCCCCAACCAGGTGGATTGGCCAAGTGGCAGCATTGATGGACTCAAGCGTGGCAACAATAGTGAGGTTGGCCCAGGATTGGGCAGTGTTTTGTTCTGCTGTGCATAAGGTCGCTATGAGATGGTACTGACTTGATGGCACCTAACAACAACAATCTTAAAAATCAAAGACACTCATAGTACCTTCTTTATCAAAGGAGATAAAAATTATTGATTCTACATTTCACAGGGATTACAATTCAAATTCCTTCGCTCAGCATCTAAAGCCCAGTAAATAACGATTTCTACTTAACCTTTCAGGATCATCTTTTAAAACATTATTTCTCCCAGTGTTTACCATTTCTGAGTACAATTAGATTTGACCCTAATTGCTATGCTCAAGTTATTCCTTCTAACTGAAATGCTCTTAGCTGACTCAAGTGTTCCTGTCCTCTAATGGCAAACACTTCAAGTCCATTTTCCCCACACCAAATTATTCTACATTCCCCCTAGTTAAAAATCTACCTACCATTCATAGTTTTCTGGCACATTTTTTTTTTTTTTTTTTACAATTCTATTATGGCATTATCTCAATATCCATTTTATAGGAAGTACCTATTTTGTTTATTTCTTGTGAGTTCCCAGATGGCAGAAGTCTTATTATTTTACCATCACAGTTCCTCTACCAGGGTTTGTGGCTAAGAATATTATTCATAGACCATAGAATAAAGGGATAAATGAGTTCTTATGTTTTCTGTTCTAGTAATCATTGATCTAGGTTTCTTTCCTTGTTATAGGAAACTATCTAACTTATGATTCAGGTATCAAAATTTTTACATATAGCAACCATTCTTTTTCAAAGCTGAAAGCTTTGTGCTGTGTTTTTTAGTTCTCCATTTGACAACCACAGTCAGGTTGAGAAATACTGTTTTATAACCGACTTCTGCACCTGACTAAATGTGATTCAGTGTTTAACTTCTCGTCTTCTGGTGAATGAGGAGCTCACTTTTCAGCAAAACAATTTATATACATATTGAAATCCACTGTTGTTAGGTGCCATCAAATCGGTACCCACTCATAGGGAACCTATGCACAACAGAATGAAACACTGCCTGGTCCTAGGCTCAGTTCACAATTGTTCCCACGTTTGAACCCATTGATGCTGCCACTTTGCCAGTCCATCTCGCTGAGGATCCACCTTAGCAAACATGATATCCCTTTCCAGTGACTGGTCCCTCTTGACAATATGTCCAAAGTATGAGAGATGAAGTCTGGTCATGTTGGCCTCCAAGGAGCACTCTGGCTGCACTTCTTCCATCACAGATCTGTCTGTTCTTTTGGCAATCCATCTTTTGTTTGTTCTTTTAGCAATACTTTCAACATTCTCCTCCAACACCACAACTCAAATGCATCAACTGAAATCAATTAGGTTGTGTTATTTATTTACTATTATATTTTTGAATGAGGAACATATCCAGAAGCAACTGTATAGTACTGACAGTGGAAGTCATAAGAGGAAGAAAATACAGTGAGTCTCCTGGAAATACAAGATGAAAATCTGAACTAGAGGACATTTTGGAAATAAGAATCACATGTATCTTGTTAAACCTCTAATGATCCCTTCCCCCAATTTTCTTCATTCAGTGTGAATAACACTTCAAAGTATGAATAATAAGCAATCTACTTAGAAACTAAAAAATCCCTCTTATTTGCTCAATTTAAAAAGTCATTACTGTCATTCATTTTTATTTTTACTTTGACACACTCCACCTGTCTTCTTACCCAAATCAGACCAAGACATCAAGAGATTGGAAATGTTTTCAATCAGACCATCTTTCCTGCTGCTATTCAAATTACTCAAAAATAAGGAGTTCCATCTCTTGAACAACTGTGTAAGCAAATTCACTATTAATAGAAAAAAATCTCACAACCATACAAACGACTTTAAAAAAAAAAGTATATAAAGCATTGGCAGTGTAGTGTGTTGGCTGCTAACCGCAAGAGCAGTCATTCAAGTCTACCAGGTGTTCCACGTCAGAAAGATGAGCCTTTCTGTGCCCGTAAAGGTCTACAGCCTCAGAAACACTATACAGGGTTGCTACGAGTTGGAAGCTACTCCCAAGCACACAACAACAACAACAATAATAAATATATAAAAGTCATGATTTTTAAATTGTGTTGACACATCCATGTTAGAAAGTCTTTTTGTTATCAGGGATACAAAGACAAGTGCAATATCTAAATTCAATTCTGGAGAATAATTTTTTTTTAGCCATCTTTCGATTCCAGGAATAATCTAGCTATTTCAAATTTTAAACTATTGAGCTGTAAGTGATAAATTTTTATCTGTAAGATAACCCATTAATTAAATTGCATAATTTTCCCAACATTATTTTAAATGGGTCACTTTATCAAATTCCTGGAATGTTAAGATGATTTAAAACAGAAATGTAAGACAGAAGAATGTTATGCCTTAATAAAGAATATAACAATTAAGCATTGAGATTAGATATTTCACATTATATTTATGGTTATTTTCTTTACTCTTCTAAAATGGCAAGTCTGGCAACAGTTGTCCATTTTACTGCAGCCATTCCAATTGTAATCTCTGGAATGCAGATGGAACTTACTAAAATACTCCTTTTTACTTCACCCCATCTTTCTGGTCTGCTATGCCGCATTCCTGAGGAGCTCTGGTAGTGTAGTGGTTACGAACTGGGCTGCTAACCTCAAGGTCGCAGTTCGAAACTACCAGCTGTTCTGCAGGAGAAAGATGAGGCGTTCTGCTCCCATAAAGATTCATAGCCTTGGAAATACAGTACAGGGTCGCTATGAGTAGGAACCAACTCCACGGCACACCACCACCACCATGCCGCATTCCTTGCCTTAAGAACATATGTATGTATTTGCATTTTACAATGATAGACTACCAGAAAGATCAACTGTTCAAAACAAAGTAAAATACAATACAGGCATACCTCATTTGATTATGTTTGCTTTACTGTGCTTCACAGAGAGGACATTTTTTACAAATTGAAAGTCTGCAACAACCCTGTGTGGAGCAAATCTAAAGGCATCATTTTCCTAAACACAGGTGCTCACTTTGTGCCTCTGGGCTACATTTGGTAATTCTTACAATAATTCAAACTTTTTCATACTTACTAGACTAGTATAGTGAAAATATAACTTTCATATGCACTGGGAAACCAACAAATTCATGTGATTCACTTTAATATGCTATTCACTTTACTGCACATATCTCTGAGGTATACCTGTATCGATCAAAAATGTCCTTTTATTTGTTGTATTTGCAGAAAAGTTAGGAAAGGTCCCTGGTTGACAGAGTTAAGTTCAATGGCTAGAAAAGGTGTTTTGATTTCTTTTTTTTTTCCAATTAACTACAATTAATGAATTTATATTGACTACAGATTAGCTTTCTTTTTTTTAATATTTAAAATTGAAGATCACATACAAATCAAATTCATGAAATATTTTATTTAATATTTAGTATTTCTAAGTAGCCATAGCATTTTCAAATAGAAAAGTAAGACCGGGTCTTTTGAAGAAAACTGGGATTGCAAAATGCAGATGGGGTGGCAAAAGAATGAGGTGGGTATAAATTAGAATCTGGTATGCTATGTACTACTTACCTTCAAAAGTCAAATAAAACTTTCCTCTGTCAAACCAAACGAGGGAAGGCTGTTCATTCTCTGTATGGCCAGGAGTTGAAGCGGGATGGGAAAGGTTAAGGAGAGGGAGAGAGAAGGACACAGTATGAGTTCAGAGCAGGTCATTAATCTCACTATGGGGTCGGGTGTAGGCATGGCATGCCATTAACGTGCAGGGGGTTTAAAAAAAAACAACAACAAGGAAGGCTGCCAATCTATGTTTTGTTTTAGTTCAGGAAACAGAAAGCGAAAGCAAAGCTATGGAGGCCTAAAGGAATGGGCACGTGTGACTGGAAGCTGGATACTTGGGGTTCGTGTGCATGGAGCGGAACTCTTCTTGACCATGCAGCGGCGTTAGCATATTTTAACTGCACTAGTTTGAGCAAATTGTCCTTCAGCAATTGCTGCATCCTTTTCATCTTCAATACCATCTCCTTCTATGTTTTCACCAAAAAGATAAACGTGGAGTTATGGGTTGTATAAAACATCAGCTTTGGTTTTAAACGACAACATTGTATATCAACTTAAGTTCCAGGAAGAAGTACTACATTTTCCAACCCCTCCCCTGGAATCGCCTTAGGTATCCAGACACAAAACACCCTTTATCTATGTACCAAAGAGAAAACAAGGCTACTAATTCTGCTCTACTATTATTTTTTAATTTAAAAAGTCAGTGAACATGTAATTCTGAGCAGTTAAATTATTTCTTCCTTTGAAAATTCAGAAAGCAGTAGCATCTCACCTTGTTTTAAAAAAAAAAACCTTTTCACTTAGAAACTGTCATGCAACCTGCTGCTTTGTAGCTTTGTAATATATTCACTTAGAAAAGTTTCAGTGGCATGAGTTCCACAATGGACAGAGAACATACAAGGTGCATCTGAGAGGCACTGGACACTCATGAGCTAAGGAGCATGTCTATGAAGTTTATTGCATTCAGATGGCATTAATGGCTTGGATTTTTAAAGTCTAAGTATCTAGAAATCACTCTGCTAGCACCATACCTGCAGGCGTTTCACAGCGCCTTTCAAACGAGGGCAGTTTGTCATAAAAAACATCATCTTCTGACACTACGAACCAAAGAAACATAAAGGAATGGAAAACAAAAAACACAAATACAAACCCCAAATGAAACCAAGCAGCACACTATACTGATCAAAACACAAGGAATGATTTTAATGGAAAAAAAGAAACAAAACTCAAGTCACTGGGGTTATGATTATGTTGTGATAGACTTATTTTATGATGATTTTATGAGGAGAAATTAAAAAAAAAAAAAAGGAAATTAAGGTCAGGATTGAGCATCTGTGAATTTGGCTGAAGTCAGCCCCATGATGGAAATCAAACTCCATCTTCTCCTGGAATTGTTGAAGGTGTTATCAATAATTGACTTGTGGGAGTGTCCTTCACTCCCACACAATTCTCAAATGACCAGACATCAACAAGAACCTCCTGATAAGAGCACTGACAACTCAACAGGATCACCCAGCATGCACCGTCCCCCCATGGGAAAGCAGAAGCTTTTAACATGACCATAAACAGCAACACTATAAATCTGAGGTCCCTGCATGAGCCATCATCAGTATCCAAATTCAATTTGCTTTGCACCTGCTTTGGTAGTTAATGGGCTGTTAATTTTGAACAGCTTTATTGTTCTTTCTTCTTTGGCTATGGACTCCAGCTGTGGCCAAATGCCTTTGAAAATTGGTCACAACATCATGAATTGATGCTCTGGACCTCAACTGTTCCAGATCTTTGTACATGGTTTCCCTCCTCACTAACACATACAATTGGGATTTTTCCATTATGTGATTTTAAAAAATGCCACAGATCCTATGGATATTTTAATAGAAAATAGAATAAAATTTGGATGAAGACATAAAGATATAAGATAAGAAAATGAGCAAACATAGTAAAATTATTCCTTAAACAGTAGTACTACTTGGGTGAGATTTTTTTAAAAATTAGGATTATAACTACTCACTTCAAAAATCTGTCTTTATTTTTGTGTAGACTAATTGGCAGTTAATACAGGGTATTACTTTAGAAGACCTGTTCATTTCAGAAAGCTTGAAGAGACAAAGGCTTAGAGGAAATATTTTAAGTTTCAGATGCTATAGTTAATATTCCACTACTGAATTGATTTGACGTCTGCTCAAAGTCCATATCATGCTTCCTTTGGTGACCATAAATGATTGCTTTTCAATCATTACAGATTCCTAAGATGTTAAAGCTGTAATTTAAAGTGCATAATTAACAGTGAAAGAATATATATATAACAGTGAATTTAACAGTAAATAAAATTGCCTTTAGGGTGTTTTTTTTTTTTTTGTAGTGGGGTCCTCCTAAAGGAGATACTGTAAATATATATATATATATATATATATATATATATATATACACACACACACTAATAAATAAAAAAATAAACAATTAATAAAAATGGATATTTATAAGTAGTGATAATACCCTGTTTTGAAGAGGGAGTTAAATGCTTAAAAGTTTGTATCTTATAGGGTTTGCTCCCTAATGTCAAAGAGCACAAGTTCTATGAGCTTTTGAGAGTGTAAAAAGAGTTTATTATATTTCACCGATTTAAAGACATGCATTTCCACTCCCCCCACATCTTTTAACATCTCTGAAACTGGGGTGGATCTTGCAATCAATGTCCTAAGAATGCATTATATTTTTGCTTAATTGACATCTTTTCCCCCTCCTTCTTAGTTATATACAAAATATGTATCTTATATTTGAAGGTGTCTTTAATTCAATGAAATATAGTCACATAGGAGCTCAGAGTTTGACTGCATACAAAAAGGTTTATTTTATGTTGTGGCATCGGACTGACTATGTCATAATCACGGCTCTCATGAGAGATGCTATGCCCAAGTCTTTTATATTAATTTTCTTATTACTAATTGTTATGTAAGAGGACAGGCTAGATTTGTTTGCAAAGATTTAGTACTTGAATTACTTTAAACTTTGCTTATTTTGTTTCTACCACATTTACCTCAAATTTTGCTCAAGAGTCATAGGGACTGTCAAAAAAGCATTGTGGTTGGAGTAGGAAAGAATCGATCCATCAATTTCAGGGACTTTGCTGCTGAACTTCTCTAACTCAAGCAAGCATTTGATGACATTAAGTTGACATTCCATGTCAATCATGGAGAGACCTCTTGGTGCTGAACAGCCAAAGCACATTCTCTCCAGAAAGAGAAACAGCAATACACAAGATGCTGCTGGGCAGTTAGTCATATGACAATGCATTTACTTCGGAGAGAAGTGGCTGTCAGGTGACCCACAGCAGAAGGAGGAAATAAAGAAGAGGAGGATGAGGAATGTAGTGGGAAGATGAAAACCAAATAAAAATAACAGCACCAAACAGATTAAATCAGAATGCTCCTCAGCAATGAAGCAATGTGACTACCCTCTCATGTGACTTTTTTCTTTTTAAACCCTTTGTGAAAATATTCATGGGAGGTGTGTTAAAAATCAAAGTAGCTGGCCAAACTTGAGATTTCTGCAGCAGAGAATATAGAAATGCAATGTACAAAACATGGACACAGTTCAAGTTCCCTGTGTGTAGAATTAGCACTGTAAAACTGAATGAGTTGAAAGAATATGGTAAATATTTCATCTGAGGTCACTTGGTTTGTCTTTCTGAGTGACAGCTCATCCTTTTTCCATTTCTTTCAGACCAATAACACAAATCACATGGAGTAGGTAGAAGACACGATCTTCGGGAGTAAAAAAAATGCAGGCAAGGAATGGAGAAGTGGCTGTAGGAATCAAGGAATATTAAAGAAGTAGAGTTCAAAAATAAGTCTGGACTGTCAAAGAAATAAAATAGTGAGCATGAAAAATGGCTAATAGACCTCTAAAAATAGGAAGTCCCAAGTTTCCCAATTAACTGATACAGATAAGACATAATGTTGGTTATATAAATAATGACAAACATAAATCTATTAAAATCATATGAAACAGATATCTGGCTATATTTTCTCCAAATTTTATTGGGATGTTTAGAATGGTGTGATTAAAATTATAGAGCATGCGATATAGTTAAAACTTTGTGGTCCCTGAAAGACACACCTTAAAGACATAAGCAGATTTTCTCCAGAAGAGTTTCAGGCTTTGATCAAACTACTTCTCACATAAACAACTCTACAGTGTGCTCACTGGTAAGTAGCAACAAGACTTTATTTACCTTTGGTTAATGATTTTCCCAAGCAGAGCAGGATAGGTCTGTTGACTTTTAATACAGAAGCCTGGGGGAGGTGTTCCAGACAATGAAGGAAGAGAATGGCAAATGGGGTTGCATAAGAAAGATGAAACAGGGAAGCCTCATGTCAGACAAGAAAAACCATGAAAATGAGACGCACTGGATGCTTATGGTAGTGGGTGAAGTGGTGTAGAGCAAGACCAGCCTTGGAAAGAGGGAAACCACTCCAAGCAAAAAGAAGCGTTTAAACTTGGGAAAACCATCTAGCTGAGCTGACATTCTCAACTCTTCACTTTCATCACACCATAATGAAAGAGGCCCAAAGGCAATTATTGAAAATGCCAGCAATGAATTACTTCTCTGGGAAAACTGATCATACATCATTGAAAAGCACTTAAACAAATTCAAAAAATTTGCTCAAGTCCCATAATGCCAATGCTGATTCCATTTGTCAACATAAAGACAAGTAAAAAATGATGAAGAAAAGAAAGATCCACGAAAGTACAAGTTCTAAATTTTGTGATTTCTGATGTATTACACTGTTGGAATTTAAATAAACATTCCCCCTCAAAGGAGATGACTTTTATTGTAAGAAACAATATCTAAATAACAGGCCCTTATTTGGCGATTCCTTTTTTTCTTTTATGACGAGTTCTGTATGTAATACCACAGGAAAATTCGTGTAAAACACAGGTGTTAATGTTCTTTCATTCATTTATTTACTTGACATTCATTTATTTATTTACTTTGCCTCCTTTGCTGAGAAGGTGTTTTTAAAAGGAGAGTCAAGATGACAATAGCAAAACACACAGCAAAACAATTTTGATCAGAAACATAGGGCCTTGGGGATTTCAGGTAATATAAAATAGCCAGTCAAAACCACAAACAAATGGAAAGAGAGATCATTTTTACCAACGGTGGGAGTGGTGGCTGCACTCAAGGAATTGGTGGACGATATTGAAGAAGTGCTTTCAGCCCGGGCTAGGGGTGCTATCGGAGGAGGGCTGGAAGAGTGGATGGGAGGGCTAAAAGGTCTGGACTGCAGGAAGGAGAAAAGAGATGAAAAGTTAGGTATTCAAGTCGTAGCACTTTCATTTCACATTTTTAATGTCTCCTAGCCTAAATATGACAATTCAAGCTCTTAATGGAGGATAAGTGAAACCATTTTTACATTGGAATTAATTCAATAGGCCTCAGTAAGAGCCTGTGGAATGCAGCTAGAAGATCCAGAAACTGTAAACATGCTAAACTCAGTAGGTACAGCCAGGTTTAGAGAAGCTGGGATCTGTGATGTGGTCAGCAGTTCTGTTCAAGACTAAATTCACAAGCCCTTGGAGACGAGGCAGGTAATATAATGTGAGAACCTCTAGCCATCTAAACAGATTCAAATAGAAAACACTGCACTGTGGTAGCCAAACCTAAAATGATGAACATCTTAGATGTCAGTCCTGTGTTCACATATCAAAGCCTCTCTCACCAGTCTCCTGACAAAAGAGCAAATAAAATGCTTTTCCTTTCCCCCAGCCTTAAAGCACAAAGCAAGAAACTTCTGGAACAAATTCATGGGACCACGGTTCTCCTATCACCAATAACTTTTTTATAATTTTGGAGCCACAAATAAGGACTCATCCTCCAGAATCAGATAAATATTATGAAAAAAAAAAACTATCTTGTATTCTAAATTATTTAGTATAATCTAGCATTTCGATCTTAATTTTCATCAAACCCCACTGTGGTACAGCTGAGGATTGAAATGTCCTCCCACACCGCAGTGATTCTCTTTTAGATACCCCTAGTATGGGCCATGCGTACTAGTGTTCTAATGCTGAGACCAAAGCAGTGATGCCCTGTGTTCAGGCATTTTTCAGTGTTTGCCTGTTATTCTCACTACCTGTTTCTAATTAAAGCCAAAGCAGAGAGAAACATACCACATCTCCCACTCCAGGCTTTCCTGGAGGTAGTTTTGGTCGAGATGGAGGCCGGGGAGGAGGTGGAGGGGGTGTGGTGCTGCTGCAAGGAGCCAAGGGAGTGGCTGGTCGAGCAGGGGAGGATGCACCTGAAAAACAAACTGGTATTAACAATAGAAACAGCCATAGCCAAATCACTGTCATCGCCTGAGCCCTCCTTTCCCATTCTCACAGCAGCAAAATCAGTCCAACTTCACGTCAGCAGGTACTAAACAGTACAGCACTTTAGTATTTATATATATATATATATATTTTTTTTTTTTTCAAGAAAAAAAATCACTCAATTCAAATATGGTTGATGGCAGAAGCTGAAGCCCATTGCCTTTCTTTGTCATATAGCACTCAATGAAAGGTAAATCCTTTTATTGCTCCATTTGTGACAGAGAATACATTCTTAAGATTGTTTTGGCTGCATAGTGGGAGTCTTTTGTGACCACATACCCACCAAACTTTTGATAAATGTTGTTATTTTTTGCATATATTCAGAATTTTTGTCTGATTTGAAAATGGAAGTTGGAACCTGAAGGAAGAGGAATGGTTTTCCCACATTAGATTTTTGTTTTCAAATTATGACTAGAGTATTATCCTTTCTACTATGTTTCAAAATATGCATGTAAACTTTATTGATTTTCCCAAACACCTGACAGTAGGCAAAAGAAAATCTATAAATAAATTAGATGCGTCTGGAATTTTAATAAACACATTGAATTTAGAGGATTTTTTTTAAGGAGGCAGCTTTGGAATCTGTCCATATGGACTTAGCCAATGATGATTTTGGTGATGATTTTTGAAAGAGCGACTTAGATTTACCTTTCCGGTTGTTCATGACAAGCAAATGAAACAAAGAATACACATAAAGGCTGGCATGCACATGACAGGACACTAGTGGGGTCTCTGGACACAGGGGCCTGATCTATCACATATCTGGGATACATGGGAACCCCATTTGGTTCAAAACCTTAAGAAAGTCAAATCAACATTCAACCAGGTCTTTTTCAGAACGGCTCCAACTACGCTTGAACTTACGTCAGTTTGGTGAGAAGTATAGGCTTAAAATCATCCCAGGAAAATTCTCAAAATCCTGCCCCAAGTAAATATCCCCTTCTCACTAGAACACCCAAACACACACACGTTCCACACAAACACTGGCTCTCTGGAGAGTCCTCGACTGATTTTAGTCTGCATATTTTCATATTCTCAAAGAACTTTGAAGTTGAGCTTGAAAACACATGATCTCAGAATTTATTTCTCAGGAAAATGCAGGGTTTTATAACCTTGCTCCTCATTTTTAAACAATCTGAAACCCTGTTTGTGATTTTCTGTGCTATTGATTCTTAATGTCATCACATTAGTAGGAAACCTAGTTAACTATTAACATTACTCCAGCCTGGAGCTCTGGTAGTAAAGTGGTTATGAATCGGGCTGTGAACCTTAAGTTCAGTAGTTCGAAACTACCAGCTGTTCTGTGAGAGAAAGATGAGACTTTCTGCTCCTGTAATATTTACAGTCTTGGAAACCCTGTAAAGGGTCATGATGAGTCGGAACTGACTCCACGGCACATCATAACGGTGACTCCTGCCACCATTAGTAGCTGCTGCCATCCCTGTCTCTACATCTACCTCTTCTTCACTGCCACTTTCCTAACAAATATTTTATTGAACCAGGATATATGCTAGGCACTTTCTATGCATTATCTATTCAATCCTCACCATACGTTTCTGAAGCAAGCATTGTTATTATCTCAGTATTTGGATGAGGGAACTAGAGCACAAAGACATTCAATAACTTACCCAAAGTCACATAGCTCAAATGGTGTACTGAACTCCAAAGCCTAAGCTCTTAAATACAATCTCTTGTAGCTTGAGATAACCATGGAGTCCAACATTTTGCATAAAGCCTGTTTCTATTTTTGCATACTTCTTCCACCTTCTGAAAACATACTGGATAAAAATTTATAGATATATATAATGTTGTTGTTGTTGTTAAGTACCACCAAGTTGGTTCCGACTCATTGCAACCTGATTTTATATATATATACATATATTTATTATGGAGCCTTGTTGTGGCACTGTAGGATAAGCACTGGGCCACAAGGTTGGCTTGAGTTATGAGGACAGTGGTTCAAACTCACTAGCTGCTCCTCAGAACCCCTATACACCGTTGCTATGAGTCAGAATCAGCTCGACTGTACTTAACAACATTTTATATATGTAAATTTACATCCAGTTTGTTTTCAGAAGACAGAATTGCAATATAAGAGATGAGAAATAAACCTTTAACAGCAAAATTTTTGTCAGGAAGTTTCATGGTGCTCTTTTTGGATTCTATTTAGCTTTGAAAGAACCCGGGTACCATAATAGATTATGAGCTGAGATGCTAACCTCAAGGTCAGCAGTTAGAAACTACCAGTCAGTCCATGGGAGAAAGATGAGGCGTTCTGCTCCCATAAAACTGTACAGACTCAGAAACCCTATACAGGGTCACTATGAATTAGAATTGACTCAGTTGCACACAACCACCACCACCACCATTTAACTTTGAAGGAGTTGTGGCAGTGAAATGGGTTAAGTGTTGGGTTGTTCACCACAAGGTTGGTTGTTCAAACCCACAAATTGCTTATGGAGAAAGATGAAGTTGTCTACTGCTATAGAGATTTACTGTTTTGGAAATCCTAAGGAGCCATTCTACTCTGTCCCAGAGTTGCTATGAATTCAAATCAACTCAATGGCAGTGGGCTTGGTTTTGGGGTGGTTTTATTTAGCTTTGGGAGAACTATGCCATTGTGGAGGAGAATATTGAAAGTGCCATGGGCTGCCAAAAGAACAAACAGATCAATGTTGGAAGAAGTGCAGCCAGAATGTTCCTTGGAGGCCAGGATGACCAGACTGTGTCTCTCATACTTCGGACATATTGTCAGGAGGGACCAGTTACTGGTGAGGGATATCATGTTTGGTAAGGTGGAGGGTCAGAGAAAAAGAGTAAGACCCCCAGTAAGATAGATTGGCAAATTGGCTGCATCAATGGGCTCAAGTGTGGAAACAATTGTGAGGTTGGCTCAGGACCAGGCAGTGTTTTGTTCTGTTGTGCACAAGGTCGCTATGAGTCAGTACCGACTTGATGGCACCTAACAACAACAACAAAATGTCTATTCATGACTCTATTTGCAAGTAATATTCATAGGAAACAATTATGAAAAAAGTTCAGCTGCTTATCCTTTTTCTAACTGCTCCAGAAGAAAAAAATAAAACAAGGTCAGCAAAAACCCCTTAGATTAAGCTTGGGAAGGCATTAAGAGGTTGTCAGCAAAGCAGTGTGAAATTCTGAAAAAACACTGGCTGAATAATCAGGTGATCTGAGTTCTGACTTTGCCTGCTTCTGATTATCTGTGGGATAAGATAATAAGATAAGCTTCAGCTTCCTTGTTTTAAACAAATGAAATGTTTCTAATGTAGTGCTACGACTCAAAATAAAAAATGCTATGGAAGTGTTCACTAATCTATAAAAGACTACCCAAATATAATGCAACAGATGTTGAAGAAGATACATATCTTGTGTTTTGAAATAGATACAGCTAAACTCAGAGTCCTGGTGTGGTGCTGTGGAATAAGCACTAGACTGCTAACCAGAAAGTCAGCAGTTCAAACCAACCAGTTGCTCCTCGGAAACCCTGTATAGGGTTACCATGAGCTGGAGCCAACTCTTAATGACAGAAACAGCTAAACCTTTTCAAAAAATGTGTTTAGTTCATTGTTTTCCTTTTCCTTACAGACACCTTAATTTAAAAAATCATTTTAACAAATGGATTTATTTGCTTTGTTATACAATTAGTATGAAATTAAAAGGGTTTAAGATGCAAGATCATACTCCAGTGTAAAAACTGCTTGACAGAACTTGGAGGATCAGCAGAGGACATTCAGTGCCTGAAGGGTATTTCACAACTCAACAAAGCCTTTAAATGCTTTTGCAAGATCACATGATTGTTTCATATTTTAAGAAACTGTTGTTGTCAAATGCCATTGAGTCGATTCTGACTCATGTTGTGTTGTTAAGTACCACTGAATTGGTTCAAACTCATAGCGACCCTGTATAGGGTTTCTGAGGAGTAGCTGGTGAGTTTGAACTACCGACCTTGCGGTTCACGCTGACCTTAGGTTGAGTGCTTATCTAAAGGCGCCATACCTGGAAGACTATTGCTTTTGTAGCTCTATCCTCACTATTCTACTATTCCCCTCAAGCTGTATTTATTACCAAGAGCAATGCTGGAAAACAAGTTCAACAGCATCATTGCTAAAGGTTTACCTTAAAAAAAAAAAAACAATCACATATACATTCTTCAAATATTGGATTTCAGAATGTTGGCATTGGTTAACATGCTCTCAGTCTATTGGCTGCTCTCAGGTTGAGGCTCCATCATAGTTTTTTGGAAACCCCTGAGAACCATATAACTGAATTCAGCTTCCACTTCTCACCTTCCATGTGTGGGGGCAGTAGATGGGGAAGGGGCAGTTGAAGAGGCTGGGAAGAAGTGATAAAGGCATAAGCCGTGGAACTCAACAAATCCAGTGTCAGATCTTGGTTCTGTGATTTAGTAGATTTTGATCATGGCCAAATTGATCAATCTTTGAATCTTAATTTCCTTAATTGTAAAATGAGACTAACATAGTACAAGGCTGGTAAGTGGAGCAAGAATATTAAAATAAATGCAGTTTGAAATAATGTAAAGAACTAAGTAGTCTTCCCAAAGTGTGTTCCTTGGAATAAAATTACACTATTTCTCTGGAAGAAACATTATCAAATTTCTGCAAAAAGACACCTATACTATGGCTGTCTTTTGGTGATTGTTGCTGTTGTTAGGTGCCTTTGAGTTGGTTCTGACTCATAGAGACCAGATATAGAATTTCTAAGGAGCAGCTGGTGGGTTTGAACTGCTGACTGTGTGGTTCACCGTCCAGTGCTGATCCTACAGCACCACTCTAACCAAAGTCCTAAAACAGTGCTGTCCAATAGAGCTTTTCATGATAATGGAGATGTTCTAGAATTGTACTGTCCAATAAGATAGGCAGTAGCCACATCTGACCATTGAGCGCTTGAGTTATAGCTAGTGTGACTGAGGAAATGGAGTTTTACTTTACTTTAATTTAAATTTGTTATACTGATAATTGAAATAGTCATGTGTGGCTAGTGACCATAATGTTTTACAGAGCAGCTCTAATTTAAATATGATTAGAAAGTTGTTGTTAGTTAGTTGCCAAAGAGGCGATTCTGACTCTTGGATACCCCATGTGTGTCATAGTAGAACTGCTCCATGGGGTTTTCAAGGCTGTGACCTTACAAAAGCAGAATCCACTGGGTGTGTTTATTTGGTCAATTCAACCCCATATAGCTCAAATGTATTTGTTTATGAGTGAACATGGGTGTATACATCTATTCATATTGTTTTAATTTCCAAACTGGAAAATGGTGTACTGGCCATTCTATTGCTATTGCCACTACCTTTCCCTGAACCTCAAACTTGTGCTGCTAACCCATATGATTCTTCATCTCATCCCTGGAATACAACCCACATGGGATAAGTGGTAGCCTTTGCCAAGAATCAGAGTCCACTTTCTGTAAAGCAACATTCTGGCCCATAAGGAAATTAAAGTTCTTGAAGCAAATTCTTAACTTTGGAATGTCTTTTAGCAGCAGCAAACTCTTCTGATTATGTAGGTACTGTCTACACTTGGTCAGTGACTGTCTCCTTGCTGTGACTGAATTTTAAAATTAAATTTAAAAACTAAGCAGAACAATATCCAATTAAACCACCTGAGAAGTACAGGAAAAGTCAGTCTCATCAGGGTACATGTTGTAAAAAGTAGATAGTGAGAAGCATGGCTAATCTTTAAAACATGAGGCCAACCCTATTGTTTTAATCCTAAATATACATTTCTGCCTGTCTGTGTATGTTCTATCAATAAAACATTAAGCTCCAAATAAACTGAGACTTAATTAGGAGATAATGGTGCAAAGTTTTATTTATTCATGGGCTCCAGTGGCCTGGGTCAATATCCCACATAGAAATTCAATCCTTTAATACCAGCAAAGTACAGCTTTTTTCAGTGTAATTATTAAGAATCAATAGTCTTCACTGGTAACATTTAAAAATAACTTCAAATAAGAATATGGTAGCTAGGTATTAAAACACTAAAATTCTCAACGATTCCAAAGAAAAAGAAAAAGCTCCTCACTTCTTTCATTAGAACAGTGGTCAATCAATTGTGCAAGGTGATGGAGGAAAAAGAAAGGAAAAATGAAGCCCACTCCCCACTGATCTTGTTTACTGTGAGAACACTGTATTGACCCATCACTGAAGGTGGGTGAGCAAGGAAGACCCACAGAAAGCACTGGAAACATATCCCTCTCTTACAACCTGACAAATAGCTCTCTTTTCCAAAGTAGGATAACCAATTGGAGGTCTCAAGTCTTATATAGGGGTGCTTTACTACTTTTAAAAATTAGAAAGAAGCCTTGTGTACCTCAAGAGGCCAAAAGAAGCAATAGAGGGATAGACTTTGGGGCTTTTCAAATTATAGATAGGAGCACAGATGAGTACATTTGGAGTGAAGAGTTTTTGTGACTTTATTGATAACACTTGTGCAGCATAAGTGGCTGTCAGTAACGAATTAAGCTTGAGATGCTTTATAACTAAGCCTTCCAAAGGTGCCTGGAGAGTACAGTGGCTACAAACATGTACTCGGTTCAGATAGACCTGAGTTTGAATCCCAAGTCTATTGCTCCTATCTTTATAAACCTGAGAAAATTACTTGGTATCTTTGCGCCTTGTAAAATGAGGGAAATAATATTATCTGTCACTGGGGTTGTTGTGAGGATAAAATAATGTGTATAAAGCACTTAGCATCATGATAGGTAGGACAAGAATCTATAGATGCTTGTTTTCATTGACAAAATAAAGGTCACGTAAAAAAAACAAACATGCTGGTATTGTTTAATATACTGCTTTCAAACCTTATTTGAGAATTGAATAGTTCTCTTTTTCTTTTTTGTAAAGGGAGAAGGTACTGGAGCACACCTACTAATACAAAACATTGGTTTTGTATGTGTAGAACACAGAACAAACGTTAACCGCGACTCTGTTGAAAGAGGCAGCACTGATGACTGAATATAGAGACAAATACATTTACTTCCCCTTTATCTTTTCCTAGATCCAAGTAACAAACCTGGTTGTTTCTTTCAAAGAAAATGACAAATAGCAGATACCACCTCACAGCAGATTGCTAAACTGAACCCACCTGCCCAAGAAAGAAGACACGGGAGTATCTAGCGAAACTTGAATAATAGCAG
Source organism: Chrysochloris asiatica (assembly GCF_000296735.1). Taxonomy (NCBI): domain Eukaryota; kingdom Metazoa; phylum Chordata; class Mammalia; order Afrosoricida; family Chrysochloridae; genus Chrysochloris; species Chrysochloris asiatica. Next base: position 6,812,972 of record NW_006408566.1, read on the forward strand.
AATATTGGAATAATTAATGGAAGAGGATACACTAGAAAAAAAAAAATTCTTGCTACTCCCTTGGTATTCATGGAAGGTGTTCCCATTATTTTATAATTAGAAAATATGAAATGAAAGTTCACATTAAGAAAACCAAAAATTTAATGTCAAAACTTGCATATGGAGTCCCAAAAGGTACATTTCTGGTAAGTCTTTTCCATCTCCATGGCCAGAGTTAACAATATAGGCTGATAAAGATGCCAAATGGTCAAATTGAGAATAGTTTTGGTTTTGGTAATTGCTTGATTACATTGGAAATAAAATAAGGTATCCCCTTTTGTTTTCCTCCTACATACCTATTAATACACTTTGTGTTGTTCAGACAAAACAAGAGTGGTTAACATGACCCCCATTGACCTTCCTTCCCCATAGATGATCTACAAAGATCTAAGATCCTTATGAAGGTATTTACAAGGAAATCAGACATTTAACATGAAACCCACCCACTGAGAAATCCAGCTTTCTAAAACTTTCTTGAATTCCAAACAATGACATGACATCTTGCTTTAAAAATATACACTTCCTAATTGCAGGGTGGGAGGCAGGGCACTCCTAAAGGCTGAGTATAGGTCAGAAAGCATCCACAGACTTAGACTATGACTATGAGCATTCGATGAACTAGGACATGCCACAGGGTCACAGACACCCAAACCAAGGAGGAATAGCTGAAGCTCTAAAGCCAACTGCCAGGCAGGAGAAGGGCATTGCTCACAATGCAGCAGCCATGGTCATTCCCTGTCACATGAAGCACACCAAACAGGAAGACCTACCACTGGCGGTCCCTGTCCCACTGCCGGAGCCAGGTCCAGGGGATGAAACCACAGTCCTGTAGGTGGGTGGTGGTGGGGGAGGCGGAGTTGCTCTCTGTCCCAACCCAAAATCTTTAGGAGATGAGATTGTTTCTAAGTAATCATCTTTTATGAAGGTCTGCTCAGCAACTTTCTTCTGGACTTCTTCTAAATTGAGTGGCGATGGTACATTGCGAGGAGGACCAGGAGGGCCAGGGTGCCCTGGGAGGGCTGGGGGGCCAGGAGGGCCAGGATGACCAGGAGCTGGGGACTCAGCTGAGTGGTCTGATGTTGTTGGTGGGGACACCACCTTTTCCCTTGGAGTCAACTCTGGAGTAACATGTTCCGGGGATGTATCGGAAAAATGAACCCACTTTTCTTCAGCATTAACAGCAACAGATTTGGGGGACAACACTGGGCCAAAAATGCTGTCCAAGTCATTGATTGATGGTAGTTTTTCAACTTTGACCTCAGTGGCTGACTGATCATCTCCTGTGGTTAAAGTAGTTGATTTTAAACTTTTATTGAGTTTATTAATGCTATTTCTATGGGGGCGAAGGGAGAGACATGATAAGTACAAGCATGAGGGAAAGCCTGGAAAATATACTGCCTTGAAAGATGCATCAATGGGTGTATTTTATGGTGCAAAAATATCTGTATTGGATTAGGAGCTGAAGATAAGGAGTGGTTTTTATTTTTTCTGCATTCATCATTTGAGTATCATAGTTTTATGATATTATTTATCATTTTGCAAGGTACCCAGAGTTAGCTGCATTTGCCACCATTAAAGTGATGAGCATGGTATCACTTTCAAAGTTTGTTCACAAGGAGACAACTGTGATCAGGGAGAAAGCAGTTTCAGGTTCACAGAGAAACATAGGCCCTGGAATGGCAAATTCTAAATGGGAGGTCACTTTTGAAAAACTGCCCTATTGAAATATGTACAACCCAGTATTTTTTATTTTTAATATTTCATGAAATTTGTTTATTAGGATATTAAATGAAAATGTTTGATAAACTACTCTGGGGTATTAAATTAAGATGTTTGATAAACTGAGTAATATCTGTTGGTTTTAAAAATCATCACATCATAATGAGTTGTATATACCAGACACAGTACAAAGATTACTTATACATATATTTATAAATACACACATACACACTCCACATGCAACACACACATAGGTTATTAAGAAGGCATGTGATAATAGAAGTTTGTATAACAAGGAAATTACAAAAGTATTTTTATACATAATTTCCTCTTCAAATCTAACATGTTAACACCATTGGCATGGCTGTGATATAGTCATATCTGTCTGAAGTCAATGTAACATAAAAGTCTGCTTTGCTTAAACATAAGAGTCAGCTATTCTTTCTAAGTCATCTTAGGAACAAAGGGAAATAAATAAAACAATCTTCTACAGCTTAGAATTCAAAATGTGATTACATTTTACACAAAATGTGTACTTCAAAAATGTGATTACTCAAATTAAAAATTGCTACCCAAGTAATGAGAAGGCATGGAAGATTCTTGAAGGGATAGAAACCATGCTAATAATAAATATCTCTTGGGTTATAAGAACTGGCTTATTATTTCCATACTTCTAATTTGAAAGGAATTACTTCAAGGTTTCAATGATACAGATAAGTGTGGTAGAACTCTGCATGATACACAACATTTATATATGTATATATTATTTTTTTAAGGAGCTCTGATAGCATAGTGGTTAGGAATCAGGCTGCTAACCTCAAGGTCAGCAGTTCAAAACTACCAGCCGTTCTACGGTAGAAAGATGAGGCTTTCTGCTCCTGTAAAGATTTACAGCCTTGGAAATCCTATGCAGGGTCACCGAGTCACAACGGACTCCACAGTACTTAACAACAACAATAGATATTTTTGTTAGTTTGCTATTATGTTGCTACATTACCATCCAGCCAGATCCAACTCATTGTGACCCCATGTGTAACAGAACACACTGCCTGGTCCAGTACTAATCTCACAATCACTGTTAATGAATTAATATAATTAATTGTGATAGTCGTTGTGTCAGTGAGGGTTATTCTCTGTTTTGCTAACTCTGTACGTCACCAAGCATGATGTCCTTCTCCAGGACTGATCACTCCTGATAGCATGTCCAATGTAGGTGAACTCAAGTCTTGTAGTCCTTGCTTCTAAGGAGAATTCCAGCTGTACTTTTTCCAAGATAGATTTGTTTATTCTTCTGGCAGTTCATGGTATAGTCAATATTCTTCCCCAGCACTAAAATTCAAAAGAATCAATTTCCCCTCATTCATCCTTATTCATTGTCCAACTTTCATGTGCATATGAGGCAACTGAAAATATCATGGCATGGGTCAGGTACACCATTGTCTTCAAAGTCATATCTTTGCTTTTGAATACTTTAAAGAGGTTTTTTGCAGCGTATTTGTCTAATGCAATACACTGTTTGATATCTTGACTGCTGCTTCCAAGAACACTGATTGTGGCTCTAAATAAAATGGATAACTTTAATCTTTTCTCTGTTTATCATGATGTTTTTCATTAGTCCTGTTTGGAGGATTTTTGTTTGTTATTTTACATTGAGTTGTGATCCATATTAAATGTTGTAGTCTTTGGTCTTTATCAGTAAATATTTAAAGTCCTCTTCACTTTCAACAAGCAAAGTTGTGCCATCAGTATCTAGCAGGTTATTAATAAATCTCCCTCCAATCCCTATGCAATGTTCTTCTTCATATAGGCCAGCTTATCCAATTATTTGTTCATCATACAGATTGAATAAGTATGGTGAAAGGATAGACCTCTGGTGTACACATTTCCTGATTTTAAACTATAGTGTCCTCTTGTTCTGTTAAAATGCCTCGTAGTCTATGTGCAGGCTCTGCATGAGCCCCATGGAGTTTTCTAGAAATCCCAATCTTCTCACTGTTATCTGTAATTTGTTATAGACCACACAGTTGTATGCCTTTGTATTGTCAATAAAACACAAATAAATAACTTTCCTTTACTCTATTTCCTTAAGCCAAGATCCATCTGATGTCAGCAATGATATCTCTGATTCCACATCTTCAGAATCTGACCTGAATTTCAGGCAGCTCACTACTCATGTACTGCTACAACTATTTTAAATTACTGACACCAATGTTTTACTTCCTTGTGATAATAATGCTACTGTTTGATAATTTCTGCATTCTCTTGGGTCACCTTTCTTTGGAATGGACACAAATGTGAATCTCTTCCTGTTGATTGCCATGGTAGCTATCCTCCAAATTTGGCGCAGATGAGTGAGCACTTCCAGCATGGAAATATCTCAATTAGTATTCCATAAATTTCTGGAGCTTTGTTGTTTTTGTGTTTTTCTCTTTTCTTTCCTCTTGCTAATGCCTTTAGCACAGCTTGGACTTGTTACTTCAGTACTATTAGTTTAAAAAAAAATCACATTCTTGATCATATTCTATCTCCTGAAATATTTGAACTTTCACAAATTCATTTTGATACAGTGACTCTGTTTGCTTTCCACCTTATTTTGAAGGTGTGTGGCTCAATATTTAGCCCACAGAATCCTTCAGTATTACAACGTGAGACTTGAATTTTTTCTTCAGTTCTTTCAGCTTGAGATATGTGGAATATGTTCTTTCACTTTTGGTTTTACAATTCCAAGTTTTGCATATTTGTATCATACTCTTTATCTCTTTGAGCCACCTTTCAAATCAGCTCTTTTACTTCATTTCTTCCATTCACTTGAGCTACTCTACATTCAAGCGTAAGTTTTAGAGTCTCCTCCGACGGTAATTTTGGTCTTTTCTTTCTTTCCTGTCTTTTGACTAACTTTTGCTTTCTTCCTGCATGCTGTCATTGATATTACCCAACAATTTACCTGGTCACTTAGTTCAATAGTCAAATTTACTCTGGGGGAAGTCTCTAAATTCAGGTAGCATATATTCAAGGTTCCCAGCTCTGGTAGCGTAGTGGTTACGAATCGGGCTGTGAACCTTAAGGTCAGCAGTTCGAAACTACCAGCCACTCCGCGGGAGAAAGATGAGGCTT
>NW_006408566.1:6818044-6821108 GCF_000296735.1 Chrysochloris asiatica
TTGTTCTGTCTGATGATACTGAGTTTCTCAATCATCGCTTTTCACTGATATAGTCAATTTTATCCCTTTGTGTTTCCATCTGGCAACTATATTTCCATGTATAGTTACAGTTTTAGGCTGCTGAAAGGTATTTCCAATGAATAAGGTGTTGGTCTTGCAAAATTCTATCATGGGATTTCTAGCATTATATCTATCACCAAAGCCATACATTCCAACTACCAATTCTTTTTCTTTATTTCTCCCTTTCATATTCCAATTACTAGCAATTATCAGTGCATCTTGATGCATGCATGAACAATTTCAGATTGCAGAAGTTGGTAAAATCTTCAATGTCTTTAACCTTTCATATTAGTGAATGAATCTGAATAGTAGCTGTATTAACTAATCTTCTTTGTGGGAGTATAGATATTATCCTATCAGATAATGCATTTCAGGCTAGATCTTGAAAAGTTCTTTTTGATGATGAATGTGACACAATTCCTCTTCAATTTGTAATTCCTGGCATAAAAGACTCTTATTACTGTCCAATTCAAAATTTCCAATACTAGGTCATTTCAGTTCAGTACTGCCTAGGGTATTAATTTTTATGCATTCCATTTAAGTTTTGATGACTTCCAATTTCCCTAGATTCATATTTTATACATTACACATTCTGATTATTAATGGATATTCACTGTTATTTCTTATTTTGAGTCATGCCACATCAGCAAATGAAGGTCTTAAAAACTTTACTCCATCCATGTCAATAAGATTGACTCTACTTTGAGGACATAGCTCTTCTCCAGTCATATATTTAGTGCCTTCCAAACGGAGGGGTCCATTTTATGGTACTAATTAGATAGTGGTTTCCTGCTATTTATAAGGTTTTTTCTGGTCAATTTTTTTTTTTTTCTGAAATAGGTCATCAGGTCCTTTTTCTTAATATAGCTTTGTCACACAGCTCAGCTGAAACCTGTCCACCATCAGTGACCCTGCTGGGATTTAAAATACCAGTAGCATAGCTTCCAGCAATCAGGGAAACAAGCAAGCCATCACAATATGACAAAGTGAGAGATAAGTGTTAGTTTTTGCTGGTAGGTTTATTTACATCAAACAATTTTTAAGGAGTCCTGGTAACAGGGTAGTTAAAATTCTTAGCTATTAACTGAAAGGCGAGTGGTTCGAATCTACCAGCCATTCCACAGTCTGCTGCCATAAAGATTTACGCCTTGGAAACCCTATGAGGAAGTTCTATTCTGCCCTTTAGGGTCACTATGAATTGGAATTGACTTGATAGCATTGGGTAGCAGTAGCAATATTATAATTTATAGGAATAAAAGGGGCCCAAATAGCTTGAATTGAAAAGAGCCTTTTTTTTTATGAAACTTTGGGTTAACTGTCTATTCTACTTGATTCTATATAAATTTCTTACATGATTATGTCTTGCATTTGCTCTTGCTGATAATACCCAACTCTGCAGCTATCAAACTTACGAGGGTGCATGCATGGTAAAGGAAGAAGCTGTAATAGAATTCCAAAGGTGATAATAACCACATTCTAAGAGCCCAGACATAGTTTAACAATTACTTCTTTTACTTGCTAGTTCAATGTGACTAGGTAGATTCTAAATTATAACAGATGAATGGCATTTATTTTAATAGAAATAAATGAGTGCCTCAGACACAAATCATCTATCTAAATGCACGCAGAAAATTGTTGCCATATTTCATAATCTTTGCCTATCCTTTTGCCATGGGATAATAAATAATTCAATAACCACTGAGAAAAAAATACCCACCACCCAAGTATGCTGCACATCCTGGGAACCATTTTATATCTTTTAAGACTAGAGAGTTCTAGTTTTAGAAAAGTATCTATTGTTCCTTAAAAAAATAATGTGCCTTGAAACTTTATTAATATAGAAATTGTTATACTGACATCCAATGAAGTGAGATGCCAATTAAACAATGATTTTTCACATTGAGTGTTTTTCTAAGTCATATACTTCACTCCACAAAATTCAAAACGGGAAAAATTAATTGAAAAAAGGAATTCTTTTGTGAAACTTAGGAGGGTGCTTTAAAATAATTCTGCACAGTAAATTGTAATGGAAGGAAAGATAAATGAAAATGTATATTCTAGTCTGTAGCTTCTGATGCTTTAATGATAAGTTGATGTCTGGGGCAACTGCTCTGATTGCCACATCATCCCAAAGCAAAAAAGACTGAAACTTACCTGGTCCAACAGTTAAAGGGGATTCTGTTCGGGGTGGGGTGGATGGTACATTTTTAGGAGGCAGTGGTGGAGGTGCTGTAAAGAAAAGACAAGCACAGATTTCTAATAACTTTCTCCCCAAATTACATTATATAATTTAGATGAGCAGGATTTAGGCTTTCATTCAGATTCCTGTTAATGAGACAAGACTAGTTGCTAATTATCTAAACATTTAAGTTAAAAGGCAAGGAACTGAAGCAAGTCTCATTCAGATTCTTCTGCTTTATGATAATAAGAATTTGTCAAAAGAATATTAAGTAGTAAAAATAATACAACTGTTTTGTTCTATATTCTAGGCATTCATTCAATAACCCTTGTGATAATTAAGGCTTTGGGTCAACTTGACTGGGTCAGGATTCTTAGTGGTTTAGAAGCTGAGATGTAGTTATCTCCATGATGAGATCTAAAATAATGGAATCAGCTCTATGAATAGCCAATCAATTGAAGGGAAGCTTCTTTAGGGGTGTGGCCTGTTTCTGATATATTGGACACTCAGGCAAGGCTTGATTGCTCTCTGCTTGGTCTAAATCTTGCATCTGGCTCATCCTCCAACCTCTGGGTCTTTGGATTTGTGTGAGTGGCCTGCTCTACTACCTGCCAATCCTGGGATTGGTCAGCAGCCTGCCTTCTTACTTGCCAGACTTGCTGGACCTGCCTGCCTGCCTGCCATCATCAGCCCTTCAGTTAAATGTATCAGAAGTCATCAGCTGGACATTTCACCAATGGATTTGGGACTTGCCCACCTCTACAACTGAATGAGCTGTTTCCTTGATACAAATTTCTCTCTCTCTCTCTCTCTTTCTCTCTCTGT
>NW_006408566.1:6821208-6823941 GCF_000296735.1 Chrysochloris asiatica
TATATACACACACATACATGTTGTTGTTGTTAAGTGCTGTCAAGTCAGTTCCAACTCATAGCAAATATTTCAAATACTAGTGGCATAGCTTCCAGAATCACAGTAACATGCAAGTCATGATAATATGACACACTGACAGACAACTGGTGGAGTGTAGCTTATATATGCATTGCTGTTAAGTGTTGTTGACTCAGTTCCGACCCATAGAGACCCTGTATATGGACTCCAAGGAGCAGCAAGTAAGCTTGAACTGCCTACTTTCCAGTTCAAAACAACATTGCAGTCCAGCACATTAACCCAAAGCACCACATTAGGACATCTTACATATGTATATACATACATATATGGTATTTATATCAAACAATATTCTACACATATTTCATTTATATATGTGTATACATATATAAGCTTCACTCCACCAGTTGTCTGTCTGTTTTTCTGTGGTGGCTTGCATGTCGTGATTCTGGAAGCAATACCACCAGCATTTTAACTGTAGCAGGGTCACTCAGGGTGGAGAGGTTTCAGCTGAGCATCCAGATGAAGACAGACTAGGAAGAAGGAAAAATGAACTACTTCTGAGGATTTAGTCACTGAAAACCTTATGCATAGCAGGGGAACACTGTCAGATAGCATACAAATATTGAATACTGAGACATGATGAAGAACACCAGAATATTGTTAGATGAACTGCAAGATGAGCCCCTCAAGTTGAAAGGCACTCAAAATACGACTGGGAATGAACTGCCTCCTCAAAGTGGAGATGACCAGAATGTCCTGAATAGAGTAAAACATTCAGGACCTTCCTTTGCTAATGCAGCACAAATCCAAATGAGGAAAAACAGCTGTGCACATCCACTAATAATCAGATCACGGAATGTACGAAGTATGAATCCAGGAATATTGGAAATTGTCAAAAATGAAATGGAACACATAAACATCAATATCCTAGGCAGTAGTGAGCTGAAATGGACTGGTATTGGCCATTTTGAAGAGGAATGGTGTCACATTCATCATCAAAAGGAACATATTAAAATCTGTCTTGTAGTACAACAATGTCTGTGATAGGAATTAAATCCCTAAGCCTATAAGGAAAACCAGTTAATATCATTATTACTAAATTTATACACCAACCACTAAACCCCATGATGATGAAACTGAAGAATTCTACCTACTTCAGTGAGAAATTGACCAAACATGCAATTAAGATGTATTGATAATTACTGTCAATTGGAATACAAAGGTTGGAACCAAAGAGGAAGGATCAGTCATTGGAAAATGTGGCTTTGGTGCCAGAAATAATGTTGGAGATTGTGTGATAGAATTTTGCAAGATCAATCAATGACTTCTTCACTGCAAATACCCTTTTTAAACAACATAAAAATGACTATACACATGTGCCTCAACAGACGGAATACACAGAAATCAAATTGACTGCATTTGTGGAAAGAGACAGTGGAAAAGCTCTATATCATTAGCCAAAACAAGGCCACGGGCAGATTGTGGAACAGACCATCAATTGCTCTTATGTAAGTTCAGGATAAAGTTGAAGAAAATGAGAACAAGTCCACGAGAGACAAAATACGACCCTGAACATACCCACCTGAATGTAGTCATCATCTGAAGAACAGATTTGATGAGTTAGACACTAAAGACTGAGGACCAGAAGAATTGTGGGATCATACAGTAAGAAAGCAAAAGGTCATTAAGGAAACAGAAAAGAAGGAAACGACCCGAATGTAAGTCAGAAGAGACTCTGGAACTTGTTCTCCAGCATAGAGATGCTAAAGCAATGGAAGAAATAAGGTGAAAGACCTGAAAAGAAAAATTCAAAGGTCAGCTCAAGTAGACAAAGTCAAATATTATAACTAAATGTGCAAGACCAGGAGATAGAAAAGCAAAAGGGATGAACATGCTCAGCATTCCTCAAGCTGAGGGAACTGAAAAAAATTCAAGCCTTGGCTTTCAATACTGAAGGATTTTATGGGCAAAATACTGAATGATGCAGAAAGCATCAAAAGAAGATTGAAGGACTACTGAGTCACTGTAACAAAAAGAAATGGCTAAATGCTCAACCATTTCAAGATATAGCATATGATCAAGAGCCAAGATACTGAAGGAAGAAGTCCTAGGTGCACTGAAGGCATTGGCAGAGAACATGGGTCCAGGAATTGATAGAACACAAATTGAAAAATTTTAGCAAACCTATGAAGCAATGGAAGCACTCACTTACTCATGTATACCAAGAAATTAGGAAGACAACTACTTCGCCATCTGACTGAAAAAGGTCATTATTTGTCCTCATTCCAAAGAGAAGTACCCAACGGAATGTAGAAATCATTGGACAATATCATTAATATCATATGCAAGTAAAATTTTGCTAAAGATAATTTAAAAATGGTTGCAACCAAACATTGACAGAGAACTGTCAGAGTTTCAAGCTGGATTCAGACAAGGACATGGAATGAGGTGTATCACTGCTGACATCAGATGGATCTTGGCTGAAAGCAAAGAATACCAGAAAGATGTTGATCTGTGCTTTATTGACTATGCAAAAGCTTTTGATTGTGTGGATCATGACAAAGTATGGACAACACTGCAGAGAATGAGTATTCTGGAACACTTAATTGTGCTCCTGAAGAACCTGTACATAGACCAAGAGGCAATTGTTTGAACAGAACAAGGGAACACTAACTAGTTTAACATTAGGAAAGCTGTGTGTCTGGGTTGTATTCT
>NW_006408566.1:6824884-6826064 GCF_000296735.1 Chrysochloris asiatica
AAGCTGGGAGGGACTAAAACAGGATACAGCTAGCATCAGTAATTTTCCAGACATTCAGGTAACTTTACATCGTACTTCGCTGGTTCGAATCCCAGGCCCACAACTCGGTTTCTCAGGCTCAATTAACATATCTATAGCCCCTGAGCTCAGTTGGGGCAATGTAAGAGGGAAGGACAAAAGGCTTGGGAGGGGTCCTGCCATGTTGGCTCCCTGAGCCAGACCTGCAGGAAGACGTGAGATGCCCAGGTGAATGGGCTGCATTTGAAAAAGAGATTAGGGAGGATGGGCTTTTTGTCTGTAGAACAAAGAAACTGGGAAGTAGCTAAGATATTTTTAGTTAATCCTTTGGAGGAAGGCTTGACCTTGCAACCTTCACAGTCTCGGCTTTAGGGAAACACTACATTTATCTGTGGACATCAAGGGCTCATGTTTGGAATTAATAAATATAACTGAACACTAAGATGAAAAACAATTTGCTATTGACTGCCAAGTGGCTAGATCTGTTATACTCGGGCCTATAGGGCCTCGAACCTCTGACCAGGCCTACACGGTCTGCAACAGACATGTTATCAGAAGGGACCAGAGTCTGGAGAAGGATATTATATTTGGTAAAGTGAAGTGTCGGAGAAAAATAGGGAGACAGCCAATGAGATGGATTGGCACAGTGGTAGCAAGAATGGACTCAAGTGTAGCAACGACTGTGAGGTTGGCGCAGGACCCAGCAGTGTTTCGTTTTGTTGTGCATCGGGTTGCTGTGAGGTGATACTGACTTGATGGCACCTAACAACAACAATTTGATAGCCCATGCACATAAAGTTTTACTAAAGGTAATACAGAAATGGCTGCAAGCATACATTGACAGGGAAGTTCCAGAGGTTCAAGCCGGATTCAGAAGAGGCGGTGGAATGAGGGATATCATTGCTGATATTTGATGGATCTTGGCTGAAAGCAGAGAATATCAGAAAGATGTTTATCTGTGCTTTATTGACTATGCAAAGGCTTGCGATTATGTGGATCATGACAAGCTGTGGACAACATTGTGAAGTGAGTATTCCGGAACACTTAATTGTACTCATGAGGAATCTGTACATGGACCAAGAAGCAGTTGTTTGAACAGAACATGGGAACACTGGATGGTTTAAAATTAAGAAAGGTGTACGACAAGGTTGTATTCTTTCAC
>NW_006408566.1:6827149-6837672 GCF_000296735.1 Chrysochloris asiatica
GCACCTGACAACAGCAACATAGAAGAATTGATGCATTTGAATTATGGTGTTGGAAGAGAATATTGAAAGTGCCATAGGCTGCCCATAAACCCAACAGATCTGTGTTGGAAGAAGTGCAGCCAGTTCGTTTCTCATACTTTGGACATATTGTCAGGAGGGACCAGTCGCTAGAGAAGGATATCATGTTTGGTAAGGTGGAGGGTCAGAGAAAAAAAGGAAGATCCCCAGAAAGATGGATTGGCCAAGTAGCAGCATCAATGAGCTCAAGTGTGGCAACAATAGTGAGTTTGGCCTAGGATAAGGCAATGTTTCGTTCTGCTGTGCATAAGGTCGCTATGAGTCAGCACTGACTTGATGGCACCTAACAACAACAACAACAAGCTTCACTAGTTTTGTTTCTCTGGAGAACCCAGGCTACAACAACCCTTAAATGTCAGTCAAATTTCATGCCCTGTACTAATATCTAGGGAAGTAGATGGAATAAAAATAGCCTTTGACATCAAGGAAATCATTATTGAAGTATGAATATCATGTAGAAAGAAAACTACCTACCAGGATAAAAGAAAGGAAGTAACACACTAGGTTATAAAAGTAGCTGATGTGAGGGTTTTTTATCTACTCAAGAGATTATTGCTTGGAGTCAGTATAGAAGGATTTTTGAACGTTATATCCTTTGAATTTTACTCTGTTTTTGAAAGTCTAAGGCAAACTCATTTGGGTCAAGGATGAATAAATAGAGCCTTTCACTAGAAATTATAGCCCTATTTTTCTGAGATAAAAAAGCATCACATAATGGCTGCCATACATATATTAATCTTTCTGAATTGTGCTTGTCACTTACTAGGAGTAATTAGTAATTATCATTTCAACAGAAATATATATATATTCTTGTCATGGCAATTTTTCATAGACTCAAAGAGTTCACATTAATCTCAAAGCATCTCACAGTATAGTCATGAATCTGAGTATGGCCCAATCTTTTATAATCTAGGTATTACTTGGAGGTAACTGAAAAGTTGGAGGTTCAAGTTCACAAAGGTAGAAAGGCCTTTTGTTATTCCCTCCTTTTTCTGTCTGTCAATCATCTGCGTGTTATAGAAAACATGATGTCCATCCACACAACAGGCACAACTAAAAACTATTGTCCTAAGGCCTAGAGATATATGGTTTCTAATCCTGGTTATGTTGTTGGTGTTAAGTTCCTTCGTGTCAGTTTTAATCCATAGTGAACCTATGTTTCCAAGGAGCAGCTGGTGGGTTTGAACTGACAACATTATGGTTTGCAGTCCAGTGATGATCCTATAGCTCCACACCAGGAGTCCATCTAGTTATGATCCTCTGTAAATTACATCTCAATGAATTATGTTTCCCTGCAGAAAAGTCAATCAGGACTTGATTAAAGATCTTTGTAGAAAATTATTCAAGATCACAATCAATAAAATGCCACAAAAGCAAATAAAAAGTCATAAAAGTATCATCATTTAAATGATGTTAAAGTTGTTCACCATACATGAAATGAACAGAATGATACAATACACATCAATTATACAATAGCCTCTGCTGTGCTGTTAGGTGTAAGTACAGCCTATAAAACTCACAATTCCAAAATACCAACAGTTGGACTGAAAACCAGTACGTCATCTACATAAACAATTCATTTATTTACTTTCTTGATATTTAGGAAGGGTTTTCTAGGAATCATTTGGATAAATTAGTTCTCTAAAAAAAGCTTTTCAAAGAACTTGGAGATTTTCCTTTTGAGTTTCTTTCCCAGGAGCAAGGAGTATTATTCAAAATCATACCACTGGCTTTCAAGTCTGTGATACTTAAGGTGTTGTTTCAACTTGACTGGGCCAAGATTCTCAGTGGTTTGGCTGTTAAGACATAGTGATCCCCCATGATGAGATGAGAGATCTAACATAATGTAATCACCTCTGCAAAGAGATGTACTATGCACAGCCAGTCAACTGAAAGTAAGTTTCCTTGGAGGTGTGACATGCAACACACTTTTTATCTTACCAAAAAAAAAAAAAAAAAGGCAAGAAGTGAGCAGAGAAAGGGGGAACATACTAAACCCAGAAAGAAGAACTGGGAGTGGAGAGTTCATCATTTGCATGTGGGACATCTGCACTGAGAAGTTCCTAGATCCAAGGAAAGACTGATGCCAAGAAACATGGAGAACTCCAAGGAATGCTGGGCCTACAGATGCTGAAATGAGTGAAGAACTTTTCTCTCCAGAGCTGGTGCTCTGAATTCAGACTTCTAGCTTCCAAAATGTGAAAGAATAAACTTGTTTGTTAAAGCCATCCACTTGTGATATTTTTGTAACAGCAGTACTAGATAATGAAGACTGTTGTTGTTGTTAAGTGCTGTTGAGTCAATTCTGACCCATAGCAACCCTGTATAGGGTTTCCAAGGAGCAGCTGGTGAGCTTGAACCACTGATGCTGCAGTTCAAATGACTTTGCAGTCTGATGCATTAGCCCACAGGACCACACCAATACTAAGACTAAGACCTAATAAAAGTTATCTTTAAAGGTTCAGAACTTTAAAACATGCTGATACTGTTTTTCTTATCCTATTTTATGGGGGAAATATCCTTGGAAAAGCCTGGATGACATGGTCTTATAGCAACACTATTACCAACTTCTTGACTTTTCATTATGAACTCCTTGGTTAATTTAAATGATTTTTTGAGGTGGGGATATCTAAAGGCAAAAAGCCCTACCACTGCTTAGTGGGAAACACAAAGGGATATGAAAAAGTTCCTGGGGAAAAAAAGAGAGACAATGTGTTAGTTGGTAATGCTGCAGGATATGTACTGGATGATAATTGCAAGGTCGTCAGTTCAAACCCACCTCTGAAACCCTATACAGGATCGCTGTGAGTTGAAACGGACTCAAAGGCACTTACCAGCAACAACAACAACACGTAAGCCTTAAAGTCTCTGGGTGGTACACATTGTTAATGCACTCGGCTGCTAACTGAAAGGTTTGAAGTTTGAGTTCACCCAGAGGAACTGCAGAAGAAAAGCCTGGAGTTGTACTTCAGGAAAATCAGTTATGGAAAACCATTCGGATATGTGTACTTTGCAATGATCCACACTTTCATGACTATGTGTTTTGGCTGGTAGATCCCTTGTAGCATAGTGGGTTACACATCAGACTGCTAACCGCAGGTCAGCAGTTCAAACTCTCCAGGCATTCCATAGGAGAAAAAGGAGGCTTCCTGCTTCCATAAAGATTTATAGCCTTGGAAACCCTATACAGAGTTGCTATGAGTCATTTTTAACAACGTAATTTTTAAGAAGCCCTGGTGGAACAGTGGGTTGAGCTGTTAGCCACAAGATTGGTAGTTCAATCCCACTAGCTGCTCCATGGTAGAAAGATGAAGCTGTCTGTTCCTATAAAGATTTAGTCTCAGAAACCCATGGAGCAGTTCTACTCTGTCTGTCTTGTAGGGTTCTCCTATGAGTTTTAATGAACTCAATGGCAATGGGTTTGGTTTTGAGTAACAATTTATAGGAAAGTGAAGGCCCTACTCTGATATAAGGGTAATCAAGAGTTAGAGATGACATAACAGCAACTGGTATTGAATCTCAACGAATAAAAATACTCTCTACCCTCTAAACACCTTTCTTGGAGATCTGAATGCTTTCATGGGTATTTTAAAGCATGCACATCTGCTTTGGTTAGGCTACTGGAATGAGAATTCAATAAACCCATAAAACCGGTGACTTGTGCAAAATGATCAATCAATTAGGTCCATTTATAGTGAAGGACTATAAAGATCTGCAGGATCTCTTTTTCCTCAGGACCTGAGGTGGAGGGCATGCAGAAACAAACAGCCCTGATAGCTCTGCATTGAGATGAATTTGCCACAATCTCCTATTTCAGTTTATCCCTACCATTCAGCCTTCTGCCATTTGCTCTCCAATTACCCCTCTTTCCTCTCCATGTGGCCTTTCTATTCAATGCTGCCTCCATCATTCTAAAGCACTACCAGCAACATATTTCCATTATCTGACCTGTTCACTTTTGTGCTATGTGATTGCCAGTTGGCTCTTCAGTTCACTTGCTCTTCATTCTATTGATATATAAATCATGTTGTTGTTAAGTGCCATCGATTTGGTTCCGACCCATGGCAACCCTGTATAGGCTTTCCTAGGAGCGACTGGTGAGATTGAACTGCTGGCCTTGCAGTTCAAATGACTTTGCAGTCTGGTGCATTAACCCACAGCGCCACACCAGGACTCCATACATACATATATACAAATGAATGGCATGTGGAACCATGAAAAATGAGTCAAGGTTAATCATTTAACTTCATTCAATTTTTTCAGTTCTTGCCTCGATACCCTTCGCTGGATCACCTTACCTCTAAAGCCTATCAGTACACATTTCTTCTAATTAATCAGTTCAAATGCTGCCAAGTAAGAGTTCCTGAAAGTTGCCTAATTTCACTACACATGCAGACAGTAAAATGACTCATGCATTTTTCCAGACAGAACAGACACATCACTTACTTCCAGTGGGAAAAGGTCGTGTTAACTTTGGCGATTCAAGGCTTGGATTAATTGGTTGGCCTGAACCCCATATCTCAGGCTGATCTAGAAGAACTGGAAAAAAATTCCCAGGGTGAATTCAAAACAGAATATCCCCTGGTTTTGAGAACTTAAAATTGCAATTTGAAGTTGAATGTCACAAAAGTCCCCATCCCCTGCCCCCAGCAATGACAATTTAGGAAGCTGATGCTCTGCTCCTTTCTCTTTACTTAAACGCGGAGAATGAAAACAAAAGTAGGTTGTGTGTTTGTGGTGGGAAGGGGTGGTCAATGTATGTAAATGTAGCTAAATAAAAACTTCCAAAACACAGCCTCTATATTTTCTTCCTACATGATCACTCAAAGATATCTAATATCAGTTTATGGAACCCAGGTGAAAATCAGGTATTAATCTTATGGTCGTTGATTTGTTGCAAGTTGGTTTATTTAGAATTTGCTATGAATAGACAGAGAAAATGAAAATGCCTGGGTCATGTATCTTTTCAGAGTTTTCCAGGGGTTTCCAATAAACTTTTTTAATTATAAAAATATTCTAAAAATGCTTGGTGAGTATCTTAAGAGAGTATCAGGAAAAGTAACACCGTCTTCGATATCTACCTGAATCAGGGTATGCATAAAGGTAACCAGGTAATTGAGCTTAGAGTCCCAGAATTTACCATATCTCCTTTATCTCTTTGCTCCTTGTTGTGAATTTTTTGTTGCTATGGTAACAATGTAAATAATTATCACTGCTTAGCACCTATCATGTATCAAGTACTATACAGTACTACTTACAATTTTTTTAAAGTTTTATTTGGTTAACTACATGTAATGTATAATTTGTCATTTTGACCATTGTAAGTGTATAATTCAGTGACATTAATTACATTCACATTAGAGTACAATCATCACCGTTACCTGTTCCAAAACATTTAATAGCTCCAAACAGAAACTAGGAATTCATTAAGTAAAAACTCCCCATTATCCCTTTCCATCTGGTAATCGCTAATCTACTTTGGTCTGCATGCATTTACATATTTTAGACATTTCATATAAGTGGAAGCTTATTTGTTCTATATTGTCTGACATTTCAGTCAGAGTAATGTTTTCAAGATTTATTTATGTCAGAGCATATATTGTAACTATATTTCTCTATATGAATAAATAATATTCCATTGTATGCATTTATAATATTATGTGTATCCATTCATCTGTGATAGACATTTGGGTTGTTTACACATTTTGGATACTGTAAATAATTTTACAATTAACATTGCTTGAGTCCCTGTTTTCATTTATTTTAGGGGTCTTGGTGTGGCACTGGATTACTAATCACAAGGTCAGTGGCTCTAAACTACCAGCACTCCTCAGAAACCCTACACAGGGTAGCTGTGAGTCAGAACAGATTCAGTGGCACTTTGCCATAATAACAATAACATATAACATATAGCTAGATATGGACCATATGCCTAGACATGATAATTTTGTGATTCGCTCTTTGAGGAACTTTCAAACTGTTTTCCAAAGTCGTTGAAGCATTTTACATTCCCACCAGCAAAGGCTGAGGGTATCGGCTTCTCCACTTCCTCATCAATGCCTGTTTTTCTTGATAATAGCATTCTAGTTGGTGGTTGTTGTTGTTAAGTGCTGTTAAGTTGTTTCAGACTCACAGCTATCCTGCAAAGGGTTTCCGAGGAGTGGCTGGTGAGCTTGAACTGAAGACCATGCTGTTCACATGGACCTTGCAGTCCAGTGCATTAACGTGCAGTGCCACACCAGGACTATGAAGTAGTATCTTATTGTGATTGTGATTTTGATTTCTACTGCAAGGTCGGTGGTTCAAGCTCACCAGCTGCTCCTTGGAAACCCTATACAGGGTTGCTATGGGTTGGAAGCAACTCAACAGCACTCAACAACAACAAAAACAACAATGGCTAGTGGGAGTCCTGGTGTGGCATTGTGGGATAATGCAATGGACCGCAAGGTTGGTTTAAACCTTAAGATCAATAGTTCAAATTCATCAGCCGCTCCTTGGAAACCCTATGCAGGGTCTCTATGAGTTGGAACTGACTTGACAACAATGGTTAATGGATCAGCCGTGGTGGCACAGTGGTTAAGTATTCAACTGCTAACTCAAAGGCTGGCTATTTGAACGTACCAGTGCTCTGTGGAAGAAAGCTGCAGCAATCAGCTAATGTAAAGACTGTCTTTGTTGTTAAGTGCCTATTTGAACCACTGACTTTGTGGATCAAACAGACTTGAGGTCCAGTGCTTATTGTACAGTGCCACAACCCTAGAAATCCTATGCGTGAATTCGACTCTGTCTTTGCACGGTCACCCTAACTATGAACTGAGTTGATGGCAATGGGATTGATGACTAAAAATGTTGAATATCATTTCCTGTGCTTATTGGCCATAATTCAAATTTTTACTCATTATTTGATTGGGTTTTTGTTGTTGAGTTGTGCAAATACTGCTTTTAATTCATTGCAATGAAGAACATTGCAGTCAGATTTGGGCTTGAGTTCAGATTCTGTAATATACTGCAGGACCTTTGGCACATTATCTAACCTCTCTGAGCTTCTATTTCTTCAAGTTTAATGTCAGTATAAGAACAATTTCATAGAGTTGAAAGAAGAGGATTAGAGGGAGGTAATATATATAAATATATTGCATATAAAACATTTAGCACAAGGTCAATTAGTATTTTTATATATTTAAATCCTCCCTGGGAGCACAGTGACTCCATATGATAACCACTGGACTGTGAACCACAAGGTCCGTGGGTCAAGCCAGCTGGCTGTTCTGTGGGAGAAAGATGAGGTTTTCTGTTCTGGCAAAGATTTAAAGTCTCAGAAACCCCATACAGAGTAATTAAGATTCTGCATCGGCTCGATGGCACTTAACAACATAACAACAAATCTTTACAACTTGAGAGTTGGACTGACAACCCTACTTGGTTCAAATCTACTGGCTGCTCCTTGGGAGAAAGATGAGGCTATCTATTCCTAAAGAGATTTATAGTATTGTAAACTCTGCTATGTGGTGTTGGGATCAGCACTGAAACTTTGAACCACAAGGTTGGCAGTTCAAACCCACCAGCTGCTCCTTGGAAACACTGTACAGGGTTGCTAAGAGTCAGAACTGACTTGATGGCACTTAACAACAACAATAAAAAGTCTTTCTGTAGGATAAGCACTGGACTGCTAACCACTGGTCAGCAGTTTAAACCTATTAGTTGCTACTTGGAAACCCTCAGGGTGGCTCTGAGTCAGAACTGACTCAACCATATTTAACAACAAAACCTTAAGGAACGATTTTGTTCTGGAATCAACCCAATGAGAGTGGGTTTTAATTATCAAACACTACCTTGTGGTTAAGGAGCTCTGTCGGTATAGTGGTTATGTATCGGGCTGTTAATCTCAAGGTCAGCAGCTTGAAACTATCATCTTTCTGCTGGAGAAAGATGAGGCTTCCCACTCCATAAAGATTTACAACCTTGGAAACCCTATGAAGGGTCTCTATGAGTCAGAACCTACTCCACAGCACATAACCACCACCTTGTAGTTAATATTAGTACCAGAAAACTGGATTGGATTGATTAAATAACTTGAGCAAAAGCATACTTGGACAACACAAAAGTTAAGGTCTGATACAAATTTATCTGAATCCCCCAGTTTATTTATTCTTTCTTTCTTTTTTTTTTTTTTTTATACCTTAGGACTTTTAAACTAATGATTGAAAAAATTAAGAGTGGTAGATATGAAAGGTTATGGGTTTTGGGAGAATTAGTGTGGTTGGTACAAGTGTTGAAAGTTAACAGAACATCAGGGGCTAAACCTACCAAAAGAACAATCAAACCAGACTCACTGAACAAGTCCATGTATAAATTGCATCTCTATCACAAGCCTCAAAGACAGTTTTAGCTCTATTTTGTTTTAACATGAATTAAAACATTCCCCAAAGTTGTAATGCAATACTTTAATTTTCCATCCACTCAATGTATTTAACATATACATATTTTATTTTGTATTATAATTTTTCCATAAAGTTACGAAATACCTTAAATAACACCTTGCATTTGACTCAAGGAATCAGATCCCATCTTCATTTCCTACATATTTATGTCTGCAGATACATGAATGACTATAGGCGAGCTCATAACAGCTGGAAGGCCTTATTGCAGGACAGAAACAGTAATTAGGAATTTTCCTTATATCTTTTCTTAACTACAGCATTCAAAATATTTCAGGTGTGTCTGATTATCCAGTTTCAATGTTTATTTGTAGCTTGAATTAACTGGTCACGTGGCACTAAATCCTCACTGGAGCTCTGTCAATGTGTCTTCCGAATTCTGCCCTTATAAGAACTAGCAATTAATTCCTTTCTCCTTACTGGGAGATGATACCTGAAGCAGTTACCTCAGGCTGTAGATGAGGGCCACATGCTGAGGATGGCAGGGTCAGCCTATTGTTGTGTGCTGTTGAGTTGATTCTGACTGCTCTATCAAGTTTCTTAGGCTGTAATGCTTACAGGAAGGAGCTCTGGTAGCATAGTGGTTACGAATTGGACTGTGAACCACAAGGTCAGCAGTTTGAAACTACCAGCCGCTCTGTGAAAGAAAGATGAGGCTTTCTGCTCTCATAAAGACTTACAGCCTCGGAAACCCTGTTCAGGGTCGCTATGGGTCAGAACCGACTCAATGGCAAACAACAACAACAATTCTTACAGGAGCAAATTGTCAGGTCTATTCTCCTACAGAACAGCTGGTGGGTTTGAACCATCCACCTTTCAGTTAGCAGCTGAGTGCTTCACTATCATACCAACAAGGCTCCTGAAGGTCACCCTCTCAATCATATATTGCTTACTTTCTGACTGTTTACATGAACAGAAATAAAATTCCATCTTTCAAATTCACTCTACTTTGTTTTTTCTTTGATATTGTGGTTTAGCCTGCTTACAAGCTTACAATACTGTCCGAAAACATTTTTAATTTTCTTCAACAATGGGTCCTGGAAAACTGACACTTAACAAGAGTTCTTAATTCACACAGTATATACTATTAAAAAGAGTCTCTGAAGATATGTACGTTGGACATAAGCATATTTCAGGAATAGTTGTTGTTGTTGTTAGGTGCCATTGAGTCAGTACCGACCCAGAGCAACCTTATGCACAGCAGAACCAAACACTGCCCGATTCTCGGCCAACCTCGCTACTGTTGACACGCTTGAGTCCACTGATGCTGCCACTTGGCCATTCTATCTCACTGGGGTTCTTCCTCTTTTTCTCTGACCCTCCACATTACCAAACATGATATCCTTCACAATATGTCTGAAGTATGAGAGATGAAGTTTGGCCACCTTGGCCTCCAAGGAGCACTCTGGCTGCACTTCTTTCAAAACAGATCTATTGGTTCTTTTGGCAGCCCATGGCACCTTCAATACTCTCCTTCAACACCATAACTCAAAAGCATCAATTCTTGTATGGTCTTCCTTAATCACTGTGCACCTTCGCATGCATATGAGGTTACTGAAAATACCATGACTTTGGTCAGGCGCACCTCAGTTCTCAAGCTGACATCTTTGCACTTCAACACTTTAAAAAGGTCTTGTGCAGAAGATTTGCCTAATGCAATACATCGTTTGAATTTTTGACTGCTGCTCCCATGACTGTTGATGGTTGATGCAAGAAGAATGAAGTCCTTGACAACTTCAATCTTTTCTCCATTGATAAGAATATTGTTTTGGTCCAGTGGTGAGGATTTTGTTTTATTTACACTGAGATGTAATCCATATTTAAGGCTGTGCTCTTTGATCTTCCTCAGTAAATGTTTTAAGTCCTCTTCACTTTCAGCTAGCAAGGTTGTATTATCTGCATATAGCAGAATGGTAATGAGTCTTCCTCCAATCCCAATGCCATGTTTTTTTCATAAAACTCAGCTTCTTGGATGAACTGCTCAGCATACAGGTTGAATAAGTATGG
>NW_006408566.1:6839884-6886423 GCF_000296735.1 Chrysochloris asiatica
TCTGGAAGCTCATCTGAAACCTGTCCACCATGGGTGACCCTGCTGGTATTTAAAATACCAGTAGCATAGCTTTCAGAATCACAGCAACTCACAAGCCACCACAATATGACAAACTGACAGATGAGTGGTGGCCGTCAGGAATAGAGTGTCCTTTTAATAGAGAGTTCCTTTTTATCAGCAAGATACATTCTAATTCTAGCTATTAAAAATGAAATTTAACTGTATGAATGAATATAAAATAGGTAATCCTAATAATAAATGAAAGAAATGAATGTATTTTTTCTCTCTCTCAATATTGTACTTCCAAGTTGCTAAATGATTCAAAGACATTCCTGGGTCACATGCCCACCAACAATGTATTTTACTCAAGCAGTCTAATTGACACTTGCGTTGGTGAGGTGAAACAATCAATGTGGTCAGAGTTTGTATCACAGTGATAGTGACTATGATGGGTTGGCTCCATTATGATCCTAATATCTCCTGTGATTGTGTAGCTCACAAAGCATTTACTCCCTGACCAATGACTTATATAGATTCTTACTAATCCTTTTTACTTCTTTTGAATAGGGAATTTGTTAGTTTCTTTTTTAAAATTAAAGCTTCAAATTTTAAAATAATAGAAGTTTGCAAACTAAACTCACACGCTTTACAGAATACCTAGACTGAAACTTTTCTTTCAAATAAAAATCTGATGACACATTACAAACTTTACTCAAATTCTCAGTGGAATACAGATTTTCTGGAGTCATTGAGGATGAATGAACCTCTGACACTATAGCAATGAGATAACCTTTACACCTTAAACTTCAAAGCAATAGTCTGAACTGAACAAAGACTTAGCTTAGTTAGTAAAGTATGTCTGCTTGAACATTGTGCTCTTTTGAAGATTTATATATGTGTGATTAAATTGATAACAATAATTTGAAAGATTAGATGAGAGGTTTGGGGGAAAGTGATTTTATGTTAATAGTGATAGAATAATTTGGAAAAGGATAGCAGAATGGTGCTAGAACTTGAAGAATGTACTCAGTGCCACTGAATTGAATATGTAAATTATTGAAATGGTGTACCTTTGTGTATACTTTCACTAAATCATTTTTTTTAAATAAAATTAAAATAATATGCCTCGCAATACTTACATTTACTCTAGATAAACTATGTTGTTGTACTTAAGTGCTGCTGAGTTGGTTCTGATTCATAATGACCCTGTATAGGCTTTCTGAGGAGCAGCTGGTGGGTCTGAACTGCTAACTGTGTGGTTTGTAGTACAGTGCTGATTCACTTAACTGAAAACAAAAAAATCCATAGGTATACAGCGTTTCTTTTACCTTCTGTCTTCTGTTCACCAAAAGTTGATTCCAATGGTGGACCAAAGAGGGCCATAGTTTCATCTGGAGGCTTTTTGCTAAATCATATACATTAAGCAAAACAAAGAGAAAGATAGGGATTATTGAGGCTAAAAAAGACATACAAGTTTTAAGCTTTCAAATATTTCTCTAGGTAAGGCAGATGTGTGCATTTGTACCTGTCTGTGTGTTTACATTCATATAAGCGTGTGTATACAAAGCTCCTGTAGGCCTAGAACATATTATAAAGGATGTCAAATATATAAGTATGTTATAGGACAAGGGAGTTGGTAGGAGACAGATGATCCTTGGTTCTCAGTGGAGTCTTCTAGCTTCTAATTCCATTTCTCCCCACTCAATAGAGTAATCAAATCTCCTAATACCCTAAAGTAGCGCATCTCAGTAAGGAAAGCAGAGTATCAACAAAGCAGTAGGGAGAAGGGTAGTAATAAGCTAAACTCTCATGATTTCTGCTAACTATTAAGGGTAATCCTAATAATAATGACAGAAATAAATTTTTTTTTCTCTCTCTTTCAACAGTTTACTTCCAAGTGGCTAAATGGTTCAAGGTCATTCCTGAGTCATGTACCCACCAACAATGTCTTTTTCTCAAGCAGTCCAACTGACACTTGCATTAGTGAGGTGAAACAGTAAATGTGGTCAGAGAGGCTGGGTATAATATAATACAATAATCTAGATAGATTATTGTCAAAGGAATACATAATCTTCTTGATTTCTTCTCTAGACCAGATTTTCCTCATTGATCCTAATGAGTGCCCTTTCTCTCTTTCTGTTTGTGAGGTGAAGAGGTGAAGAGGAGAGGGGAGGAATTGGGAAAGGAGTGAAAAATGTAAAAGTATACAGCTTTTAAATAGCAACAACAGTCTTTTGGAAAACAATGCCATTTGTACCATATTTACTTAAGAACATACAGTATAAAATACTCTGTTTTGCCAAAATTCAAAGCACAGGAAACGATTCCTTTGGTGTTTAACAGGTAGAATGAATATATCATGAAATTGTAATGCTCTCCCTGAAATAATATCATCATATTTCAAATCAACATTCCAGACAGCAAAAGGCCTATCCAATTAGTGAGTGGACTACACATTCTGATGGATGATTATAGCATATGACAGAATGCTTTCCAAAGGTCTTCCTGGGGCTGCACTTATGAAAAATGATAGCATATTTGGACCATGCTATGAAAAAGAGGAAGACCTTAAATAACATGGAGTAACACAGTGGCTGTAAAAATGGCTCAAAGATTGTGAGAATAGCAGAGGACTGGATAGTGTTTTGTTCTGATATACATAGGGTTGCTATAAGATGGAACCAACTCAACAACATGAATTTTGTTGAGTTGGTTGCATCCTATAGCAACCCTGTGTACAGCATCTAAAAACAAAAACATGCACTGATACCAAGAGGCAGGCTCTTTATTAGCACGTAGCCAGGAGATGAGTTCAGAAGTTGCTGCTGTTGTTAGATGTCATCAAGTCCATACTGACTCACAGAGACTTAATGCACATAAGAACAAAACACTGCCTGGTCCTGTGCCAACCTCACAATCACGGCCATGCCTGAACCCATTGCTGTTGCCACTAGACCAATTAAATTCATTGGGGGTCTTCTTTTTTATTGACCCTCCACTTTACTAAGCATGATGTCCTACTGCAAGGACTGGTTGCTTCCTGATAAAATGCCCTAAATATGAGAGACAAAGTCTGGCTATCCTAACTTCTAAGGAACGTTCTGACTGTACTTCTTGCAACACAGATATGTTTGTTCTTTTGGAAGTCCATGGTACTTTTAATATTCTCCTTCAACACCATAACTCAGATGCATCAATTCTACTATGGTATTCTTTATTCACTGTCCAACTTTCACATGCATATGAGGTTATTGAAAATAGCCTGGCTTGAATTAGGTGCATCTTGGGTCTCAGATTGACATCTTTGCTCTTCAACACTTTAAAAAAGGTCTTGTGCAGCAGATTTGCATAATGTAATACATCAACTGATTTCTTCTCTGCTGCTTCTATGAGTGTTGATGGTTGATATGAGCAAAATGAAGCCTGACAGCTTCAAACTTTCCCCCATTTACCTTGAGGTTATTTATTGTTCCAGTGGTAAGGTGCAGGGTCAGAGAAAAATAGTGGTGAGGATTTTCATTTTCTTTACATTGAGATGCAATCCATACTGAAGGCTGTGGCTTTTGATCTTCATCAGGAGGTAGTTTAAGTCCTCTTCACTTTCAGCAAACAAGGCTGTATCATCAGCATATTTCAGGCTGTTAATGGGTCTTATAATATTTGATTTTGTCTTCTTGAGATATGCTTTGACATCTTCTATTAAGCTCTTTTATCTCATTTCTTCCCCTTACTTTAGCATCTCTACACTGGAGAGCAAGTTTTTAGAGTCTCTTCTGACATCCATTTTGGTCTTTTCCTTCATTCATGTCTTCTTAATGACCTTTTGGCTTCTTCCTGTATGATGTTCTTGATGTCATCCCAAAACTCTTTTGGTTTTCAGTCTTTAGTGTCTTAACTCATCAAATCTGTTCTTGAGAGGAGCTCTAAATTCAGGTGGGATATGTTCAAGGTCATATTTTAGCTACTGTGGATTTGTTTTAATTTTCTTCAGTTTTAGCAAGAACTTCCATAGGAACAATTGATGGTTTATTCCAAAATTTGTCCCTGACTTTGTTGTGACTGATGATGTGGAGCTTTTCCACTATTTCTTTCCACAGATATAGTCAGTTTGATTTCGGTGTGTTCCATATGCTAAGGTCTATGTGTATAGTTGACTTTTATGTTGTTTTAAAAGGGATTTGTAATGAAGAAGTCACTGGTGTTGCAAAAGTCTATCACGTGATCTCCAGCATCGTTTCTATCACCAAACCCATATTTTCCAATGATTGATCTTTCTTCTTTGTTTCCAATATTTGCATTCCAAACACCAGTAGTTATCAATACATCTTGTGTGCATGTTTGATCAATTTCACACTGAAGAAGTAGAATTGTTGTTGTTGTTAGGTGCCATCGAGTCCGTACCTACTCATAGCGACCCTATGCACAACAGAACGAAACACTACCAGGTCCTAAGCCAAACTCAAAATTGTTGACAAGCTTGAGCCCACTGATGCTGCCACTTGGCCAGTCCTTCTCGCTGGAGATCTTCCTCTTTCTCTGACCCTCCACCTTACCAAACATGATATCCATCTCCAGCGACTGGTCCCTCCTGACAATATGTCTGACGTATGAGAGTCTCTAAGGAGCACTCTGGCTGCATTTTTTCCAATACACATCTGTTGGTTCTTTTTTTTTTTTTTTTTTCAGAGAGACATTAGTTTATTACTGCAAAGCAAACAAAAGAGATAGCTTACTGACAAGGGAATTTACAAATGGTGATGTATAGCTGTGTCCAGTGGCGCTGGCAGGCTTATGAAGTTTTCTTGTGTGAGGGGCAGGAGCGAGGGTCCCTTTAGGTCATGGTCAATTAGGGGTGGTATGTGGAACTGGGAGAGGGAAGAGAGTCAAAGGTGCCAGGCTATCTGTCTCTCCTAGAGAAAAAAGAGGTTTCTGCAAGCATGGTTAGGGAAAGGGGTCTTCCTAGCATATGTTCCCAGCATAATTAAAGCTGGGAACAAGATAATTAGAGGAGGGGCTCTTTGCTCCTTCCTAAATAGCAGGGGCACATGGAATGGACAAAAAATATGGCTTTGAGGTGACTTTGGCACTGTCATGTGAAAGCCTTAATTTTGTGTCCCTACAGGGACCATCTAGTTTTTCTGGACTCAAGATTGTGGACACTGACACTCACTTGGTCCATTAGTCCACTGGACACATTATTTCCTAGAATTTTCAGGTTTCCTCACTCTTCTTCCAACAGGGAAAGCCTAAGAGATTCATCTTCCATGGGCACTCAATCAACAAGTGTTTAAGATCTTAGTTCCTACTTACCAAGGTAGGATGTAGAACACTGTCTCTGGGGGCTATGATCTGCAGATTGACCATTGTACCAATGCTTTTTATAGACTTATCCAGCAAACTTGCTAAATTATTCTAAAGACTAAACATATGTTCTTCTATATACATTATTCTATGAGTAAAGACAGTTTTATTGTTATTATTATTATTGCTAATCCTTAATTTTACATTCATTCTATCGTATATTGTCTCATTGCCATGGTTACAATCACCTCCATGCATCATCAACCAACTAAAGGGTATACCCTGCAACCCTGCCCCCTGCACCCTCCAGGTCTTCAGCACACAGTTGCTCTCCCTCTCTGGATCTAAAGTCTCCAGCTGCTCCATCGCTCCACATCATCATCTCTGTCTCCATTTCAGGCATCACTGCTTCTCTGGGTAGGGTCTTGCTCTCTGCTCTTCTCCCTTGATGGTCCTAGGGACCTCCGCTCCTAGACTGAAAAGTTAATCACTCCCCTCCTTGCTATAAAATGTCTACCTTTACATTTCCAACCCTCACAAGATCTGTTGGTTCTTTTGGCAGCCCATGGCACTTTCAATATTCCTCAATACCATAACTCAAAAGCATCAATTCTTCTATGGTCTTCCTTATTCACTGTCCAGCTTTTGCATGCACATGAGGTTATTGAAAATACTATGGTTTGGGTCAGGTGCACCTTACTCCTTAAGCTGACATCTCTGCTCTTCAACACTTAAAAAAGGTCTTGTGCAGCAGATTTGTCTAACACAATACGTCATTCGATTTCTTGACTGCTGCTTCCATGTGTGTTGATAGCTGATCCAAGAAGAATGAAGTCCTTGACAACTTCAGTCTTTTCTCCGCTGATAAGAATGTTGTTTATTGGTTCAGTGGTGAGGATTTTTGTTTTCTTTACATTGATATGCAGTCCACACTGAAGGCTGTACTCTTTGATCTCCAACAGTAAATATTTAAGTCTTCTTCACTTTCAGCAAGCAAGGTTGTATCATCTGCATATCGCAGGTTGTTAATGAGTCGTCCTCCAATCCTGTTGCAATCCTGATGCCATGTTTTTCTTCACATAACCCAGCTTCTCGGATTATTTGCTCAGCATACAAGTTGGATAAGTATGGTGAAAGAATAAAACCTTGTCACACACCTTTCTTCATTTGAAACCATTCAGTGTTCCCATGTTCTGTTTGAACAACTGCCTCTTGATCCATGTACAGATTTCTCATAAGCACAATTAAGTGTTCAGGAATACTCATACTTCACAATGTTGTCCATAGCTTGTCATGATCCACACAATTGAAAGCCTTTGAGCAGTAAATAAAGCACAGTTAAATATCTTTCTGATATTCTCTGCTTTCAGCCAAGCTCCATCAGACATCAGCAATTATATCCCTCGTTCCACATCCTCTTCTGAATCTGGCTTGAACTTCAGGAAGTTCTCTGTCAATGTATGTTTCTGGCTGTTTCTGTATTACCTTTAGTAAAACTTTATTTGCATGGGATAACAAAGAGCTTGTCCAATGACTTTCGCATTCTGGTGGGTCACCTCTCTTTGGAACGGGCACAAATATGGATCTCTTCCAATCAGATGACCAGATAGTTTTCTTCCAAATTGCTTGGCATAGATAAGAGAGTGCCTCCAATGCTATCTCACTTTTTTTGAAAGATTTCAATTTTTATTCCATCAATTCCTGTTGCCTTGTTCTTTGTCAATTCCTTCAATGCACCTTGGACTTTTTCTTTCAGCATCATTGGCTCTTGATCATTTTTGCTACCTCTTGAAACAGATGAACATCAACCATTTCCTTTTGGTACAGTGACTCTTTGTATTCCTTCCATCTTCTTTTGATGCTTTCTGCATCATTCAATAATTTGCCCAGAGAATCCTTCAATAATGAAAGTCAGGCTTGAATTTTTCTTCAATTCTCCCAGCTTGAGAAATGCTGAGCATGTTCTTCCCTTTTGGTTTTCTGATTCCAGATCTGATTCCAAATATTACATTTCATTGTAGTATTTGGCTTTATCTTCTTGAGTTGATCTTTGAAATTTTCTGTTTAGCTCTTGGACCTCCTCATTTCTTCCATTTGCTTTAGCATCTCTATGCTATAGAGCAAGTGTCAGTGTCTCTTTTGACATCTGTTTTCATCTTTTCCTTCTTTCTTGTCTTTTTAATGAGTTTTGCTTTCTTCCTGTATGATGTTCTTGATGTCATCCCACAACTCTCTGGTCTTCAGTCTTTAGTGTTTAATGTATCAGTAGAATTCTTTTATTTCATCACCACTGTCTTTAGTTGTTGGTGTGTAAATTTGAACAATAGTTGTATTAACTGGTCTTCCTTGTAGGCGTATGGATATTATTCTATTACCGACTGTGTTGTACTTCCAGATAGACCTTGAAGGCTTTTTGCTAATAAACATGACACCGTTTCTTTTCAATTTGTTATTTCTGCTATAGTAAATTATGTAATATTCAGATTCAAAATGGCCCATACTGGTCCATTTTAGTTTGGTAAGGTGGAGGGACCGAGAAAAAAAGAAAGACCCCCCCAATGAGATGGATTGGCCAAGTGGCAACATCGATGGACTCAAGCATGGCAACAATAGTGAGGTTGGCCCAGGATCAGGCAGTGTTTCCTTCTGCTGTGCATAGGTCACTATGGGTGGGTACCGATTCAATGGCACCTAACAACAGCAACATCAATGCCTCGGATATCAATTTTTATGTGTTCCATTTCACTTTGACAACTACTAATTTTCATAGCTTCATACTTCATACATTCCATAAACTGATTATTAATGAATGTTTGCAGTTTTTTCTTCTCAGTTTGAGTTGCGCCCCATCAACAAATGACATTCCCAAAAGTTTTACTCCATTTGAGTCATCACGGTCAACTCTACTTTGAGGAGGCAGCTCTTCCCCAGTCATATTTTGAGTGCCTACAACCTGAGTGGTTCGTGTCCTGGCATTACGTCTGTCTATATTCTGGTGTTCTGTATCATGTTCCAATATTTAATGTTCTGGTGCTATCTGACAGTATTCCACTACGATTCATAGGTTTGCAGTGGTAAATATTTAGAAGTAGTACGTTTTTCCTTCTTCCTAGTCTGTCTTCGTCTGGAAGCTCAGCTGAAACCTATCCACCGTGGGTGATCCTGCTGGTATTTCAAATATCGGTGGCACAACTTCCAGCATCACAGCAACTCACAAGCCATAGTACAACAAACTGACAGACGAATGGTGATGAGTTCAGAGGAGATTTGTTTAAATGTTAACAGAGCATAATATCTAGCTTAAAACATAATAATGTCTTCCATGCTTACCTTACAAGCTCTGGAGTTGGTGTGGAACGCCTGGGTCTTGCAACTTCTTCACCTGATGCACAAGAGAAAAGGACTTTTTAAGCTTCTTTTTTAAAAAAAAAAAACATTTCTCTGACATCACTTATTAGCTATGTTTGGAAACACTAAAAGATTTAAGTGCCTTAAATAAACAATTCAATATTAAAACTTTGTAAAATAAACCAAGAAAACAGGCCTCTCCCCTGGCAATGCAACAGTCATGAACTGAGCATATATAGTGGCATTTTCTCTGGCATTTGGGAAGTATTGTTTACCAATGAACTTCCATGATAATACATTAATTAGATGTTTATGTTGCAGAGTTTAGTGGAATAGCATACCATTCTATGAATATCTGCTGTGTTGATCCATTCTGCTACCCAATTATATGATACTACTAAGCCAGGTCATATTTATGAATCCAGCATTCTATGCCTGTTCTTTTCTTAAAATGCCAAGAAAATGTCATACTTTTAGCTAAATACCATGAATTTAGAATTAATCTGGGATGTGTTGCGTGCAGCAGGAGAAACCTGTACTCTACAGATATAACCTATGTCATACCACTTTGGTTGACTAAATTTTTATAGCAACACAAGAATGGTTAAGTGACATCTACCTTTAGTTCCTTCTATCTTGTTTCTCTTCCTATCCCCAACAACAAACACACACTTGATTAAATTCATTTCTAAAGTTAAATGATACATCAGAAGTTGACAATCTAAGAAAAAGACAGCAACGTTTTCCCAAAAGCACATTCCATTTAAGATTTCACACTTTCCCCATTCTGCACCTATACCACCCCTCTATCATTGCAGGATTTCTTTGCTGTAAAAGTATCATAAGTCTTAAAATTTGAGCCTAAGAGAACATAATTCAAATGTATGCATCTTCTAAGACCCAAGGAACAATTCCTTCTTTTAAATCACACTCTATTTCTTGTAGCTAAAATATACTTACTGGATAAGTTCCTTTTAATTGCACCCTAGAATTAGAAATAGACACTATAAGGTTTAAGACCACAGAGATGTTATGTACAATATGTATATTTTTGTCATTGCATTAAAGGGAACTAAGAAATGCAGATGGGCAAAATTTTTTAAAAACTGCATTCAAGTTGGGAATTATATACATACACACATAAATTAAATTTTCATTTGACTCAGTTATAGAGAGGAATGGAGGATCAGTAAACCCTCTGAACCAAAAACAAATACAAAAAAAAAAAATCCAAAAAACAAAACCAACCCTTACCTGGGTAGACTTGGTAAAGAGAAATAATGAATAGTCCATTAAAAATAAAACCAAACCTTGAATTCTAGCAGTCAGGAAAGCAAATCCAAGACTATCATAATCCATGAACCCATTTGATATTTGAAAATTATGGAATGTATTAGGGCTACTTCTGCTTCTATACACGTGGGATCCATAGTTACTGATATAAGCGGCCATCAGTTAACTAACACAATTTCAAAGAGATAAGTGGCAAATATTAAAGGAAAGGGAAATTTGCAAGCATTCCCACTGAATGGTCTGTTTTATTACATCAACCAGGGAATCCCATTCTATCGCTCTACATTTCTTCCACTTGCCTGCCAAGGGCCCACCAATCCAACTATTAGAAATTATTCTTTAAGCCAGGGGATGGGGAATGCCCAGCCCTCAGGCTGTATTGTTGTTGTTGTTGTTAAGTGCTGTTGAGTCCATTCCAACTCACCCAAGAAATCATTTGGTCGGACCCAGC
This sequence comes from Chrysochloris asiatica, assembly GCF_000296735.1. Taxonomy (NCBI): domain Eukaryota; kingdom Metazoa; phylum Chordata; class Mammalia; order Afrosoricida; family Chrysochloridae; genus Chrysochloris; species Chrysochloris asiatica. Next base: position 6,850,278 of record NW_006408566.1, read on the forward strand.
CAAGGCAATTGCAATTCCAATCATCCAAATATTGTTGTTGTTAGGTGACATCAAGTCAGTACTGACCCATAGCGACGTTATGCACAGCAGAATGAAACACTGTCCGATCCTGGGCCAACTTTACTATTGTTGACACGCTTGAGTCCATTGATGCTGCCACTTGGCCAATCCACCTCATTGGGGGTCTTCCTCTTTTTCTCTGACCCTCCACCTTACCAAACATGATATCCTTCTCCAGTAACTAGTCCTTCCTGACAATATGTCCAAAGTATGAGAGACGAAGTTTGGCCATCTTGGCCTCCAAGGAGCATTCTAGATGCACTTATTCCAAAATGGATTTGTTGGTTCTTTTGGCAGCTCATGGAAATTTCAATATTCTTTTCCAACACCATAACTCATTGGCATCAATTTTTCTATAGTCTTCCTTATTCACTGCCCAGCTTTCACATGTATATGCGGTTATTGAAAATACCATGGTTTGGGTCAGGCACACCTTAGTCCTCAAGCTGAAATCTTTGCTCCTCAACACTTTAAAAAGGTCTAGGGCAGCAGATTTGCCTAATGCATTACATCATTTGATTTCTTGACTGCTGCTTCCATGAGTGTTGATAATTGATCTAAGAAGAATGAAGTCCTTGACAACTTCAATCTTTTCTCCATTGATAAAGTATGTTTATTGGTCCAGTGGTGAGGATTTTTGTTTTCTTTGTATTGAGATGTAATCCATACCGAAGACTGTGCTCTTTGATCTTCACCAGTAAATGTTTTAGGTCCTCTTCACTTTCAGCAAGCAAGGTTGTATCATCTGCATATCACAGGTTGTTAATGAGTCTTCCTCCAATCCTGATGCCATATTTTTCTTCATAGAACCCAGCTTCTCGGATTATTTGCTCAGCATACAAGTTGAATTTGTATGGTGAAAGAATACAACCTTGTTGCACACCTTTTTTAATTTTAAAACATTCAGTGTTCCCATGTTCTGTTTTAACAACTGCCTCTTGGTCCAGGTACAGATTGCTCATGAGCACAATTAAGTGTTCCGGAATACTCATACTTCACAATGTTGTCCATAGCTTGTCATGATCCACACAATCTAAAGCATTTGTATAGTCAATAAAGTACAGGTAAACATCTTTCTGATAATCTCTGCTTTCAGCCAAAAGCCATCAGACATCAGCAATGATATCCCTCATCCCATGGCCTCTTCTGAATCTGGCTTGCACCTCTGGAAGTTCTCTGTCAGTGTATGATTGCAGTCGTTTCTGTATTAGCAAAATTTTACTCACATGTGATAGCAAAGTGATTGTCTGATGATTTCCGCATTCTGTTGGGTCACCTCTTTTGGGAAAGGGCACAAATATGGATCTCTTCCAATCAGTTGGCCATATAGTTGTCTTCCAAATTTCTTGGCATAGCTGAGTGAGTGCCTCACTTTCTTGAAAGATTTCCATTTTTATTGCATTAATTCCTGGTGCCTTGTTCTTTGCCAATTCCTTCAACGCACTTTGTATAGACTAGGAAGAAAGAATGACAAACTACTTCCGAATATTTAGTCACTGAAAACCTTATGAATAGCAGAGAAACACTGTGAGATATAGTGATGGAAAATGAGCCCCTCAGGTTGGAAGGCACTCAAAATGTGACTGGGGAAGAACTGCCTCCTCAAAGTAGAGTTGACTGTGATAACATGAATAGAGTAAAGCTCGTGGGTGAAATGCCTGTGGGACCTTCATTTGCTGATGGGGCACAATTCGAAATGAAGAGACACAGCTGTAAACACCCATTGAAAATCAGAACATGGAATGTATGAAGTATGAATCTGGGAAAATTGAAAGTTGTCAAAGTGAAATGGAACGCATAAACATTGATATCTTAGGCATTAGTGAGCTGAAATGGACTGGTATTGACCATTTTGAATCTGATAACCACATGGTTTACTATGCCGGAAATGACAAATTGAAGAGGAATGGTGTTGTATTTATCATCAAAAAGAACATATCCAGATCAGCCATGAAGTACAATGCTGCCTGTGATAGGATAATATCTATGCTTATGAAGGGGAGCCCAGTTAATACTACTATTATTCAAATTTACACAACAACCACTAAAGCCAGTGAGGAGGAAATAGAAGAATTCTACCAACATCTTGAATCTGAAATTGATCAAACATGCAATTAAGATGCATTGATCATTACTGGTGATTGTAATGCAAAGGTTGGGAGCAAAGAGGAAGGATTAGTAGTTGGAAAACATGGCCTTGGTGATAGAAATTATGCTGGAGAACGCATGACAGAATTCTGCAAAACCAATGATTTATTCATTTCAAATACCTTCTTTAGACACATAGACCTTGCCAGATGGAATACTTAGAAATCAAATTGACTACATCTGCGGAAAGAGATAATGGAAAAAATCCATATCATCAGTGAAAACAAGGACAGGGGCAGACTGGAAAAGACCATCAATACTCATCTGCACATTCAAATTGAAAATGAAAACAAGTCCACAAGAGCTAAAATACGACCTTGAATATATCCCACCTCAATTTAGAGATCATCTGAAGAACAGATTTGATACGTTAAACACTAAAGACTGAAGACCAGAAGAATTGTGGATGACATCAAGAACATCATACATGAAGAAAGCAAAAGGACATTGAGAAGACAAGCAAGAAGGAAAAGGTCAAAATAGATGTCAGAAGAGACACTGAAACTTGCTCTCCAGTGTAGTGATGCTAAAGCAAATGGAAGAAATGAGGAGGTCTAAGAGCTAAACATAAAATTTCAAAGATCAGCTCAAGAAGATAAAGCCAAATATTACAACAAAATGTGGAAAGATCTGGAATCAGAAAACCAAAAAGGAAGAATATGCTCAACATTTCTCAAGCTGGGGGAATTGAAGAAAAAATTCAAGCCTCGACTTTTGTTATTGAAAGAGCCTATGGGCAAATTATTGAATGATGCAGAAAGCATCAAGAGAAGATGGAAGGAATACACAGAGTCACTGTACCAAAAGGAAATGGGTAATGTTTAACCATTTCAAGAGATAGCATATGATCAAGAGCCAATGATACATCCAAATATAACAGGGTAATTTTCAAGTTGACAATTTTATATGGCCAGCAAATGACATTATAAATATCCAAATGGCCCTTGGCAGAAGCAGGTTCCCCACACCTGATCTAAGCAATGACCCAACCTCTAGAGTTTCCCACCCTTGGCTTAGATGGTATCAGAGAACAGAGGATTATTTTCAATCCTTAAGGGGTAATGTGAATTGTTCTGCTGGATTTTCAACTTCCTTGGTGCCCATTATCTCTTCTTTTCCTCCAATTGTTCCTGTTTGTAATGAAAATGTCTACCTTTTACCTGTTCCACCACTATATTTGAAAGTAGATCACTTGTATTCTATATTACAGATGAAATGGAATTTTGTCCCAGGTTGAAATTTGGACTTGGAAATATTTTGGGATAATATAATTGGGTTTGTATGTTTTGGTTGTACAAGTGTTAGTTTTATCATGTTAGGTGTAAGTATGAATTTATCATTGCCCTTAGCTAGAGATTATGTATGGTTTAAGGACATGTATATAAGAGTCCTGGTGTGGTGCTGTGGGCTAATGCGCCAGATTGCAAAGCCATTTTGAACTGCAAGGTCGGCGGTTCAAGCTCACCAGCTGCTCCTCGAAAACTCTATACAGAGTTGCCATGGGTTGGAATCGACTCGATGACATTTAACAACAAGAACAACATACAGGGGTGCACTGTGACAGTTAAGGTGTTGTTTCAACTTAGCTAGTCCAGGATTCTTGGCGGTTTAACAGTTAAGATATAATTATCACCTCCATGATGAGATAATATATGATGCACTCACCCTCAGAATGTGATCTGAAGTGATCAACTCTAATATGATGTAATTATCCTATGCATTGTAAACGTTTACATCTATGATATTCATGAGGTCAGATGCAATTTACATGGTTAAGTTGTATCTTGAGTCAATTTCTTTTGGGATATAATAGTAGAGAGAAGTGAACAGAGAAAGGGGGACCAACTACCACTAGGAAAGAAGAACTGAGATTGGAAAGCATCCTCTGGAACTGGATTCCTCTACTATGAAGTTCCTCTAAAGTTCCTTTAGCACTGGGTTCCTCTACTTCCAGATCCAGGGGAAGACTGATGCCAAGATATATGGAGATGTCCAAGGAATTCTGGGCCAACAGATGTTGGAAGGAGACAAGGACCTTTGCTCAGAGCCAGCACTCTGAATTTGGACTTCTAGCCTCCAAAACTGTGAGAGAGTAAATTTTTTCTTTTTGTTAAAGCCATCCACTTGTGATGTTTCTGTTATAGAAGTATTAGAAACCTAACATAGGGAACTACCAGAAAAATAGTCAGGAATGGGCATCATGAAGTGGGACATGGCTTGGCATGGCCAGCCCTGGGAAAATGACAGGGTCAGGCATGGAGGTAGGAATGTTATAGGTATGAGAAAGTATTACCAGGAGTGACAGTTTCGTGGGTGGCCATCGAAGACACGTTTTCCTTACTTTCTAATTTTTGTGAAGGCTTATTAACCCAGTGACCACAAATATGAAGGAGCTTCAAAAAGTTTGTGGGAAGTGCTACAAGCCTTTAATTTCATTTTCATAAACTTTTGACACCCCCTTGTGTGCTTTCATTTCTCAAGTTATGACATTACCAACTTAGGACCAGATCTCTGTAACAGACCTCTAAGAAACTCCTTTCCTCTTTCCTAAAGACTTACTAGCATTTTCTATCCCATTTTTATCTCACTTAGGAGAGAGGAAAAGTTTTCATTGGAACAAGGACCAATCAGATGTTTTCTTTATGTGAGCAATGATTTCTCTTCATAAGTGAGTGGTTTAATCTTTCAAGCTACATTTTCAGGCTTCTCTTGACTAATAGTGCAATTGGTTTTCCCCTACTATGTTCAGAGAATTATTACATCATTAGTAGAAAAAGAAAAATGTTTAAACTATGTGTTCATTATATCTGCTATGGTTATTATGGAGTCCTGGGGTGGCACTATAGGATAAGCACTGGACTGCTTATCACAAGGTTGGCTATTCAAACACACCAACTGCTCCTCAAAAACCCAATATAGGGTCACTATAAGTTGGAACTGATTCGATGGCACTTAGCAAGTCAGCAAATGTTCATTATGGAGTTTGGTTACAGGTTTGCTTTTGGAAAGTCAGATTGTGGACAGAAATTACTAGAGAAACAAACTATCCAGTGGAGCTAAAATGCTTTTTTTGTAGTTATGGAGCTCAATAACCAGTTAACAATGAACAAGGACTGAAGGAAAAGATACAGGGGTTCTGGTTTCAAGAAGCCAGTCACAAGGCTAATAAGCTGTACTGAGGGAACAGGGCTTTCTCAGTACTGTGAGTCTAGACATCAGGAGTTCAGGAACCCAGAGGCTAGAATAAAGACTATTTGCCTTGTTCCTTTTATTAAAAAATAAAAAATACCCATGAAACTTAAAAAAAAAGCACACAGATCCTTTTGTATTCATTGATTTCCAGGTGGACCAATTCATTTAACAGATACATAGTGTTAGAGACTTTAAGGAAGAAGCCCTTGAGACATATTTTATTAAATCACCCTCAGGAACCAGCAATCCCCAGTTAAGTGTGAGTAAGCAAGGCAGAAAAAATGTAATAAAATCTGGCTGCTTAAAAATTAAGAAAGAATAAAAATAATATCATTTATAAAGAAAAGATACTCCAACGATCAAGAGCAAATCTGGAGCAACAGAAAAGAAAGCTCCATTGTCAGCTGGAGACCTCTGATGCCCTTGGTGTTGCCAACATGGTTAAGGTGATGTCCAGCACAGGAGCCACATTCAGGCAAAATGCCCTTCAGTTAAAAAACCCTTCTCTTCACAATGCAACTACATTTCCTCTTCTCAATGACTGTAATACATGCATATATTGTGAATTAATCCCCTCCAATTTGGAACAGTAGCTCATTCTTAAAGAATCATGAAGTTAGCATCTCCCACAACTTGAAAGCAGTGCCTGAAAATTCTGAATCTTTGATCTGTGCTTTTAAGAAAGAACCACCAACATGTCAGCTGGGACAGGAGATTTGCCTCAAGTAAAAATTAATTCATTGAATTGGCTCTGGTCTGTGGCATTTTAGAGAGGGTTTCCAGTCCCTCTCAATGGGCTTACCAGATAGAAGAAGATCATTTCTTACATGGTAAAGACCTTCTTTTTGTTGCCTTAAATTCATGACCCAAGGAAAATGACATTTGCTTTGAACAGCACAAACGAACTATGATTTTCCCTTTCAAAGTTTGTTTTCACTGGTAACATTCATGATTATGTGATAGTCTAGGAGTATTACTTTAAAAGCATGCATTTTCCTCCCAAATTTAAATTAGGATTATGTAACAGTACATACAAGGAGCTCTGGTACCATAGTGGTTATGATTCGGGCTGCTAACCTCAAGGTTAGTAGTTCAAAACTACCAGTTGTTCCATGGGAGAAAGATGAGGATTTCTGTTCCTGTAAAGATTTATAGCCTCGGAAACCCTGTACAGGGTCGCTATGAGTTGGATCCAATTCCATGGCACATAACCACCACCAACAGTGTAGACTTATGTAATTTATGGCCCCATAACATGTTTGAATTCAGACTTAAGTACAATCTGTTTTAAAAATGACTTCCTTCCTTTCTTCTTTTTAGCTTTCTGATTCATTATCATTTTGCTATCAGTTTCTATGAAAACCAATCTGGCCACCTTGCCTTGGCAGCAATTTTCTCTATACAGTTTAAGGTAAAAATGTTGAGAGCTCTTACCGGGCTGCGCCTCTGTGATCAGCAAAAAGGAAGAGAGAACAGACACCTAGTCAGAGAATCATGGATCAGTCAACAAGGTTGGGCAACAGAAGACTTTATACACATGTAACCAAACATACCCTCCAAATAGATCAAAGGAGTCATTGTGTTTGGGCTTTTAAAACCATAAGGAACTTCGAAAAAACTCAGAGAGATTATTTATTGTATAATAAAACATTATAATGGGGAATGCTACTTTCAGTTATTTATACACAAGTGCAAATCAGAAATGTAAAAGAAAACTTTAACTATTGTTTTAAACGTCTTGTTAAGAAGGAGTTTTTCTACAGATTATTTGGGGTGAGGGGACAGTGATCAAAACTAGAGTCCACTGTTTCATTGAATCAACAGGATATTAGCAAACATAATAAACATATTGCATTTCCTACATAATTAGGACTTAAAGGAATCCCCACCCAAAATCAGATTTTAAAGGATTTAACAAAAAGTTTTCCTTGTCTGCTGTCTGTCAGTTTGTTGTGCTATAATGGTTTGTGTGTTGCTATAATGCCACTGGTATTTCAAATACTGGCAGGGTCACTCATGGTAGACATATTTCAGCAGAGCCTCTTGACTAAGATAATTTAGGAAGAAAGGCATGGACATTTACTTCCAAAAGTTAATCAATGAAAACTTTATGAATCACAACAGAATAGTACCCAAAAAAAGTACTAGAAGATAAGCCAGCTAGATTGGAAAGCACTACACCATAGCAAAACAATACTCTCAAACATACTTGTGATGATGAATATGGTGCAGAGCCAACAAACATTTCATTGTATTACACATAAGGCTGCCATGAGTTGGAACTGACTGGACAGCAATTAACAACTTCTTTTCTCTTTAATGTGCCATGGAATGTGTGTTTAAGAGAACTTTTTTTTGTTTTGTTTTTTTTAAGGCTTTTGATATAATGATTTTAGCAGCCAATGCCAATGAGTAAGAATGTTGTGGGAAGACAAGGAATCACTAAGAACCATAGGTGAGAATAATGAAAAAACTGTCCAGCTCCAATAGAACACTGGAGGACCAAATGGCATCTGGAAAAACAAAACAATCAGACCTATTTCTTCTTCCTTCATTCAGACCATCGCTAAGAATTGATTATTCATTCCAACAGTCTCTGATTCTCTTTTAGGATCCTTCCGTGGTAACAAGAATAACTAGGATGAAAGTGGGGAGAGAAAGGTTGTAGAGTTTCACTCTCTGGTTATGGGCTAGTCTATGAACTCACCAGAGCCTACTTGGGACAAAGTATTGACCACAAATACATAAAAGTAGCTAGGGAGGTGCTCCAATGAAGAGGCTGGTCCCACTTTCAAAAGCATAAACAGGAACAAAAACCCTATCACCTTTTATACCTGATAGACCTCCATGGACATCAAGTCTTACTCCCTTTATGAAAGAGAGGAAAATGAGGCTCTACGGTGCATACAATTGACATAGCTTCCATCATCACAGCAACATACAAACAACCACAGTGGTTGTATAGATATTATAGACTTATTGATAAAAGAAAATACCCAAAAGTCATTTTTCTTGCTTGCCAAATTCATTAAAGTAAATAGGCAGAACCAGAGATTGAATTTAGATCTCTGGTCTCCTATGTATATATATATATATATATATAATTTATTTATTTATTTATTTTTTAAAGTAATCAAGCATGACATTGTTGAAAGAATCCTAGAAGAATCCTAGAGAACAATTGTACCTAATGTCCAGGAATGGCTACTTCCCAGAAAGTTTTGTAATAGTTCCAACTCTAGGTAGATTCATCATACTACACTTTACTTATAATATTTTACTTTATTATTTAACTTATTTTTCATGTGGTATTGTTTTTAAGCTCCATCAAGTAAGTTCCAAATCAGAGGCCCTGTATAGGGTTTCCAAGGAGTGACTGATGGGTTTAAACAGCCAACCTTGTGGTTAGCAGTCCAGTGCTTATCTTACAGCCTCACACCAAATTCACCTTTCTTAAATGTCTGTGTTCATAAAGCTTAAGTAAAATTAGGGAAAAAAAAAACCATTTGTAAATATGTTTTCTGAGCTTCAAAATCTTTCACTGACTAATCCATACTGAAAATGTAGATTATAATTCAGTATATCTAGGGTGGAAGTGCAAGTTTTAGAATGAACATATTTGAAGTCCTGTGGACAACTCTTACTTGTGTTGTTGTTAAGTGCCTTGAAGTCAGTCTACTCTGAGTCCTAGTGACCCTGTATAGGGTTTCTGAGTAGCAGTTAGTGGGTTAGAAGCACCAACCCTGTGATTCACAGTTCAGTGCTGATCCTACAGCACCACAACTGTCCTGTAATGTTATGCAAATTTATGCTAAGTTTGAAACAAACCCTTGTTGTTGTTGTTAGGTGACATTGAGTCAGTGCCAACCCATCGCGTCCTTACGCACAGCAGAACGAAATACTGCCTGATCCTGGGCCAACCTCACTACTGTTGCCATGCTTGAGTCCATCGATGCTGCCACTTGGCCAATCCATCTCATTGGGGATCCTCCTCTTTTTCTCTGACCCTCCACTTTACCCAACATGATATCCTTCTCCAGCGACTGGTCCCTCCTGACAATATGTCCGAAGTATGAGAGACGAAGTTTGGCCATGTTTCCTATGTTCTTAATTAATTATTAATTGCCCAATTCCTGATTTCTCTAGACCTTCTGATGCATTCTGGAATAAGTTTTATTTTTATCTTCACTTTTCTTTTGGTGTTTAAACCTTAAGAGCTATCTTCTTCTGGATTTTGATGCTATTTTCAGAGGAATATACAGACTAATTTATGATTTGGTCACTAGAATAGAGATGTTTATTTAGAACGTGTTGTATTCTTAAAATTTGTATAATTTGGAAATCATATCATTTGTTTATATACATGGGTGAGTCAAACATTATCTGCACTCTGGTTATATTAAAATGTCTGTCCACATCCACAGCTGATGACAACATTGAGCGTGCACATGAAAAGATTCTGTTGACAAGACAAGTGACAGCGGACTATGTGGAAAATCATTTGAAAATCATCTATGGCTCTGCTTATGAAATAATTCATGACAGACTTGGGTTTTCATAAGTTTGTGTGAGATGGGTACCAAAACAACTCCCAGAAGAACATCTGCAAACAAAATTCGGACCAATACTCAAAGAACGGTAAACATTTATTAAAAATAATCCTCAATGGTGATGAGACATAGACTCATTACTATGAGTCTGAGAGTAAACAGCAGAGTGTGGAATGGAAACAGCCTCAAACGTTGACCAAGAAAAAGTTCAAAAGTTGGAAAATTGATGCTTACAGTTTTCTGGGATTCACAAGGGTCAGTATTGCAATACTACCAGGAAAAGGGTTCAACAATCAACAGTGCTTATTACAGTGAGATGTTCACTGAAGAGCTCAAGCCTAAACTTCAGATTAAATGCAGAGGACTACTATCTAAGGGCATTGTGATCTTGCATGAAAATGCTCCACACACCTCTGCCCACACTGTTGACACTCTGCAAAACTTCCTTTTGAGGTGTTAAAGCAACTTCCTTATAATCGTGATCTTGCTCCATAGGACTTTCACCTATTTGGCTTCCTGAAAGCAGTGCTTCAAGGATGAAGATTCACCTCTGATGAAGAAGTGAAGACAGTGGAGCATTTGTGGCTTGCAACTCAGCCTAAAAAAATATATATTTTTTTAATAAGGAATATGAAAACTTGTTGACAGATGGATAAAATGCATTGAAAAGCAAGGAAAAATGATCTATTTGTCTTTTCTAAAAGTTGATTAAAATAAATTTTACAGCCATAGTGCAAGATAATTTTTGACTCACCCACATGACTCATTCCCTAAAAGAAAATACTGCAGCCTATGACTTGGTGTGGCACTGCAAGATAAGCACTGGATTGCTAATCACAAGGTAGGTGGTTCACAACCACCAGTTATTCCTTGGAAACCCTATAGAGGAGCACATGTGTGGGAACTGGCTGCACAGCACTTAGCAATCAAATGTCCTTATAAGGAGCCCTGGTGGTGCACTGGACTAAGCACTGGACTGCTAACTAAAAAGTGGGTGGTTCAAATCCACCAGATACTCTGTAAGAGATTAATAAAATAGTTTGCTTCTGTAAATATTTACAGTCTCAAAAACCCTACAGAGCCAGTTCTATAGTGCTATGCAGTAGAATAGGCTCTATTTTTGTTGTTGTTGTTAGGTGCCATCAAGTGGGTACCCACTCATAGTGACCCTATGCACAGCAGAATGAAATGCTGCCTGATCCTGGGCCAACCTCACAATTGTTGCCATGCTTGAGCCCACTGATGCTGCCACTTTGCCAATCCATCTCGCTGGAGGTCTTCCTCCTTTTCTCTGACCCTCCACCTTACCCAACACGATATCCTTCTCCAGCGACTGTTCCCTCCTGACAATATGTCCAAAATATGAGCGACGGAGTCTGGCCATCCTGGCCTCCAAGGAGCACTCTGGCTGCACTTCTTCCAACACAGATCTGTTTGTTTATTTGGAAGCCCATGGCACTTTCAATATTCTCCTCCAACACTATAACTCAAATGCATCAGTTCTTCTACAGTCTTCTTTATTCATTATCCAGCTTTCACATGGATATGAGGTTATTGAAAATATGACGGTTTGGGTCAGACACACCTTAGTTCTCAAGATGACATCTTTGCTCGTCAACACTTTAAAAAGGTCTTGTGGAGCTGATTTGCCTGATGCAATACATTGTTTGATTTCTTGACTGCTGCTTCCATGAGTTGATGGTTGATCCAAGAAGAATGAAGTCCTTGAGCGCTTCAATCTTTTCTCCGTTGACAAGAATGTTGTACACCAGTAGGGTATTTTTTATCTCCTTGCAGACTCCAAAGTATCCTTATACTATAGCATAGTTTTGTTTTGCATAAAAGGATTAACTTAAAGTCACTCTTAGTGAAATCAATAGGGTTTAGAAACATCCATAAAGGAAAGTCACCAAACATCATTCTTCTTGCTTGTCATCAAATTCACTAAATAACTAGCCTTAGATCTTGAAGCTTTACTACATTCTCATTTGCTAGTTCTATAGGGAAATGTAGAAGAAAATGGTAGGAAAGTTACAAAGTACTAAACAAATACTACTTTTATATAGTCTAGTGTGGCACTGCAGGATAATGCAGTATACCGCAAAGTAGGTTTGAACCCAAGATGGGCAGTTCAAACTTACCAGCCACTCCATGGAAAAGGGTGGCTATGAGTCAGAATTGACTCGACAGCACTTAACAACAACAACAGTCATAAAAATTTCAGTGATTCATATTAAAGTATTTTCAGGAAAGAATTAGAATATTTATTATTGCAACCACCAGTCTGTCAGTTTATTGTACTGTGGTGGCTGGTATGCTGCTGTGATTCTGGAAGCTATGCCACCAGTATTTTAAATACCAGCAGGGTCACCCATGGTGAACAGGTTTCAGCAGACTAAGACAGACTAGGAAGAAGAGGTGGCCCACTTCATTTGCTGATGGGGTACAACTCAAAATAAGAAGAAACAGCTGTAAATAGCCATCAAAATTTGAATGTGGAATATACTTAGTATGAATCTAGGAAAATTGGAAGTTGTCAGAAATAAAATGGAGTGCATAAAGATCAATATCCCAGGTCTTAGTGAACTCAAAATGGACAGGCATTGGCCATTTTGAATTGGATAATTATAGGGTTTACTATGCCAGGCATGACAAACTGAAAAGGAATAGCTTTGTATTAGTTGTCAAAAGGATCTATCTTGAAATAAAATGCTATCTGTACAATGTTTCTCTAAAAGAAAATACTGCAGCCGTAAGACCAGTTATGCCTGCAAATTAAGACCAGTTAATACCACTATTATTCAAATTTACATGCCAGCCTCTAAAGCCACTGATGATGAAACTGAAGAATTTGAACAACTATTTAAGCCTGAAATGGATCAAACATATAATCAAGATGCATTGGTAATTACTGATCATTGGAATGTGAAATTTGAAAACAAAGAGGAAGGATGAATAGTTGGAAAATATGGCCTTAGTGATAGAAACTATGCTGAAGATTGCATGACAAAATTTTGCAGAACCAGTTACTTATTCATTGCAAACACCTTTTTTTCAACAGCATAAACAGAAACTAAACATGTGGACCTCACCAGATGGAATTCACAGTAATCAAACTGAATATATCTTTACAAAGAAATGATTGAGAAGCTTAATATCAGCAAAAACAAGACCAGGGGATTACCCCTTGCTTATACGCAAGTTCAGGCAAAAAAGAAAATAAGTCCATTATAGAGAAAATATGACCTTGAGTATATTCTACTTGAATTTAGAGACCATCTCAAGGACAGATTTGATATATTAGCCACTAATTATAGAAGAACAGAAGAGCTGTAGGATAACATCAAGAAAATCACACATGAAGAAATCAAAAGGACATTAAAAAGACAAGAAAAATAGAAAAGACCAAAATAGCTGTTAACAATGACTCTGAAACTTGCTCTTGAACATAGAGAAGTTAAAGCAACAGGAAGTAATGATAAAATAAAAGAGTTGAACAGGAAATATCAAATGACAGCTCTGGAAGATAAGGTCAAGTATTATAGTGAAATGTGCAAAGACCTGGAGTTAGAAAACCAAAAGGGAAAAACATGCTCAGCATTTCTCAGGATGAAAGAACTGAAGAAAAAATTCAAACCTTAATTTGCAATATTGAAGCAGTATATGTTGCACTGTAGGATAAGCACTGGACCACAGATCAGTTTGAACCACAAGATCCGTGGTTCAAATCCACCAGTTGCTCCTTGAAAACCCTATATAGGGTCACATGACTCAGAACTGACTTGATAGCACTTAACAACAACATGAACAAAATGTTGATGACACAAGAAACATCAAAAGAAGATGGAACGAATACAGAGTTGATGTACCAAAAGTATTTGATTCACTTTCAATCTTTTCAAATGGTATCATATGATCATGAACCTGTGGCACTGAAGGAAAAAGTCCAAGCTCCGTGGAAGGCATGGGTAAAAAGCAAGGTACTTCCTGGCCAACCAATTAAAAGAGATCAATATTTGTGCCCATTCCAAAGAAAGCTGACTCATTGCAATGCAGAAATCATCAAACAAAATCCTTATAAAATTTTCAGTTAGAAAATTTTGCTGAAGACAATTATAAACTATTGTAGCAGTACATTGACAAGGAGGTGCTGCAAATTCAAGTCAGACATAGAAGAGGACATGAAATGACAGATATCACTGATGGCATCAGGTGTATCTTAGATGAAAGCAGTACTTGTGTGCTTTACTGACTATGCAAAGAAAGGTATTCAACTCTGTGGAGAATAACAAACTAACATTGCAAAGAATTGGTATTTCAAAAACAGTTCATTGTGCTCATGTGGAACCTGTACACACACCAAGAGATAGTCCTTTGAACAGAACAAGGGGATACTGAATGGTTTAATATCAGGAAAGGTGTGTGCCAGGGTTGTATGATTTCATCATACTTATTCAACCTGTTTGCTAAGCAAATAATACAAGAAGGCAGATTATATGAATAATAATGTAGCATCAGGATTGGAGGAAAACTCATTAACAACATGAGATATTCAGATGACACAACACTGCTTGCTAGAAGCAAAGAGGACTTGAAATACCTACTGATGAAGATCCAAGACTACAACCTTCAGTATGGAATGTACCGCAATATAAAGAAAATAAACATCCTCACAACTAGGCCAATATTATAAACAGAAAGGAGATTGAAGTTGTGAAACACTTCATTTTGCTTGGATCCACAATTAACCTCGACAATTAACCATGGAAGCACTAGTGAAGAAATTCAATGATGTATTGCATTAGGAACATTTGCTGCAAAAGACCTTTATAAAGTGTTTAGGAGCAAAGAAATCACTTTGAGGACTGAGATGTATTTTAGTCCATGGTATTTTCAATTGCTTTATATGTATGTGAAAATTAGGCAATGAGTAAGGAAGACTGGAAAATCGATGCATTTGAATTAAGGCGCTGGCAAAGAACACTGAAAGCAGCATGAACTAAGGAAATACAAGTTTATTTTGTAAGTACAGTCAGAATGCTCGTTTAAAAATGAGGAGGGTGAGACTTCATATCTTGTAGTTTGGACATATTATCAGGAGGGACCAGACCCTGGAGATGCACATCATGTTTGGAAAAGCGGAGGGTCAATGAAAAAGAGAAAGACCTCAATAAAATGGATTAACACCATGGCAGCAACAGTGGTTTAAAACATAAAAATTGTGAGGATGGTGTGGGACCAGACAGTGTTTCATTCTGTTGTGCACAGCCCTGGTAGAGTAGTGGATTATGAGGTGGGCTGCTAACTGCAAGGTCAGAAGTTTGAATTTACCAACCGCTCCACAGGAGAAAGATGAGGCTTTCTGTTCCTTTAAAGATTTATAACCTCAGAAACGCTATACAGGTCACTCACTATGAGTGGCAACTGACACCATGGCACACGACCACCACTACTACCATAGAGTCAAAATCAGTGGGAATTGACTCAATGGAACTTATCAACAAGAACAAGTAGGGAAGGATGGGTTGTCTTCTTACCTAAGAAAGTACAGAATTTTTTTCTTCTTGTTTTCTGATTCAGCTCACTAGATACAGAAGCATGTACTTGCCCCAGTATTGTAGGTGTTTGCCTCTAATTAAATCTGTTCCTATATACATTGCAAGTCAGATTACAGTGAACATTTATCATATCCAATTATTCATGGTTAAGGTGATCTTCTGAAACTCCATTTAGAAGGGAAACAGAGAAGCCATTACTGATCAAGTCACCTTTAAGGAGTTGACAAGGATAAGGACGCCACAAAACAGACAGCTCCAAAGGAAAATTAAGCAATAAAATGGGAAAAAAGACTCATCCTTGGATATATGAGTAATAATGAAAAGCTGGACTTGTGGTGAACTCACTTGATGACAATGAGTGTGAGTACTTGTAGTTAAAATTGCTGTAAAGATGATAAGAGAAAAGCAATTGAGGAACAGAAAACTATTTCTCTGAAATAATACAGTGAAACTTAAGGCCACACAGTCCTGCCAGTGTTTGAAGTGGCAAAAATTAGGTAATTTAGAGAAAGATTCAGGAACAAAGAGAACAAATGAAACTGGCAAAATTTTAGCCAAAGGTTGACTACTAAGGTACGATCATTATACTGCTACAAAGCCTATAATATAATAGGTAACTCTCAGTTACTCACAAGTGGGTTGCTTCGTCATAATAGTCATGATAAATACTTATTTTAATTTTTGAAAAAAATAAAATAAAGACCAGAGACCCCCATTTTGATAAACTGTAATATTGTGAGTTCACTCTGTGTTCTTCCTGTGCTAGGAAGCTATAGCACTTATAAAACCCCATTCATTACAGCATCATTGCAGTGTGTTGAGTGAAACAGAACAAATCAACCACTTCTTGGTGTTTGTTAACATGGAAACACAACATTTTCATAGTACACAGTGGTCAGGTTACCTATGTCAGCCATGTGTTGCATCCTGGAAACATGTTCCCTATAAAACAGGCCACTGAGTAGGAGTTTTAAGTAGAACTATTTTAATGTTTCTCTAAAATAAAAACAATGTAGGTACATCATACAAGGTTTGTGCTGGTACTGCAAATCACCCCCGATACTGAAAAGTAGCATGCTGGAGACTTATATTTTATAAAGATTCTTTTTCTCAGTCTCTTACAATTTCAGTACAGGATGGAATATTTCAAAAGCCAACAGAGAGACATAGGATCTTTTAGATTTACCACCAAAAAGGAAAGAAAGAAAAGTAACAAAAATAAAACTCTTCTCTCATAGGTCAGCTCCACAAGTACTCAAGTGCTACCACATTTGTACATCAAATAAAAACACACACATTTTTTTTTTTTTTTGCCTAGCTCATGGTATGCATATGTAGCTCAACTAATTCAAGTAGAAGTAGCAGTAAATAAAACTTAGTACCTAAAACATGTGTTTATATGCCTGTGATTGAGAAAGAGGTGAATCTTTGTGACCTTTAATAATAGGGTTGCAAAATCACTTAGCAACCGACTTCCTTTTCATCCCATGTGGCATAATTAGAACTTTCTCTGGTTCCCAAAGGTTTGTTTTTAAAATTCAGAACCTTGTTTAGGTGTTAAACACATTCAGTCATTAGATATGCCAATGGTAAAATGAGCAGAATAAATAATGTTTGATCAAAACATGGAAAGGACTTATATTATTGCTTACCGGACTTTTCCTCTAAAAGTGCAAGCATGGGGAAGAAAAATAAAGAGATAATGAGAGAGGTGAAAGAAACAGGTAAGTCTCAGGATAACTACTTACGGTAGTAAGGTCGACAGTTCAAGCTCACCAGCTTCTCCTCAGAAACCATATACAGGGTTGCTATGGGTCAGAACCAACTCAATGGCACTTAACAACAACAAATTGTAGGCTGCTGACTTTGTTCAGGCTACAGCAGTCATAGATATGGTCTTCATTTAAACAGCTTTCTTTTGAATGTTTAAATTTTGTTAAACAATGTCTACCTAGAAAATAGAAAATTATGCCTTGAAATGGTGCTGGTGTGGCACTGAAAAATAAGCACTGACCACAAGGCCAGGTAGAACCAGACTGAAGCACGAGGTCAGCTGCTCGACAGCACTCAAAAACACTTTGAAAGGGGAGTCCTGGTGTATAGTTGTAGGATAAGCACTAGACTACTAACCACAAGGTTGACATTCAAACCCAATAGCCATTCCTCAGAAACTATACAGGGTCATGAGCTGGAACCAACTTGCTGGCACATAACAATAACAACAATATTGAAAAGAGTTGAAAAATGTCATAAATGCATTTCAGCCAGACATGGCCATCAAATAAAACATGAGATTTTCCCAAAACTCCAGTCTGGCCGGAGAATGAGGCACTTAACATTGTCTTCAAAGTCACCTGGCTAGAACCATCAATTCTTTGACCCCATTCTTTTATTCTCCCTAACTTTCTGTAGACGATTCAATGACAAATTATTTACCTGGTACGTGGTTTCTGGCCCCTCAGAATGATCTTTGATATTCTCAGCAGCTGCTTTATCATCTCTTGCTGACAATAGCACTTCACAGGCCCCTATATGAACTTACTACCAGATGGTCCTATTTTCTGTTTAATTTCCTAAATCCATCCTTCACACTATCCCCAGAATTATCTTCCAAAACTAGCGATGTGACTATATTACTCTGTCATTCAAAATTCTATTATTTTATTCTATGATATTTAATTCCTTCATGACTGGCTCCGGCTTACCTTCATGCCCTCGTCTTCCACTATTGCCTTTTATGAATCCTGAAATTCATTGTAAACTCTCCTTGATGTGCCCTGAATATGCAGTGCACTCATACTTCTCTGCCTTCTGTTCAAGCTATTTCTTAAACCTTCAACCATCTCTCCCTTTTCACCAATCAAAATCTTACTCATTCTCCAAAGCCAGTATGACATTTCTTCTATGAAGCCTTCTCTAAGCTTCACAGTCAATTGTTAACTTCTCTTCTTTTACCATAGCACTTTCTTTTTGGTCAAAATAACAAACGAACATTGAAAACTTTCTATTTGTCTAACATCTATTTGCCTCATGGAAGACAAAGGTACACATTGGTAGCTTATTTACTGTAGTACTTATTTCATTCTGTATTATTAAGATATTTGTCTCCACTGGATGATGAGCTCATAGTAATGGTTATGAATGGATAACCTCTAAGCCCAAATATAGAAGACTCTGAATACACATTTATAAAGTCCCTTTTTGGATGTCATCAAAAAATTATGCAAATGTTTGAAGCACAATATCTTTTGCAATATGGAAAGATAAATTGCTCTCCAAAATAACACTGAATTGTGTACAGCCCAAGGGATGTGGTCCCAGTTGTAACAGTTCCTTCACTAGTTCCGATACAATTTTCACTTAGATCCTACTTAACCGTTTATTTCTCTGCCCATTAATGACCTTAGGTACTAACACATGTTATAAAAGCTCCAAGGAAGCAACACAGCTTTGCACAGCCAGTAGTACAGAGCTACGTTATTAGATTTCCAGATGTAATTTTTACGTTAGCAAACATGAATGCTTCAGAAGAACTGAGGGACCAGATAGGGCCACATCCATGGTACTGCTTTCAGACCCAGACAGTTGAGTAAGTAACACAGAGAAATGAAAATTATTAGCAAGTCCAGGTTTTCAATGAATGGACCAAAAGATACTTTTGAATTCAAATTGCATAACTTTAAAGAGGTTGACAAGATGGAAGGAAAATAGACTTTTATATATTCAAACAGGTTCAGCCCTTATTTTTTTTGCCAGTCTTTGTGCAAGTTTCATAATTTGTAGAGCAAGGATAGTCACTATCTTGTGGGGTTGTTGTAAGGACTAAAAGAAGAGGATAATCTTGATAGCTACCATTTATTAAGAATTCCTATTGTTTGATTTTATGTAGGTGCTGTCTTTATTATCTCCAATTTGCCAATGAGGAAATGGAGGCTCTGAAGAGTTCTAAAGTAACATAGTTACTAAGGAACAGAGGTGGGACTGGAGTCCAGGTTTCCTAATTCCAGAGATGCTGGTTAGGGACAAGCTCTTGGAATAGCCCAAATCCCCTAAACACACTCAGCATCTTATCAACACTGAGATATAGAAATAGCAGAGTTAAAAGCTCATACATCATTGGACTTGGAAAATATCTTGGATCTTCCCAATGAAAGAGTTGAAAAATCATTTCTGTCTACTATAGCCGGCTTCAGACAGTGAGCTTGCATTTCTAGATATGGTTAGAGTCCTTGGAATCAAACTCTGATTATAAAAACACATTTCTTAGTCATTTTCTACAATTCAATGCCTTGTATATCATTAAAATCAGAATAATGAAGATGAGCATGAAAATAATAAGGGTTACTTCTCCTTTCCTCCCCTTTTATTTCCTACATGTTTCACCATCCATTAAGCACTGGACAGCGAACCACAAGATCTATGATTCAAGTCTACCAGCCGCTCTATGGAAGAAAGATGAGGCTTTCTGCTCCCGGGAAGATTTAAAGCCTCAGACACCCTATGGAGGATTGCTGTGAGTTGGAACTAACTTGCCAGCACTTAACAACAAACATAATTCAATATACTATTTTGGTTTAATAGTTAGTAGCTATTAACACTTAGACTATGACGTGTTGACTTAAGGGTTTCCTCAGAATGTTAAACAAACTAGAAATAAGACAGTTCTCTTTATTGAAAAACAAAGATATGTCTTTATTTTCAATTACTTGATTGCCTTAGAGATGATTTTTAATTATGGAAAAAAAGTGAGATAACTAGAAAACAGAAATAATCCTATAATTGGAAGCAGAAATAGAATAGGTGAATTTTGGGGCTGGGCAAAACATAAACCTAAAATGTGACCAGTTTATGGTTCCTACATAAGGGGATTTTTTTTATTTTTGCTCCATGTTGTTGTTGTTGTTAAGTGCCCTAGAGTTGGTTCTGACTTATAGCGACCCTGTATGGGGTTTCCAAAGAGCAGCTGGTGCACTTGAACTGTCAACCTTGCGGTTCAAACTGACCTTGCAATCCAGAGCATTAACCCATAGCACTACACAGTTCCATAGCCTATGAAAACATCTCTCAAACTTACAAGGCTTATCAGAAAGGCAGTTCAATGTTATCAAAAACATAATTCCAAGAATCTCAGACTCCTGCCCTTAGTAGATGGAGAATCACACTCTGGCTGTTATTACCCCATGTCACTTTGTGATTGATATAAGTATTCATCCACATTAGGTCTTATTGAAGCTGACTTTTTACATAAAGGACTACAAAATCAGCTACATTTAATAGTGAATTTTGTTTAAGATTCAGAACTAAAGCAAACAGAGGTAAATGAAGAAAATTAACACTAGCATTTTAATTTACTCTTTCATGGAGATTTATTGCTTTTAGCAAGGAACTGAACTGCCATGGAAATTTCTGGCATCAAGCTTAATATAGTGGGATCAAGAGAGAGAACCAGGTCTAATCTATTAGCCTTTATGAGACCACAAATATTTCTTTGTAAAATACAATTGCTGTATGCTGAATCTTTATATTTTAACCAACATGGGTTTATTGTAAATATAGCCACTTTCTCTCAGTTACTTGTGTGTTACTGTAGGATAAGCACTAGACTTACTAACCATAATGTCAGTGGTTCAAATCCACTAGCTACTCCTTTGAAACCCCGTACAGGGTTGCTGTGAGTCGGAACCAAATCAATGAGACTTAACAACAGCAAGTTTCCTTTGGCTGCTTGAGCATTCACCTGGAGCCTAAGAATTGCTTATTCAATTCTTAAACCTTTGCTACTGCTGCTGCTGCTGTGCTGTGAAGGTGGTTTTGACTCAGAGAGATCCTGTCTAGGGTTTCCAAGGCTATAAACCTTTATGAGAGTAGAAAGTCTCATCTTTCTCCCAAGGAATAGTTGGTGGATTCAAACTGCTGACCTTGCAATGAGCAGCCCAACATGTAACCCACTATACTACCATTGTTGTGGTTGTTACGTGCTATCGAGTCAGTTTCAAGAATCCCACAGACTCCTGCCCACGTAGAGACCCTTATGGGTTTCCAAGGAGCAGTTGGTGAGTTTGAACTGCCGGCTTTACAGATCAAATCAACCATGCGGTCCAGTGTTTATTCTAAAGCACTACACCAGAGATCCTTTTGTTGTTGTTATGTGCCGTGGAGTCGGTTCCGACTCATAGCGACCCTGTACAGGGTTTCCAAGGCTGTAAATCTTTATGGGAGCAGAAAGCCTCATATTACTCCTGTGGGATAGCTGTAGTTTAGAACTGCTGACCTTGTGGTTCGCAGCCCGATTCGTAACCACTACACTACCAGAGTACCTTGGGCTCCTTTTAGCAGACATTTAATGAGTACCTCATAAATGTCAGATACTATTCTAGGCATACTAGGGTACACTGGTGAATAAGACAATAAAAACAACAAAAAGGCTCCAATAAGCTTACTTTTGGAGAAGAAAGGGCAGATAATAAATAACAAATGTAAGAAATAAGCAAAGTGTATAATATTTTGCTGCTGTTAGGTGTTGTCAAGTCAGTTCCAACTCATAGCAGCTTTATGCACAACAGAGCACAACACTGCTGAGTTCTGCACCATCCTCACAATTGTTGTTATGTTTGAGCCCATTGCTCTTGCCACTAGCAATTCATTTTATTGGAGGTCTTCCTCTTTTTTGTTGACCTTCCACTTTACCAAGCATGATGTCCTTCTCCAGGGACTGGTTGCTCCAGACAACATGTCTAAAATATGAGAGATGAAGTCTTGCCATCCTGGCTTCCAAAGAACATTCTGGCTATACTTCTTCTTTTGGCATTTTTTGTTCTTTTGGCATTCCATGGTGCTTTTAATATCCTTCTCCAAAACCATAACTCGAATGCATCAATTCTTCAACAGTCTTCCTTATTCATTGTCCAACTTTCAATCCATATGAGGCAATTGAAACACCATGGGTTGGGTCAGGCACACCTCAGTCCTCAATTTGATGATCTTTGCTCTTGAATACTTTAAAGATATCTGTGCCGCAAATTTGCCTAATGCGATACATTGTTTGATTTCTTGACTGTTGCTTCCATGAGTACTCATTGTAGAGCCAAACAAAATGAAATCTTGGACATTTCCATTTTTTCTCCATTTATCATGTTATTTACTGATCCAGTTCTGAGGATTTTTGTTTTCTTTACACTGAAGTATAATCCATACTGGTAGTCTCTGATCTTCATCATTAAGTATTTTAAGTCCTCTTAGCTTCCAACAAGCAAAGTTGTATCATCTGCATATTGCAGGTTGTTAATGAGGCTTCCTCCGATCCTGTTGCCATGTTTCTTTTTCATGTAATACAGCTTCTCAGATAATTTGCTTAGCATACAGACTGAATAAAGATGGTGAAAGAACACAACCTTTCATCATTAAGTAATTTAGAAGGTGACAAATGTAATTTAAAATATAGGAAATAAAGGAGTCTGGGTGCAGGATTAGAGGATTTTATAAATTTGAGGTGGTCAAGGTGATCTCATTGAGAAGTTGATTTCAGCAAAGACCTGAAGTTGCTGAGGGAGCTCACCATGAGAAGCACAGCCAGGAAACAGAAGACTATATAGCCAGGACCTGAGAGAAGTGGAATGAGAAGGCAGACTGGGGGATGTGAGTCTGGGGTTGGAGGATGCTAAGGATCCTGGGTAATACTTCAGCTTTCAGTCTGTTTCTGATGAGTCTGATGAGTATATAATGGATTCTTAGCTGTGAATATCTCATAACTTTTGTTAGATGTCTTTTCCCTACTCTTTGGAAGCTCAGTTTCCATATCAAATACGTTAGGAGGTGAACAGCACTTCACATGGGTAAAACAGGATGAAGTCAGTTCTGTCTTGCCTTTCTTGTTTGGTGTCCACATCAGGATAAGCAATTCAGGCTGGTATGTAGACCCCTACGTCTCTGTTGTGATGGTTGTTGTACATGGGAAGTTAGTGATTATCCTTTAAATGAAATATATGAGACAGCAAGAAATCCCACCTTTATTCTGCTTAGAAATGAGATTTCCCCCAAGTCTCTGAAGAATCATCTTCTGATCTAATCATTATGTAGGTGAGTCATACTTTGTGACTTTTTTCTAAAACAATTAAAAACGAT
Source organism: Chrysochloris asiatica (assembly GCF_000296735.1). Classification (NCBI taxonomy): domain Eukaryota; kingdom Metazoa; phylum Chordata; class Mammalia; order Afrosoricida; family Chrysochloridae; genus Chrysochloris; species Chrysochloris asiatica. The sequence continues at coordinate 6,873,907 of NW_006408566.1, forward strand.
ATTCATTGCTGTAGATTTTTCCTGGCATTACAGAATATTCTTCTGGCACTACAGAAATATTCTTCAAGAGTTTCTATAAATGCATAATTAAGGAACTCTGCTAGCGTAGTGTTTACAAGTCGGGCTGCTAACCTAAAAGTCAGCGATTCAAAACTACCAGCTGTTCCATGGGAGAAAGAGGAGGCTTTCTACTCCAGTACAGATTTACAGTCTCAGAAACCCTATGCAGGGTTGCCAGGAGTCGGAACCAACTCCACACTACACCACCACCACTACCATGATTTAATAGCATAAAAATAACCATAGTAAATATAAGAAAGATAATTAAACTCTTTACTCTTTTAGTCTAAGGACAACTAAGTGATTGAAACTTGAGGCCTTAGGTGAGGAAATGGAATTTGACTGAGATATACAGGGTTAGGAGAGAAGAATTAGAATAAAGTACCAATACTCATGGAAAGGAACACATTAATACATTTAAAAAAGACCTTACAGGAAGCAAATACTGTTGAATGATGATGCACGGAGGAGATTGTAATCATTGCAGTGAAGTGATGGTGTAAACCCTATGTTCTCCCATGTAAACTATCACTCAGTTCACAATAAAAACTTCAAAAAAAAAAAAAAAAAGACCTTACAAACTATGGGACATGAATCAGGGCATTATTATTTCTGTTGCTCATCCATATAGTAAGGGAGATTGAAACTTGAGTTGAAGGAGAAAAGATCATAAGAATTTGAGAACCATGTCTGCCTATTTCATAAAGCAATACAAAAAATATAAATTGTATTATATTATATGTAAACCTCATAGTCCAGCACTCGTCTGTCAGTTTGTAATATTGTGGGGCCTTATGTGTTGCTATGATTTGGAAACCTATGTCCTTGGTATTTTAAACACCAGCAGGGCCTCCCAATGTGGACAGGTTTCAGTGTAGCATACAGACTAAAACAGACAAGCAAAAAATGAGAAATATACCACTTCTGACTAGTTAGCCAAAGAAAGCCTTATGAATAGGGAAACACTGCCTGATATATAGTGCCAGCAGATGAGCTCCTCAGGTTAGAAGACACTCAAAATATGATTAGGGAGAGCAGCCTCCTCAAAGTAGAGCTGACCCTAATGACGTGGATGAAATAATGTTTTCAGCATCTTCATTTGCTGATGAGAAGAAACAGATGTAAACATCTGTCAATCATAGGAATGTAGAATGTACAAAGCATGAATCTAAGAAAATTGGAAGTCATTGAGAATTAAATGGAACTCATAAAGACTGATGTTCTAGGCATTAGTGAACTGAAAAGGATGGTATTGGCCATCCTGAATTGGACAATCTTTTGGTTTACTACACCAAGAATGACAAATTGAAGAGAAAAGGCATTGCATTAATTTTTCAGAAGAGCATTCAAGATCTAGAAGTACAATGTTGTCTGTGATAGGCTAGTATCCATACACCTATAAGAAAGATGAGTTAAGACCACCATTATTTAAATTTAGGCTCAACCACTAAAGTTAGTGATGATGAAATTGAAGAATTCTACCAACTTTTTCAGTCTAAATGTGATCAAACACACAATCAAGATACACTGGTGGTTGGAATGTGAGAGTTGGAAATAAAGAGGAAGGATCGGTAGTTGGAAAATATGACCTTGGTGACAGAAACGATGCTGGAGACTGCATGATAGAATTTTGCAAGACCAATGACTTTTTTCAAATACCGTTTTCAACAACACAAATGGTGACTATATCACCAGATGGAACACACAGGAATGAAATCCACTACATCTGTGGAAACAGATATAGAAGCTCAATGTCACCAAATGAAACAAGGCCAGTGGCTGACTATGGAACAGACCATCACTGCTTACATGCAAGTTCACACTGCAGCTGAAGAAAATTAATCCAAGTCCACAACTGGCAAAATGTGACCTTGAGCATATCCTACCTGATTTTGGAGATCAGATCAAGAACAGATTTGATGCATCAGCCACTAATGACTGAAGACCAGAAGAGGTGTGTGATGATATCAAGAATATCACACAGGAGGAAAGCAGAACATCATTAAAAAGACAGGAAAGGAAGAAAAGACCAAAATGGATGTCAGAAGAAAAACTTGCTCTTGAACATAGAGAAGCCAAAGTACAACAAGAAATGATGAAATAAAAGAGCTTAACAGAAAATTTCAAAGGGTGGCTCAAGAAGACAAAGTCAAGTACTATAATGAAATGTGCAAAGACCTGGAGTTAGAAAACCAAAAGGATGAACACACTCAGCATTTCTCAAGCTGAAAAAAACTGAAGGAAAAAAAATCAAGCTTCAAGTTGCAATATTGAAGGAGGCTATGAACAAAGCATTGAATGATGCAGGAAGTATCAAAAGAAGATGGAAGAAATACACACTGTCACTGTACCAAAAATAATTGGTAGATGTTCTGTGATTTCAAGAGGCATCATATGATCAAGAACTGATGGCAATGAAGGAAGAAGTTCAAGCTACATTGAAGGTGTGGGTAAATAACAAGACTCCAGGAACTGATGGAATACCAATTGAAATGTTTCAACAAACTGATGCAGCACTGGAGGTGCTCCCTTCTCTATGCCAAGAAACTTGAAAGACAGCTACTTGGCCAACCAATTGAAAGAGATCCATATCTGAGCTTATTCCAAAGGTAAATGACCTAACAGAATGTGGAAATCATTGAAAAATATCATTAATATCACAGGCAAGTACAATTTTGCTGAATATAAGTAAAAAGTGGTAGAAGTACATTGACTGGGAGCTGTCAAAGATTCAAGCTGGATTCAAAAGAGGTTGTGAAAAAATAGTTGACCTTAGATAGGGCTTGTCTAAAAGCAGAGAGTAATAGAAAGAAGCTTACTTGAGCTTTATTGACATGCAAAGGCTTTCAACTGTGTGGATCATAACAAACTATTGATAACATTGCAAAGAATGAGTATTACAGAACACTTAATTATGTTCATGAGAAACTTGTACATAGACCAAAAGGCAGTTGTTAGAGCAGCACAAAGGGATACTGAATGGCTTTAAATTGGAAAGGTGTGCACCAGGGTTATATCCTTTCACCATATTATTCAATCTGTATGCTGAGCCAATACAGAATCTGGATTATATGAAGTAGAACATGACATCAGGATTGGAGGAAGACTCATTAAAAATCTGAGACATGCAGATGACACAACTTTGCTTGCTGGAAGCAAAGAATACTTGAAAAACTTACTTATGAATAGCAAACACTACAGTATTCAATATGTTTACACTTCAATGTAAAGAAAATGAAAATCCTCTTAACAGTCACTTGAGAAAGACATCGTGCTTGGAAAAGTGGAGAGTCAGCAAAACTGACACCGGCGGGAAAAAGAGAGTCCAGAAATCAGGATTAAACCTGAGTCACTATTAGTTGAAATCTTGTAACTGAAGGCTTCAAGAATGTTGAGTCCTATGTTCCTACTTCCTTGGGCAATTGTCAAGTTGTGCAGGACATGCCTAGTGCCATAGTTGAGCAACCACATCCTAAGGTTTGCCATTAAGAAAGACCACTCATAAAAATTCTGTATTGTATGTCCTTGTGAGATATTTCACAGGTTGCATTGGTTTACCTAGCACCCTAGGCATAAGTTTAAGAGACAAACCTACAAAGGAGAATGCAAGCTCCTGGGAAAAGTCTGAAATAGAGTCCCAAAGAATCACACATGCTGGACATCCCAGAATAAGTTCTGTCTGCTCCTACCAGAGGCCTTTGTGATGGGATCTATCTTATAGAAATTTGAGTGGCCCCTACTAAATCTGCCATTTCCTGGAAATTCCTGTTCTCTCCCTATGAATAAACATGAGACTTTTCCCTACTGAAAACTTTTAAAAGCCCAGCAAAAGCCTTTGTTCAGGAAGATGAGGTTAAGCATTGCACTAAGCCTTCTCATTTTTCTTACAAGCATTTTTCCTATAATAAACTTTGGCTTGTAAGGAAACTCTGCCTCACCTAAATAACCATTGTCAGTAGAAGGCAAGGCCCCCTCTCTTGAAGGGAGGAGATATGGTTGGAGCCTCCTGTAATAAGAGGAAGATCTCCACGGAGATGGATTGATGCAGAGGTGGCAAAACTGGGCTCAAACATAACAATTTAAGAATGATGCAGGACTGGGCAATGTTGTTTTTTGTTATGTATAGGGTCACTATGAGTCCAAAGTAACTCTATGGCATTTAATAACAACAAACCTCTCAGTGAATGCCATTCATTCTTCCAGCCAGTACGTATTGTGTGAATGCCTACTTGGCAATATTGTAGACTCTAAAGTATTGTGTGTCTTGCAATATTGTAGACTCTAAAGGAAGTGCTCCTTTAGGTAGTTGTAGTTAGAAGTTACAACTATTGGATACATGATAAATGTAAAGCCCAGTGAATTGCTTACAAATTATGCTAATGTTAAAACTTCCTCTTTTCAAGTTGATTGCTATATAGCCCATTCTATGCTAATTACAACCATTAGTTACTAAAATGAATTGCAAAGCAATCCTGAAAGCTACATCAATAGGACTAACATAAAAGTCCACAAAAACATTTTAAACATTAGTCTTTTAAAAATTATATTTACCATTATAATCAAAAGCATATAGCTCAAGAATTTATGACCTCTGATGAAGACATCTTAACATATTTACTAATATTGTGAGAATACTGTCTCATTCAATTAGATTTCAGGTTGGTAACAGAAATTGAATGTTTGTGGTCTGTGAACACAAATCAGGTCCTGCTGCTTGAAACAATACAACATGAGGTAAATATTTGGAATCATGCAAGGAAATTATAACTCTTATACTTCTGAAGGAGTCCTGCTGTGGCATTGCAGAATAATGCTCTGGATCAGTTTGAACTACAAGGTCAGCAGTTCAAACCCACCAGTTGCTCCTCGGAAACCCTGTACAGGGTCGCTATGGATCAGAACCGACTCGATGGAACTTAACAACAACATACCTCTCAAAGGGAGAAAAAGACAATGTACTCAAAAGGTGTAACCAACATTACTTTGAGAAATGATGTCAAGGTGCTTCAGATTGAATTCATATTTGCCTATTCTCAAAGAGATCAAACCACATTGTAATTCAGGGATTTCTTTTTACTAGAGTAGGGTGGATATAAAAGGTCTGGAAAATGATATTTTTGTTTTAAAGATCAGGAAATGGAAGCAAGCTCGAATTTCCTAGGAAGAACTTTAGCAAAGAAGGAACGAATAGGTAGAGATCAGATACAAAACCAGTTCTGAAGATGTCTATGTTGTTGTTAGGTGCCATCGAGTCGGTTCCGATCCACAGTGATCCTGGACAGGTTTTCTGAGGAGCGGCTAGTGCGCTTGAACTGCCAATCTTGCAGTTCAAACAGCTATGCAGTCTGGTGCATTAACCCACAGCGCCACACCAGGACTCTATGGTTTATTAACATGTAGGTAAGAGAACAATAGTTTGAAAAAGAAAATTTCCTCCCACGTTCTCTATCTATTTTCTTATTCTGGCCAACTTTGTCTGCATCTTTGTCTAGAGAGGGTTCTCAGACTACCTCTTGGTCTGGTTATAATCTTTCTGAAGGTTTGGAAGGGAGAACTGGCAGCTTCTATGCCCCCTGTATGATACCCTGGTCTAGGCCCAACTCAAATCACATTTACCCTATGAAGATTTTCTGGATGAGTAGACCCTAAGCTGAGCCTCTTCCCATTCACTCCTTGCATGGATGTCTGAGCTGCATACTTCACACCAGAGTGCATGCATTCTTTAGCCTTTCTTTGTACTGTGCAGCACTTTCTGGGGAGAGAATACCAGCATGTAGGAGACTGTAGCTCTCCTCCCCCACTGATGACTGTTTTTCCTGATCTCAATGGGGTGCTGAACCTTCTGCCAACTTGAGGACAGAAAGGGGGTGGTGTTACCAAGCAGCAGCACATTTGTGGATTTTGCTCTCTGGCAGGCAAATTTGGGGGTGGAAGGGTGGGTGGGCCACCTGGAAGAAGCAAACAGCACCAGAACATCTCCAGTTCAAAGCCCTGCATGTTTTGACTAAATAGCTTCTTTGTGGGTTGTATCAAGAAGCAAGATTAAACTAATAGCTGCTTCATAACTCAATATCAAATTCTTTAATTCCTGAACTACCAAAATTTTACTAGGGATGGGAAGCACGTATTAGCATGCATGCCATGTTAGGTTGATTTCTACTCTCAGATTATTTCTATCAACCCTCTTCTTAATTTGTAGAATTCATCCCTTGCTATTTTAGTTTTCTTTATGCCTTCCATGAGGCTCCTAATTTAAGGAAAAGGAAAGCAGAGGTGGAAAGAGGCTGGTACTTACTGGTCACCCTCTGAGTGACAGACACCCAGCTAGACATTTTACATTATCTTGTACCATTTTTACAACAATCTTAAAAAATGGTAATATTGTTCCCATTTTGAAGATTCAAAATCTGAGACTCAGAGTTAAGGAATCCACTCAAGGACACATAAATAATAATGTAACAACTCAGAAAATGGTGTGATTTTCCTAATGCTTCAAGGAAATGCTCTTTAGCTACACCTCTAATCTGTTCCCTGCAATAGAGAGCTTCCCTTAAAGAATAGCAGGTTAGAAGATACGGCAGAGTGCAAAATTGAGAAGGATCTTAAAGATAACTGAATGTTAGACTTTTACTTTGTAGATGATAAAATATGTTGTGTTTTTAACTCAGGCAGAAGGAGACTGAATGCTGGAGTTTGAGTTCTGGCCTCCCAACCTTCAGCAACTTCTTAATTGTCTTCAATCTGATTCTTCTGTAAAATAAGGCAATCACTCACTACCTCACCACCCCCCTGCCTGCTTAATCATTTTGCTGCTATTTTCATCCTTCTGATCATGACTGGGCAATTAAAACTGTAAAGCATTATTATAATGTACCATAGACATAATAAATACTTGCTGATTGATTGATTAGGGAAACAGATACATGAGTCATAAAAACGAGGTGTCATTCCTTAACATTTAAAACAAAGATATCTATGTTCATGGTTTCTTAATATAACATGAAAGATTGTTACTAAACTAGAAATCTTGTATGAACAGCAGCAATTAAATTAGACCTGGCAAAATGGCAGTGTGGTGTCAGGTGGGATGGTATATGAAGGACCCAGGGAAGGGGGTGTCGATGTCTGTGGACTGACTGGGAAGAAAACCATCGAGGGCGACTTCTGGTCTGGGACCACATGCCCTTTAAACAAACACACGTAGCCTTCAAATGGATTTGTGAGTTCACAGACATTCTTTGGGAAATGTTTTAAATACATTGATTAATTTTTTTCTTCCAATTTGAAAAATAGGACAATGGCTTTCATTGAAATTAGTATAATTTCAAGATAATGAGTTCTGAATTAGAAACTGTGAGACCTTGGTAGGTTAGTTAACCCCTCAATGTTTCCATTTTCTCACCTGTATAATGTGGATCATATTAATACCTATCTTATAGGGAAGTTGTGAGGAGAAATGAGTTCTACGTGTGATGTGTGATGCACTTGACACACAGCATTCAACAAGTTTTTCCAGCTGTCACCATAGCCGCCATCACTACCATTGTCATCACCAACAGTAAGTTCTCACTGTGGTCTGTTAGCTTACAGGACAAAGAGTAGTCATCAAGAGACACTCTATCATTGTTGTAATTAGCAGTAGCTATCATTACTAGGAAGGAGCTCTGGTAGCATAGTGGTTACAAATGGGGCTGCTAACCTCAAGGTCGGCAGTTCGAAACTACAAGCTGTTCTGTGGGAGAAAGATGAGGCTTGCTGCTCCTGTAAAGATTTGCAGCCTCGGAAACCCTGAGGTTAGCAGTCCCATTTGTAACCACTATGCTACCAGATGACAGTGAGATGGCATGCCTGTAGTTACCAACCACTTCTTAAGGTATGGCTCACTAAAGAACAAAAATCATTAACAGCAGCATATGAGGAAAAGAAAAGGTAATATTGTACTATGAAATGAAGTATTTCTTTCTTCCATTAGATAATATTGTACTATGAAATAAAGTCTTTTTTTTTTTTTTAAAGCTACTGGAGCCATGGGTTTTAAAGCACATGACTATAGCTGTATCAGAGACAATGCCTCCTCTAGGTTCTAGAAGAAATGAAAGGGATGTCTATCTGAAACCCTCTAAATGGTGAGGATCCAGGAGACTCTGAAGTGGAGGCCAGAGAAGAAGGTACTGCAGAAGGTCATATCTTCAATCTGGGGACTTAAAATGAAGACAGGCTGAGCTTTGGACCCCCCACAAGAATTTCAGTTTCCAAATGCTGCTAACAACGCTGATGACATATTCTTTTCTGAGAAATTTGTAGTCAGACTGTTAACAAGAAGGTTAGGCAGGCCAGTTCTAGTCAACATGTCTAATATTGGCACAGTGCACAACAAACACATGCAAGGTACTCAGCAAATATTTGATGAAATGATTTGTTGAGGGTGGGAAGTCAAGTCAATACTCCATGAAACAATATGGAAAACTCATAATACTGTGTACCAACATGATTATTACACATTCAGGCAAATGACTATTTTTCTTCAATTTTATTTTGTTGTTAAGTGCTGTCATGTCTGTTCCTACTCATAGTGGCCTTATATAGAGTTTCTGAGGAACACCTGGTAGGTTTAAACTACCGACTTTGTGGTTTGCAGTCAGTGCTGATCCTACAGAGCCACACCAGGAGTCTATATTAACCCAACAAGTTGGTATTTTACTGAAATTTGTTTCTGTTCATTCTCCTATTAGATTATCTAGAAATGAATGATTAGAAAAAATTTAAAGGAAATGTTCTGTATTCAATAGGCTGTGGAAATACTTTTGAAGGCAAATGGGAAACAAACAAACAAAAAGAATCCCATTTTTTAATGAAGCCCTAAAAGTAATCTGATGCACAAGAATGCCCATACTTGCAAATATACCCATTTGACCTGACTTCAATGACTGGATGACCAGAACTCAACTAGAGGAAGAAGGAAGAGGAAAAAACGTGTAATCTGCTACAATTTGATGAACTTGACCTATACGTATGGAAGTAGTAGCTTAAAAGAGGTACTGAATCTTCACAGCAAGGATCATTCCCACCCCCTCTGTATCCAGGGTTGACAGGGATGGGCAGTTTAGCCATTGGCTACCCAAAATGGGGGGCTATAAAGGCACAAAGTGATTGGCTAACAAGTTTTCAAGAAGGAGTTCAATTTCAGAGGGTGCAGGGGAAGGTAGAATCTCCACTGAGTGGTTTTCGATCTGTCTAGATGGGACTGGTGAAAGGAGATGGGGATAAGACTCTTGTGGTTCAATAGTGAATAATTGTTATCAGAACTGACTGTGATTGTTGCAAATGTGAAGGTAGATGTTTTGTAACAAAAAGAGGGGAGTGGTTGATCTTGCAGTCCAGGAACAAAGGACCCTGGGACCATCAAGGGAGAAGAGCGGAGTGTGGGACCCATCCAGAGAAGCACTGATGCCAGAGATGGAGGCAGTGACGATGAGGAGGAGAGATGGACCAGCTGAGGATTCTGGACTCATGGAGGGAGAGGGGCTATGTGCTTTGGCTGTTCAAATTATTATATATTCCTGAGTGCTTCGGTGTATATCCAAAAAGAAACAAAACAAAACAGAGGAATAGAAGCAAATGCTGTTGAATGATGATTGTAGTCATAGCAATGAAACAAAATATGATAGAATGAGTGTAAAGCTAATGTTCTCCCATGTAGACTATCACTCAATTCACAATAAAATTTAAAAAAAATAAAAAATAAAAGTAATCTGAAATCATTTACAACACTATGGCAGAAATCTCAATATCCAATGTCCATTTTCTCTTTTAGTAGCAGACCCCTGAAGTTTAGCTGGTTACATGACTCTTCAGCCAAAGACTACATTTCTGAGACTCCTTTGGAATTCTGTTGGTCATGTAACTAAACTATAGTCAACTGAGTCAGAGTGGTACTGATAGGGGCAACTTCTGAGGTAAACTTTTAAAAGGAAACCTCTTGCCCTTCATTTTCTCTTTCCTCCATTCCAAAGCTGGAATATGAAGGCGATGCTGGCAAGGCAGAAGCACTCTAGGAGTAAGAATACAGAAAGTTTCTACTGCTCTGAATGATCCCTGGAACAGAACTCTATTATCCCTTGGGACTGTCTTCCAACGTTGACTTCTATGTGGGAGGAAAATAGACCAGTGATTTTGTTTAAGCCATTATTGCTTTGGTCTCTATTAAACTAACTCAATACATTTCTAACTCTTACAGATGCCAAATTGGCAGCTGAAACAGAGTGATGCTCATTCTTTGTTTTATAAGCATAGCATCTTATCAGGGAATTAAAAGGAGTCATGGTGTGGTGGTTCAAACCCATGAGCTGCTCCTTGGAAACCGTATAAAGGGTTGCTGTGAATTGGAACTGACTTGATGGCACTTAACTGTAACAATAAGGTGATAAGAATAGGAATTAAATTCTTTTACCTGTGTTAACACCTGCATCATCTTCTTTCTTTTTTGGTATTCTGCTTTGTCCTGGTCCACATATAGATACTGTAGCTTATTTTTAGATAAAAAGTTAAGGGCCAAGGTAACATCTAAAATGAATTTATATGGTTGTTTTTCTAATTACATGGAAGACTTTTTTTTTTTTTTTTAAAGTTTTTATTGTGAATTGAGTGATAGTTTACATGGGAGAACATTGGCTTTACACTCATCATTTCACTGCAGTGATTACAATCTTCTCTGTGCATCATCATTCAACAGTATTTGCTTCTATTCCCTCTGTTTTGTTTTGTGTGTGTTTTTTTGGGCGGGGGTGGGGGTGGGGGAATGTACCCCAAAACACTCAGGAATATATAATCATTTAAATGACCAAATGGCACATTCTGCAAGCCTACCTCCTGGCCGCCAGCACCTGGTCACCAGCACACAGCCTTTCTCTTTCCATGAGTCTAGAGTCCTCAGCTGTTCTCTCTCTCCATGCCCTCATCTCTGCTGTCGCTGCTTCTCTGCATAGGATCTCACATTTATATAGAAGCCTACTTACAAAAACTTTAACCCTGACTTTTTAAGTTGCTGAAGTTTTGTTTCAGGGAAGATTTATTTTTAGGTAAGTTTATAATGTGTATATATGAGAGGTTTTCAAAGTCTTTTTTGAAAAATTACATTATCTTTTCATTCCATTTTTTCCATAGACTTTTTGAAGGCCCACTCATACATTTTGATATATGCATGCATGTGTTTATTCATTCATTTCATTTACTTATTAAAATTGATCACATAGTGTGTACAGTAAAATGATCTAAATAAAATTTTAAAAAACTAATAATAAAACATTAAATGGGCTACAGGTCATTGATATATACTCACAGATGGATGAAAAGAACAAGTGAAGTATAAACTTATCTTAAAAACATCAAATGAAATAGGAATCAGAAATTCCAAATAAGCCATTGTTAGGAATAGTTTATCATTTGGAATTTCCTTTCTGTTAATGTAAGTTTTGATGCTTTTGTAGCACAATGGCCCTAACCTACAAGAAATGTTCTGCTCTATCATTACTTGGTGTAGGCTCTAGTTCTCTTTTAGCATTGAAGAAAGTGTCGAGGTCTGATTGTTTGGCTGGCAGCATCTAAAATTGTCCAAATTATTTGCCATTTTTTATTCTGGTACCAATGAATTTCAAATGGTTATTTTGAATGGTCTACAAATGTACCTTATTCTGGAGATAAACAACCACATATATAGTTTATAATATTACATAATCTATAAAAGTACGCATGGTTTACCTTAGAAGAGTACAAGGATTCTAAAGCCAAAAATATACTTTCCCTAATGAAATAGCTGTTAACTCATTTTTCTATATTAACTATTAAAAACCACAAATATTTGGGAATCTTAGTAATGTTAGAGTTAAGTTCTTACATTAGAGGGAAAACTGAGGATGCAAGGTAGGGAAAAGAGAGGAGCTCCTTAATTTGTGGCATTGCTGCTATGCAGAAAATACCTAATCCCAGATTATTTTCTGTTATATCGCCATCTGGTTTTCACACTACTTCCCCTAACATCTTTTCATCAGAGTTTTAAATACTTCCTGTCCATATATTGCTTTAAAAATAGATGTATGGCCAAGCTAAAAGTAGGCTACTGCCCCTCTTGCTTCACACTGAGGAACATATCTGGTTGAACGATTATTTGGGCATACACATTCATTTTGATAGAGAATGTCTCTCTTTTCCCTGTTCAGAAAACTCTGAGCAAACACTTACCATATGTCTTGGATTGTTTTAATAATTTTGCTTTGCTGTGACTTTTTCACATTTAATTCAGTGAACTTTTATTTCTTTCACTTATCCCAGGAAGCTTCTGAATGTCACTAAGTTAATTACAGACTACAGAGAAGTGGATATAAACTGCTTTCAGGCATGTAAGTAGATAATTTCAATTACTATAAAACTTATTTGGTAAGAACAAACAAAATGGCGAATC
>NW_006408566.1:6889684-6896179 GCF_000296735.1 Chrysochloris asiatica
GCTGAGGACTCTAGATTCATGGACTAAGAAGAGCGGGACTAAGAGTTGGTGGCCAGGGGCAGACTTGCAGAATGTGCCCTTTGGAGATGTAAATTATTATTTATGTGTGAGTATTTTTTTGTTTGTTTGTTTGTTAAATAGCTAAAGTGAATAGAGAGAAATACTGTTAACTGATGGCACATGGAAGGGATTATAATTATATGATTTGTTGAACGTAAAACTGATGATCTGCCCTATAAACTTTCACTTAATCCACAATAAAAACCTTAAAAAACAAACAAACAAACAAAAACTTATTTGGTAAGGAAGAAAATATTTGAAATGTCAATTTAAGAATGGAAATATATACATTTAAAATACTCTGTCTGAACAATCAGAATGGAAGTAGAGAGAATGTTCTTGCACTGTGAAGAATGTAACCAATATAACTGAACAATTGCTGAATGAAAACGTAAATTTCTGTGGAAACCTTCACTCAGAGCAATGTTTTTGTTTTTTTTAATTTAAAAATGTAAAATTTTTATGTGAAATCACAGACCTTCATTGCAAAAGGGAAGAAAACTATTTTATGCATCTCTTTTAGGAAGAAGTCTTATGGGAGCATATGATTAAAAAGTTACTCTGAAATATCATTTTTATAGTTATTCATTATTAGCTATTATTTTAATTGTTGCTAACATAGTGGTAAAAGTGATTATAAGCACTAGGCTCTAAAAAGAATATCATAAGAGACCATATTCATCCTAGACAGGCACAAGCTTATTCTCAAAGGATGGAACATCACAACTCCTAGAGACAGATTACCTGATATTTGCAGACACCTATCTAAAACTGTTCAGCACATATTAAAAACTTTGTTTGGTGACCCTGTTCAAGGTAATACTGTGGGGCGATTATATACTTTTAAAGAATCTGCTAAGAACATAGACGTTTGAGTAACATTGTTACTTTGAGAGCTTTTGATTGTTCTTCATAGCTTTTACAAACTAATGGTGGCACTTATCAAGCACCACATGGATAATACTGTAAGTATTGGAACTCAGAGTTGATCAGTTAAAGAAATTTAATAGATGGGAATTGTTAAGTGCTATCGAGTCTTTTCTAGAGATCCTATTTAGCGACTGATGGATTTGAACCCTAACCTTATGATTCGCAGTCCACTGTTTATCCTACAATGCCACACCAGGACTCCAGAAGGGAATTAAAGGAAACAAACACAAATTGTGGAAAAATACAAACTTGAACAATATAAGGAAATCATACTTGCATCTGAAGTGCATTAAGGTGAATACATTTAAGACAATATGATAAATAAAATGAAGATTATGAGGTTTAATTTATTTAGCATACAGCTTAGCACTGGACTGCAAAGCCCAAGGTTAGTGGTTCAAATCCACAAGGCACATCTCAGAAATACTTACAGGATTGCTATGAGTGGGAACACACTTGAGGGCATGTAACAACAACAACAGCTTTAGAGAAGATTAATGTTTCCTTTCAGACCACAGCAACACACTTTATTTTTTTAAAGGGAAGTGATTACATTGGTTTTCTGCCCACTTACTTTTATGTGACATATCATAAAAAAAAAAGGAAATAGAATGTGTTTTTTAAAAAGCACTTCTAGAAAATGTGTGAACAGCAAATTGTTTTTCATTGCTAAATCTGCTAGATTATCTTTTTGTTACTCTTTCTTTCTTTTAAAAATACTTTCAGAATAATAAGTCTAAAAAAATGTAGTTCTATGTGTTTTTACCATTTTGAAAAGCACAAGAATTGTAGCATAACATAAGCATACTTTTCTAAAGCTAGAATGAGCTGTTGAAGCTTTATTGTTGTTGTTGTTAAGTGCCATTGAGTCGGTTCTGACTCACAGCAATTTCAAGGAACCAGTGGTGAGTCTGAATTGTTGAGCTTGTGGTTCAAACTGACCTTGTGGTCCAGTGCTTATCTTAAAGAGCCACACCAGGACTCATTATGTTGTTGTGAAGTGCCATTGAGTTAGTTCAGACTCAGCGACCCTGTATAGGGTTTCCAAGTAGTGGCTGGTGGGTTTGAAATGCCAATCATGTGGTTTGACATCCAGTGCTGATCCTGCAGTGCCATACCAGGAGTCCAGGACTCCTTCTAGTATAGTTGTTGTTAAGTGCCATATAGTTGGTTCTGGCCCATAGCGACCCTGTAGAGGGTTTCCGAGGAATAGCTCGTGAGCTTGAAACACCGACCTTGCAGTTCAAACCAACTTTGCAGTCCAGTGCATTAATCCACAGCACCACACCAGGACTGATGACCCCTTGCAGCCTTCAGTTTTAGGAGTTTGTGACCTTAGTGAGCATGGACAGAACTCTATTCAACCACACCAAAACTTGACACAAGAAACCACTCACCACAGGTGATGGGGAGAGTGCAATGTTGCCTATAGAGGCCTTCAGTTCATCTACAGTTGCAGCATTCTTAAGAATGTCTTTAGATTGCAATGGCTTTATCTTGATATTAAATTTCTTGTGGGATTCTTCTTCCTCTTCCGATTCACTTGAAGAATAAAAGTGCTTTCCTTTGGTAGGTAGAGCACAGTTAAAGATACATAACTTTGTAAGATGAGGATAATTGCACATAAAGACAGGAAAAGTATCTTAGATGGAAGAACATCAAAACCAAAAAGAACAAAAAAAGAGGAGGAAAGGGTTCAGATTTGTTCAACATTGCTCAAGACTTGATTGATTTAAAAATGGTGACTTTCAGGAAGCAATGGTTATAAAGTCCTACATTTTTGTTGCAGCTGACCACCTGTGTGTCATCATCAGTACATGAGGAGACCTGGTTGCATAGTGGGCTACGCATTGGGCTGCTAATCACAAGGTCAGCAGTTTAAATCTACCAGCTACTCTGTGTAAGAAGGATGAGACTATCTGCTCCTGTGAAGATTTACAATCTTGGAAATCCTAAGGAGCAGTTATACTGTGTCCTACAGGGTCACTGAGTTGGAATCAACTCAGTGGCAATAATTTGATTGTTTCCATTTCGTCAGTAGACACAGAGATAGGCTCATGTGAGCTTACTGGTGTACCAAGAGAGTGAGGCCATTTTATTGATGATCTGTGATGAGTTTAAATATCTCAGAGTTCTATGCTCTGCCCAGGGATGAATTGTGGGAACAAGACAAGTAGACAGCTATCATCCAGTCAAAGTAAATGATAAAGGCTTGTCAGGTCTTAGCAGACAACTTAGTACCCACAATCTGCACAATTATTTTTGAGCACATTTTTCTCTTTCTCCTCTCTCTTTTTTCTATGAATAGATCAAGGCAAAATGCCTGCTTGTTAATGATCAGACTGTTCTCAGGGCTGTTTATTCATCTCTAATATTAGGAAGAACATAGTTCAAGACACATGGGTTATTTCAGCACCTTTGCAAAGCCTAAATTTATCTTACTGTTTGCTAAGGGAGATAAAGTATTAAAAAGTGAAAAACATAAAGAAAAGATATAGCCAGGTTCCTCAGGTCTGATGCTGTAGCCTTCTTCATCCAGCTCAGGTGAGTTCTGTAAAACACAAGTACACATTAAACAGTTATTATCCTGACAATGATCAAAGAATTCTTTACTTTGCTCTTAGAGATTTCTACTTACAGATATGGACATGTCTCTTATTGGAGGAGACAGATTTTAGCTTTGGGAAGTAAATGGTGAGAAGTATTGTTGTTAAGTACCGTGGAGTATATGTGTAGTATTTACTCAAGGATACTTGGGGAGTCTTGGTATGGGAACATTAGCTAGAAATAAACTGTCAATGAAACAAAGCATTCAAAGAGAAATGTTTCATGCATTTCCTCTAAGCCAGGGACTGCACTAAGTAACTAGGGAGATACAAAATGCAAATGGTTTGTTCTGTGGGTGTGTGGGGGATTGAAATACAAATTGTTTATTCTGTGTGTGTGGGGGGGGGAGTAAAAATTATTGTTAACAAAACATAGAAACTTTTGTTAAATTAAAAATTTCAAAAATCAAAGCTATCATTTCTTGACATACCCTCCAACTATACCCAGAGTCCCGGTGTGGCGCTGTGGATTAATGCACCAGACTGCAAAGCCATTTGAACTGCAAGGTCAGCGGTTCAAGCTCACCAGATGCTCCTCGGAAATCCTATACAGGGTCACTATGGGTTGGAATTGACTCAACAGCACTTAACAACAACAACAACAAATATCCTTCTGAAGATAGTATTCCCTGTAGAGTCTCCCTGAATCGAAACCGACTTGACAGCACTTAACGCCAGCAACAACCCTTCCTTAAGGAATTCTGCACTCTTCAATTTACACCATTCCGATATGGCAGTTTTGACATCTTCAATGGATTCAAATCATGTTCCTTTAAATGTTCTTCAAGTTTGGGGAACAAAAAGAAGTTAGAAAGGGCAATAATATGGATAGGGTAAGGCTTCCCAGTGAAATGTTCACAGGAAAGCCCTAGCTATTCTCAAAGAATGAACAAGTACAATTGTCCTGATGGGAAAAAAAATTCCTTTGTGAAAACATTCCTGGCCTTCTTTCTCATCAATGCAGTTTTCTTAAAACTTTTTCATAATAAGCCCCATAATTATCTGTGTCATTTGCAAAAATCTATCAAGATTAACACTTTTATATCACCCCCCAAAACAGCTGCCCTCTGCTTTAGAGCTGATCTCTCTACCTTTAACTTAACTGGCCCAACAGATCCATTTGGAAGCCACTGTTTTGATTGCACTCTATTTTTGAAGGAACCCTAATGAAATTAAGGCAAATATATTACTGAGAGAACTTGCAGGTAGCCATCCATGGATCAAAGAGACATATTTAAATATGTTTTGTTTGGAATACACCCAGTCATACATGAAGTGGATGCAATACTTTTTGATATATCCTACTTTTGCTAAAAATGGAAATTCAATGTTAAACACTGAATACATAGCATAGGACAGAGCTTTAAAGGAAGCCCAAATTAGTAAGGTGGGAGAATCAGAAAAGTGTGCATGAGTCTTTCCGAACAGATAGCAGAGGGCAGGGTGGTGACGAGGAGCCTGGCTAAGACCCCCAAGGCAGGGATGGATACCACATGAGTCAGGTGAAAGAGAGAAACAAAAAGGATGACATGACTTTAAAAAGAAGCTGTATTTGGGGCAATATGGAAAGTAATAGTTAAGGAGATCTGGGATGGGGTGAGGTCATGGATAGCTAAGATGTGGTGGGGGGAAAGGTTGGATTTGATATAGCTACTTCAGCTTCTCAATTAGAATTGTTGTTGTTGTTAAGTGCTGTTGAGTCAGTTCCAATTCATAGTGACCCTGTATAGGGTTTCCAAGGAGCGACTGATGAGGTTGAACCTCTGACCTTGCAGTCCAGCGCATTAATCCACAGTGTCACACCAGGATATAACTTCCTAAAGCAGAGATATAAGGTGTTCTGTAAGAATGTTTCAGAATAGGTTGTGGTCAGAAGGAACTGGAAACAAGAGTACTTAATCAAACATCTTGCATCAATTCAGATATGATATGCTAAAAACATGGATCAAGTTGTTGG
This sequence comes from Chrysochloris asiatica, assembly GCF_000296735.1. Taxonomy (NCBI): domain Eukaryota; kingdom Metazoa; phylum Chordata; class Mammalia; order Afrosoricida; family Chrysochloridae; genus Chrysochloris; species Chrysochloris asiatica. The sequence continues at coordinate 6,895,238 of NW_006408566.1, forward strand.
TGGAGGGAAGGAATGAATCAACGGCATTTGGAAAGTTTGTTAATTCTTGGTAACAAATCAGTCACAGGAGAAAAAGGAAAGGGAAGGTTAAGGAAGACTCAAGATGTCCATCCTCAAATATTGGGAAATTGCTGGTACTTCTGGCTAAGCTAATTTTAACAACAGAAAACTAACATTTTTAGGGGGGTGGAAAGCTCTAGTAAAGATTTACAGTCTCAGACACCTGTATATAGGGTTGCTATGGCTTGATCATAGAAGAATTGATGCATTTGAGTTATGGTGTTGGAGGAGAATATTGAAAGTGCCATGGACAGCCAAAAGAACAAACAGATCTGTGTTGGAAAAAATACAGCCAGAGTGCTCCTTAGAAACCAGGATGGCCAAACTTAGTCTCTCATACTTTGGACATATTGTCGCTGGAAAAGGATACCATGTTTGTTAAGATGGAGTGTCAGAGAAAAAGAGGAAAACCCCCAGTGAGATGGATTGGCCAAGTGACAGCAGCAATGGACTCAAGCATGGCAATAATTGTGAGGTTGGTCCAGGACCAGGTAGTGTTTCATTCTGTTGTGCATAGGGTTGCTATGAGTCGGTATGGATTCAATGGCACCAAACAACAACAACATGACTTGATGGCAGTGAGTTGTTTTCTTTGTTTTTTTAAACTATGAAAAAGCACATGCCATTTCTTAAGGAAACACACTCAACAAATAACAGACCTGGGCTTTGACCAGAAGCATTGTGAGACTATATTCTGTGCCTAAAAGGACAGTGAGATACACAGTTCAAAGTTGACTCTGATGAACCAGGATTATAGCCAGAAAGTGAGAATGGACAGACCTGGAGACAGGTTTGGGAAGTCACTCAAGGAATAAAAAGGATGACCCTGACCATGGACAGCACTGTATCTAAATATATTTGTGTACTCTTTTTTTTTTTTTT
>NW_006408566.1:6899519-6927056 GCF_000296735.1 Chrysochloris asiatica
AGACTTAGATGTGTGTGTGTATTTTGGTATTTTTTTATGCTTTCTGAATGACTCCAGGTAGATGTGATCAGGAGATGGACTGCCCTTTTCACTGTTCTTCCTGAGAAATTTCAGGATGCCACTGTTGCTCTTTGCGATGTAACTCAGGATTTAATTTTTGGCTTATTTCCTTTCCAGTCTTCCTGTCCTGTTCCACAATCCCCATTCAGTCCTTTTTCCTAGTAATAAACAGTTCAGGGCCAGCTGTGGCCATTTGCACTGCCGTTTGATTTTAAATGGTAGCTGTCACTTTAAATTTTGAGGAGATTGTGCACATGCGTAGTAGAACCCTCCGGGGGTAGGGGTGAGGTGTCCACTCACTCAGGCACCCCCTCTAGTCATCTGAATGGAGATGTGCAGACAGCAAGAGATCAATGAACTGATACAAAAAAACAGAATGTCCGCACCTTTATCTCCATGGTTTTGTCAGATGTCCGTTGCTGCTCTGATCCTTCCCCTACTTGGTCTCTCCCAAGATGGTTGCTCCAGGAGCAGCTGAGCATCTTTAATTAGAAAACAGTGGCTTTCGTGGTTCTGTTACAAATTCCCCTAGATGTAAGCCTTCCAACCTTCTAAATGTTCCTTTATATGTGGTTCAGAGTTCTGGCACCATCCCTTGAGACTGCCTGGTCCAGTATTCTGTGTTGTTGTTGACAGAGCTCCTCACTGCACTTCTACCCGATCCTCTGTCTTGTTTGTTCTCCGTGTACTTTTAATCATGTTTCAATATTCAATATTTTGGTGCTATCTGGCAGTGTTCCACTGTTATTCATAACGTTTTCAGTGAGTAAATATTTGTAAGTAGCCCATCTCTCCTTCTCCCTAGTCTGCCTTAGTCTGAAAACTCAGCTGAAACCTGTCCACCCTGGGTGACTCTATTAGTATTTAAAATACTCGTGGCATAATTTTCAGCATCACAGCAACAAATAAGCCACCACAGTAGCACAAACTGACAGAACAGTTGTAGAATATCTCACTAATTCTCACAGCACACAAACTTTAAACTGAAGTGCTGACCTTGGCCAACTGTGGGTACTTAAATGGAGGAGAAATCCCACAGCCATTGAATCAATTCCAAATCATGGTGACTTCATGTTTCACAGAGTAGAACTGTTCTGGGAGGATTTCTTTTTTCCCTATTTTTTTTGGCCAAATTTTGACTTTATTTTAAACTTTGAGGGGAACATATGGTACAGAGAGGAAAAGTGTGACTACTTCCATGCCTTTGGTGCCCACTAGGTACAAAACCAAACATCTGACCTGAGGTCCATCCATTGTTTTAACAAGTTTCATTTCCCAGTGAAGCCCGTTACACCCCAACTTCTTATGTAAAAAATTCTACAGCGTGTTTATTCACAGCGATCTAGCGAAAGCATACGCTTTAAACTACAGAGGGGTCCATCTTAACATCTGTATTTTATAGCTGGTAAGCATTTAAGTGACAAGTAGTCTCTGAGAACTCATCTCAGAAGGGAAGGAACTAATGGTCAGACGTGGGAAGTTAAGCTGCTGCTGCTCTTGACGCCGCAGCCTCCACCCCTGTAGGCCTAGGTAGACATGTAGGGTGGGGTAGCAGCTCCTTGGCAGCGCCATTCACAGTGGCATCATCATATGGGGGTAACAGCACCATAGTGTCATTGCTGGTAACATAAACCAGGACATCAGAGGAGTTTCTTCCATTGATGTATCGGAAGCAGTTCCACACACAGTTTAATCAGGTAACTTTTAAAGGTCAACATAATGCTGATAAACAGAAGGATGATGAGGACCAGACAGGTAGGATTCACTGACATGATATCATCTCTGTAAGGAAAACTTGGAGGCAGTTGTCATATGTACTCCTGAGTGGAATTTGGATAAACAAGCACAGTGACAGCAGCCAGGGTGCTCAGGGCAAAATCGAAGATCTGTTAGCAGAAGACTGGGATGATCCAGGCAGCATGTTGCTTGTAGGTGCCATAAGTAGCCATTGCACAGATCAGGATCATGAGGAGAGAAATTGCGACAGCGATGCACATGTTGGCATCCTCCATGAACTCCAACTCCCCTCTGGGAGGGTTACTTGGTTGTAGTCTTTATGGAAGCAGACGGCTAAGACTTTGTTAGGATGCTAGGTGGGTTTGAATTGTCAACCTTTAGGTTAGTAGTTGAACCCATACTATTTGTGCTATCCAGGGACACAAATGAAGTATGCTGTTGAGTCAATTTTGACTCATTGTTGCTGTTGTTAAGTGTCTTGGAGTGAATTCTGATTTACAGCAACCCTGTACAGGGTTTCCAAGGAGTGACTGATGGGTTCGAATTCTACATAAAGATTATGGCCCCATGTAACAGATTCGAATTGCTCCATAGAATTTTCTAGACTATAATCTTTATGTAGAGTTGACTGTAATAATGTAATTATGGGAACAGTGTATAGCTTTCTGGATCTTCATTTGATGACAGGAAACAACTTTAACTGAGGAGAAACAGCTCTAAGCATCAATTAATAATTGAAACATGGAACATACAAAGTAGGAATCTAGGGATCTTGGAAGTTGTCAATAATAAGTACCGGACTGCTAACCACAAGGTCAGCAGCTCAAATAATTAAATGGAATACATAAAGATCGATATCCTAGAAATGAATAGTATGAAATGAAATGGTATTGAGCATTTTGAATCTGACAATCACATGGTTGACTATGCTGGGAATAACAAGTTGACGGGAAATGGCATCACATTCATCATCACAAAAGAAACAAAAATATTCACACTGTAGAACAGACCATCAATTGCTTATACACAAGTTCAGGCTGAAGCTAAATAAATTTAAAACAAGTCCACGAGAGCAAAAATATGACCTTGAACATATTTTACCTGAATTTAGAGGTCATCTCAAGAACAGATTTGATGTATTAGACACTAATGACCAAAGAACAGAAGAGTTGTGGGATGATATCAAGAACATCGTATAGGAATAAAGCAAAGGGTCATTAAGAAGACAAGAAAGAAGGAAAAGGCCAAAATGGATGTCAGAAAAGATACTGAAACTTGCTCTTCCAGCCTCCCCTCTTTCAGAAGTGTAGAGATGCTAAAGCAAATGGAAGAAATGAGGAGTAAAAGAATTGAATGGAAAATTTCATAGGGGAGCTCGGGAAGTCAAAGTCAAATATTATAATGAAATGTGCAAAGACTGGGAATTAGGAAACCAAATGGGAAAAAAGCAAGCAGCATTTCTCAAGCTGAAAGAACTGAAGAAAAATTAGAGACTCAATTTGCAATACTGAAGTATTCTATGGGCAAAATATTGAATGATGCAAGAGAGCATCTAAAAGATTGAAAGAGTACATAGAGTCATTGTACCAAAAAGAAATGGTGGATGTGCAATCAATTCAAGAGGTAACATATGATCAAGAGCCAATGGTACTGAAGGAAGAAGTACAATGTACACTGAAGGCACTGGCAAAGAACAAGGCCTTGCGAACTGATGCAATACAAATGGAAATCTTTCAACAAACGGATGCAGTATCGGAGGCACTCACTCATGTATGCAAAGAATTTGGAGGACAGCTATCTGGCCAACTGATTGGAATAGATCCATATCTCTGTTTCAAAGATAAGTGACCTAACAGAATGTAGAAATCATCAGATAATATCACATGCAAGTAAAGTTTTGATAAAGATAATTCAAAAACAGCTGTAACATTATATTAACAAGGAACTGCCAGAGGTTCAAGTCAGAATCAGACTAGGATGAAGAATGAGGGATAGCACTTCTGATGTCAGATGGATCTTGGCTGAAAGCAGAGAATACCAGATAATATGTTTACCTGTGCTTTACTGACTGTCGAAAGGGTTTTGACTGTGTGCATCATGACAACCTTATGGAGAACTGAGTATTCCAGAACACATAATTGTGCTCATGAGGAACCTGTGTAGACCAACAGACAGTCATTCAACTAGAACAAGGGAACACTAAATGGTTTAAAATTAGGAAAGGTGTGTGCCAGGGTTGCATTTTTTCAACAGATTTATTCAATCTGTATGCTGAGCACATAATCCAAGAAGTTGGATTATATGAACAACCATGTAGCATCAGGATTGGAGGAAGACTCATTGAAACCTTTGATAGGCAGATGATACAACTTGCTGAATAAACAAAGAGAATTTAAAATACTTACTGATGAAAATCAAAGACTACAACCTTCATTATGGGTTGTACCTCAATGTAAAGAAAACAAAAATTCTCACCACTGGACCAATAAATAACATCATGATAAATGGAGAAAATATTGAAGTTGTCAAAGAATTTCTTTTGCTTGGATCCACTATTAACACTCATGGAAGCATCAGTCAAGAAATCAAGGGATGTACTGCATTTATGCAAATCTGTTGCACAAGACCTCTTTGTTCTTGACATCTTGAACACTTTAAATGTTCAAGAACAAAGATGTCAGTTTGAGGATTAATGTGTGCCTTACCCAAGCTATGGTATTTTCAATACCCTCATATGAATGTTAAAGTTGGACAATGAATAGGAAGACTGTAGAATAATTGATGCATTTGAGTTATGGTGTTGAAGCAGATTAAAAGTACCATGGACTGCCATGAGAACAAACAAATCCATGTTGGAAGAAGTACAGCCAGAATGCTCCTTAGAAGCCAGGGTGACAAGACTTTGTCTCTCATGTTTTGGACAGTGTACCAATGGAGAGCAGTCCTTGGAGGATATCATGCTTTGGAAAGTGGAGGGTCAGTAAAAAAGAGGAAAGCCCCAACGAGATGAACTGAGACTTCCCAGTGTCAGAAGCAATGGGCTCAAGCAAAATGACTGGGAGGTTGACTCTGTTGTACAGAAGGTTGCTACGAGTCCAAAAATATTTGACAGCACCCAATAACAACATCTGATGAATAACTGTGTATTTGTTATTTGCTTAAGGGGATTTGATTCCTGTATATTTTAAAATGCTACAAAATATAACAAAGTTTCTTTTGGTAAAAAAGGATCAATTTGGGGATGCGCAATCACCAAAGTTAACATCTTGTATCTTTGTTTATAACATTGCAAACAATCTGGGTTTAATGTGTCACAGTGGCTATCTTAGATGAAAGAGAATTTAACTGCTAAAAATACCAACAGTATCTCAATACTGGGAAAATGGTATCAGGAAGGACCAAGTAGCGAGGCTGACAAAGTGACAAGGTAAGCTTATCATTACTTTTGGAGTGTAGGGGGTGTTTGAACGAATAATTTAACTTCTTGAAGCCTCAGGATTCTATTCCCTAAATGCAGATAATATAACATTTACTTTTGTGAATAGTATGGATTTAATAACTGCCAATATTATGCCTGACGTGGCTTTGTGGGTTAATGCACCAGACTGCAAAGCCATTTGAACTGCAAGGTCGGCGGTTCAAGCTCACCAGCAGCTCCTTGGAAACCCTTTACAGGGTTGCTATGGGTCAGAATCGACTCAACGGCACTTAACAACAGCAAATATTATGCCTGGAGTCCTGGTGTGGCACCATAGGATAAGTACTTGACCTCAAGGTCAGTTTGAACCACAAGGTCAGTGGTTCAATCTAACTAGTCATGCCTTGGGAACCCTAGACAAGGTCGCTATGAGTCGGAATTGACTCTCTGGCACTCAACAACAATGCTATGCCTAATAAATGAGGAGTATTCTGGTAGCGTAGTGGTTACGAATCGGGCTGCGAACCTCAGGGTCAGCAGTTCAAAACTACCAGCAGTTCCACGGGAGAAAGATGAGGCTTTCTGCTCCCGTAAAGATTTACAGCCTCGGAAACCCTGTACAGGGTCGCTATGGGTCAGAACCGACTCCATGGCACATAACAACAACAACATTCAATAAATTACAGCATTATACAAATAAATTATTGTTTTTATTAATAAATATGTAGTTGCTTTAACGTCAACTTAACCTTTATGAAAGGGGAAGCCTGGTGTGGCACTGTGGGATACTGTACTGGGCCACAAGGTTGTGTGAACCACAGGGCCGACAGTTCAAATTCACCAGCTGCTCTTCAGAAACTCTATACAGGGTCGCTATGAGTCGGAATCAACTCGACGGCACTTGCCAACAACAAAGGAGAAATGGAAAGGCATTTTTCAGGAATCATGAATTTAGGCACTTAACTATGCAATAGAAATTATCTTTGATGCAAATATGGTCTGTTCTATATGATTAGAAATTCAGTAGTGATTGTGACTGTCCTGCTGTGGTTGGTTGAAGTTCACGGTTGTGATACTAATCGGTTTCTGGGGGAATTATGAGGAGAATGTAAGTCCCAGTTGGGATTGATGCTTGCTCCCTAGGAAGTAACAGTGACTGTCACTTGATGGAAAAACTCTGTACTAAAAGCTGTAATAATTATTAAGAAACCGAGGCCCAGACTAGTTAATTGTCTTGCCTTGATTCTCAAAGCTGCTTAGAAAAAAGCCATGACTGAAATGCGTGTGGTTATTATTAAAAATAATATTTTAAAAACACATTCTACAGACTGAGTAGGCTACTGAATAGTCTTCAAATAATTAGCTCAATGAATCTTTGCAACAATGCTATAAGGTAATTAGACCCATTGGCTTTGAATCAATCCTAACTCATAGCAGCTGTGAGAGTTAAGGGTCTGCGTCAACTTGAATGGGTTTCCCAGTTAAGATGTAGTAGTCCACCCCACCCCCAATATGAGATCTAATATAATGTAATCATCTCTATGATTAGCAGCCAGTCAACTGGAAGGCTGATTCCTCATGGGCATGGCTTGTTTCTAATATCTTAGACACTCAAGCAAAGCTGGCTTGCTTTTTATTGGCCTGGATCTTGCATCTGACTTCTCATCCTTTGCTGATCAGGGGAATCATCAACAATCTGCCATCTTACCTGCTGATCTTGGGTTCATCAGTATTTGCAGCTGTCTGAGTCAGGAGACGCCTCCAGGCTGTAAATCTTTATGGGAGGAAATTGCCACATCTTTTTTCTTTGGGTTGCTGGTGGGTTAGTAGCTAAGTAACCTCTGTGACACTGGGGCTTCAAACCATCCAAAGGAGACACACATTTTACATGTTTCCACATCAAATCTTGAACCCAGGTTAAGCAGACTAGTGTGTTTATTTATATATTACTCTAAATGTACCAGGCACTTCCTAATGAGATTGAAGAATAATTCACTTATTTCTATGTCTTCTTTATAAATACAGCGAGTGTGGTGGCAGTTTGAATTCACCAGCTGTTCTGTGGGAGAAAGACTCTACTCCTGCAAAGAATTATAGCCTTGGAAATCCTATGTGGGGTCGCTATGAATTGGAACCAACTTGACAGCACTTAACAACAACAATTTATAAACATAGGAATGTCTCAACTTGCTTTTAAATTGTGAAATACTAATAAAAAGAAAAAAAAATACTGATACTCACATATCTTTCCCAATCAATTTCTGCATAAAATCCATTTGGTGCACCATTACTTTTTTTCTGTAATAAATTTGAAATTAAATTTAGAAGACAAACATTTAAATGAAAATATAAAATAAAATAAAGAGCAAAGAACACTTAACTCTTATCTGAATTTAGCAAGAGCTCTCAGAATCCAGCACTGAAAAAACAAATTAGAGGAGCCTTTTATGGAACCACATTGGTGCAACTGAATGGTAGCAACAGCTACCACGGTATTGCATGAAAGGGTTTATGTACCTATTTCACAAAAGACTGAGGATAGCTAAAATAGGGAGAGTAACATTAACTGTTCAGATGCAATTAACTCACTGAAGAATTAGCAGCACCTACATTATAATTTGGATTCCTGGTGTGGCGCTGTGGGCTAATGCGTCAGACTGCAAAGTCATTTGGACTGCAAGGTCTGTGGTTCAAGCTCCCCAGCTGCTCCTTGGAAACCCTATACAGGGTCACTATGGGTTGGAATCGACTGAACAGCACTTAACAACAACAACAACAAACATTATAATTTGGAGTCCTGGTGTGGCACTGTGGGCTAATGCGTCAGACTGCAAAGTCATTTGAACTGCAAGGTTGGTGGTTCAAGCTCACCAGCTGCTCCTTGGAAACTCTATACAGGGTCACTATGGGTCAGAACTGACTTGACGGCACTTAACAACAACAACAACATTATAATTTAATGCTCTCTAAGTTCAAATGGAAGGAGCTCTGGTGGCATAGTGGTTATGAATCGGGCTGTGAACCTCAAGGTCAGCAGTTCGAAACTACCAGCTGTTCTGTGGGAGAAAGATGAGGCTTTCTGCTTCTGTAAAGATTTACAGCCTCAGAAACCCTGTACAGGGTCGTTATGAGTCGGAACTGACTCCACTCCACGGCACATAACAAGAAGTTCAAATGGAGTCCTGGTGTGGCACTGTGGGTTAATGGGCCAGTCTACAAAGTCATTTGAACTGCAAGGTCAGTGGTTCAAGTTCACCAGCTGCTGCTCAGAAACCCTATACAGGGTCGCTATGGGTCAGAATTGACAGCACTTAACAACAACAACAAAAATTCAGATGAGCTAACCAGGTACATATTTTTTTTAAATGAAACATTTTGAATGCTATGTCGTTTTCTATTACATTAGTTCCAGCATATCCAAAGTGTATTTATCCATGTGTCTCATTAATCTTCTTTTAGCTTTTCTGATACTGACTCAACTTTTTTCTCAACAACCTCTTAATAGAATATATAGGAAATAAACTCTTAGTTAATTCAGTTTTTAATTATTAGAACTACCGTTAATATTCTTTTCAAGTTGTTTTCTTTATCAAACTATTAAAATAGGATTTAGTGACTGACTGGATTTTAATCATCCATGTGTCCTATATATCCATGAGCACACATCATTACATATTGAAACGATATCAGCATTATTACTTCTGGATTATTTTAAAGTTCCACTTGGCCTCCAGTACAACCCAAACATATGGTCACAAGAACTTGAATAAGACATGTGGCACCACCCAAAGAGCGATGGCTAAGATTCTCTACTTTTTGTGAGCAATGGACACAAACAGAGATAAGGTTGATAAAGGGGAGACCTCCAACAACATTCCTGTATTTGGCACATAGAGTAACATTTAGCTTATAACAGCACATATCAAATGACAAAGCATGAGGCTAGAGACAGGACCTCTAAGATCACAATCGTAAAGAAGTAAAGGGCACTTGAGCTACAATCTGAATAGCTACCACTCAATTTGACAAAGGCACATAAGACCACTGGATAACTGGATCCAAGGCAACCCAGAATAACACATCATCATTGACTAGCATTTACTGAATGCTAGTTCCAGTTAGCATAAGGGATAGATAATGGGCCTACATCTTCTCTCTCCACTGCAATTGTTGTTAATGCCTTCAAGTGACCCTGTATAGGGTTTCCAAAGAGCAACTGGTAGTTTGAACCACCAACCCTGTGGTTAGCAGTCCAGTGCTCATCCTACCATGCTATACCAGGACTTCACTACCCTGCACTAGAATTTACAAATTCAAGATATTTTCCATGTCTTCACAGTTGTGTACCTAGATACATATGGCCTTTCCCACTTTCGTCCTGCTCCAAACAAAGATCATATACTCATACATAACCATCTTATAGATATGCCTTAATTGAATGTGCTTTACTGTTATTCTTTTTACTTTGAATAAATATTGGTTTAAAAACCAGCTACATCTATTCTGTACCTGCATACTGCATGCATCACCTAATAATAAAAACAGAAAAATAAAATAAACACACACACAAAAACCCAAAACATATACACACACACACACACAAACTTATCTTCCCTTGGGAAATTTCTCTCTGTCCTATTTGCTTTCTTTTTCTAATTCTTTTTTAATCAATCTGTCTGCATATGGATTCTTTGAAAAGTACCTAAATCCTCCTTAAAAAGCATAAATAAATGAATACACCAATATAAAAAAATTATTTTTTAATTTAAAATAATGGTAAATCACATGGACTAAGTTGATTTCAAATTACTAGGTTTATGAAATTTGTGATCAGCAACTACTATTAATAAACATATTAACTATTAAATAATTCCTCAATGGAGAGGAAGTTTTTAGATTATTGTCTAAATATCAAAGAGATTAAGTAAATTATTGAGTTCAAAAATGTCCAAGTTTGCTTCTATGATAATCTCATCTTCATAATCAGAGCCCTTGAAAGCTAAAGCAGTTTATATGATCAACTGAACAAATTCATATATGGATGTGTGTGTGTGTGTATGTGTATACACACACACACACATATATATATATACAAAAAAAATCTTATAACTTCTGACAACATTACACTCAACATTTTAGGCAAAAAAAAATATGTGAAGTTTTTAGACCTGGGCTATTTGAGAAACATTCTAGTTTTCACGGAAATCAATGGAAGACTGAGATGAAGAGAAAGTAAAACCTAAAATTTTCTTTTTTCTTAAAAATTAGAAACATTTCCAAAGGCTAAACACAAACAACAAATTATAACAATAATTTCTTTGGGCAGATGTACCACATACAAACACAGTTGTATTAGAGGAATTAGCAAATTGGCTTTATTAATCACAGTGGATTCTTAAAAAATATCTAGTGCAAATTATCAGGTTAAGGTGAAGTCAGAACTTGGTTGGAATTCTCCAGATTAAACCGTAACACACACACATACACACACACAAAAAAAACAAAACACCAATTTTCATTGTTTAACCACTTAAGCAAAGTATAGCTCACAGATGTGGTAATAGTGAAGGGAATGCTTTTTATTGATATTTCACATTGAAAACTGTGAAGGAAGGAAGAATATGGACCAAGCAGGGAAATCTCATTTCAAGACTATACTAAACCGTGAAAGCATTATTGGCTATTCAGCAACAAATAAAGAGTGATTTACTTTTACTTTTCTGGATTTTCTAAAATTTCCACACTTAGCAAAAGTAATTTTATAACCTAAATATGTGACTATTATTTAAAGGTAATTAACGATCATAGTGGTGTCCTTCTTTTCTTAACAGGTATTTGACTTTGGTTAGGCATGTTATATGTCCTCAGATGATATGATGGGCTAAATTATTAATATAACAACAATTGTAATCAATTTTACATCCATCAAAGTTTGCAGTTTCCATAGGGAATGCTCCCTTTTCCCGAGGTTAGCTCATGACCATACAGTTCACCTTGGGTGGGAAGTATTAGGGACACATGGTCTAACTCATTTTGTAAATAATCTGATCTAACAGCATTGTCCAATAGAACTTTTGTGAAGATGGGGATATTCTACATGTGTTCTAATATAGTAGCCATTATCTACAAGTGGCTGTTGAGTTTTTGAAGTGTGACCATGGAACTAAACTGGAATTGAATTTAAATAACCACATTGACTACCGTATTGGACCATACAGCTATAGATGTTTGCATAGGCTGGACTAGGATTAATATCCTTCACTTTGCATCCTTTGGTCAAGTACATGGGTTCCCACAGCCCAAGGTCTGCAGACTGTTGATGTAACAAACTACCATCCAATTTTCAGGGTGATGTTTTTATTATAGCCAAAGGCTTTACAGATAACAGATTCTTAAAAAATTTGAATCATTGTCCTTTACTTAGGACATACACATCTTCTATGCCTGATAATTCTTTATAAAAGTATACTTGGATGTCAGTACAATATCTATAACTGGTTTAAAAACTGACTCCAGGTATTCAGTTAGTAATTTGGAAATATCTACAAAAGTCTTTAATGGAGTAGATCAAAGTTACTTTAGTTTTCTTTCAAATTTCAATTTGGGATTTTACTCACTGTTTCTACAACCCCTTGGAAATTTTAAACTAAAATCTGTTTCCTTACCGAAACTTTTTTTCCTCCTTCACGCGCACACTCTGCTTTGTTATTGTAGGGTGGTTCATGTGGGCTGGGCTGCTGGAAGTGAGTATTTTAATGTAGAAAAAAGTTGTTAAAGGATCTGTCTGTTCTTCAAGACACATATCAAGAATCACATGGAATCAGCAAACATATCACAGAAGAAACAGTTTCTAGGCCAAATTGTAGGGCCTACCAATCTTGGCAGGATTCCTTGAGCAGAGTAGACTTTGGGGCCCATAATGAGGCTCTATTCAGCAGGCCATCTTGGTTAGGCCAGGAAAAGAAGGGAGGAGGAAGTTGTTTCTGTCCCAAGCACTAAGGACCATGTAAATTTATTCCTCATTCAGTCAGTATTTAATTTATAGAGAACAGACACCGGGACATACCAGAAGAAACTGAATAAAACAATGATTTTTCTAGTCAAGTGTGAAAGTTTATCTCCACCATATTTTCCCCTGGACCAAAGCCTTCCTTAAGGCCGCCAGTAAGTATGTGCACGTGGCTGACAGTTCATTCTCTACACACTTTCCTGCACACTTGTTTAGGAGGAACAGAGCCCATCAGAGCTGGGCTAGAATGGCCAAGGCTCTGAATCTTGGATAGAAGTCTGAACTGCTTAGGAAAAGTTATGCTTTGCCCTGAGTAAATTAGTGTTTGTCTAGGCTAGAATGCATTGATGCACATAACTGATGTCTCAGGCATCATGACCAGCAGCTCTGCTAGCATTGGGTATTTTCAGCCAGCAGTGAGCCCGGCAAGCCTACATCCATATAGGTAACCCTGCTGAAGCCGCTATAGAATAAACCTGAAAAGCACTGTCCCCTAGAGAAGAGCTTCGTTGCATTTTGAGAAACCAAAATTAATTAACCATCAGGACAATAGGGCTATTGTGTTTTGTTTTTACTGTTAGGTGCCATCAAGTTGGTACTGACTCATAGTGACCCTATGCACAACAGAATGAAACACTGCCTAGTCCTGTGCCAACCTCACAATCATGGTGACGCCTGAGCCCATTACTATGTCTATTGTGCCATCTCATTGGGGTCTTCCTCTTTTTCTTTGACTCTCCACTTTACCAAACATGATATCCTTCTCTAGGGCCTGGTCCCTCCTGATAACATGTGTGAAGTATGAGAGACGAAGTCTGGCCATCTTGGCTTCCAGGGAGCATTCTGGCTATACTGCATCATTTATAAAGTCGTGTATAAATATTAGGTTGCACCATAGCTGGTAGCTTGTGGAACCATACTAGGCAAACCATAAATTTCAAGTCTAGACATTCAAAAAGGAATAATTTGGAAGATAAATAACACCAAAGTGGCCTGGGTCCACAGATACAGTCTTAAAGAAATCAGTCTGAGTTTCAAAGAAATTCAGGGTGACATCTTTAAGGATGGAATACAGACAGAAACTGTGACTCAAATGGTACTGGTATGATCAAAGTTCTCAAAATTTAGTGACAATAGTAAGTGGAGTGAAAGATTACAAATGGCGGAACTAGCAGCTGACTAGCAATTTCCAATTATCTACAAAGCTGTATTCTCTTATTCTGAGAAAATGCATTTATTGCCAGTGCCACTTGCTTCTGTTCTTTTATATCCTGAGAAAACAGAGTTAGTAATTCCTCATTTCTAATAAGCATGACCAGTAATATTTATGATATTTCTAATTAAATGACCTAGAGTGCAGAACTGCTCATAAATATGACTTTATATATCTTAAAATTGTGGGGATAGAGGACAACTCAGAGAACTAACACATGAAGTTGGGACTGAGGATGGACAAACCCCAGAATCACTATTAGGATCTCTCATGCAGCAAGTGCTCATGTTAGCCTGCTGTATGCTAGTCCTGACCTAAGCACTGTGGCACATATTCTATCCAGTGATTCAAACTGCTGGTCCCCAGAAGAACAGAGAATAAATGTTAGCACTGGGGCCTCAGAGACAATGAGATGGGTGGGGAGAGGGTTCAGAGAAGGAAAACAAGACAAGACTGAAGGTGACAGAGGGAGGGAGAGAAGCAAGACACAGCAATCAGCCTGGGAGCAGTATGGATAGAATGCAGAGAATCGCTACTAATGCCTTGCATAATTCAGAATGGAGGAGGAGACAAGAGAATCTAGGGAGGGGACCAAGACAGAAGCAAAGAGAAGACACAGAAGCAGAGAGTACCTGAGACAGAGTTAAGGAGAGGGCTCTGAGCCAGAAGCAAGAGGTGAGAAGAAGCTGAGTCTTCTGAGTCTTTTTTTTCCCCTGCTGAATAGAGCCTTGATTACAGTGTTACCCAAAGTCTGGTGAATTTCAGTCTATTAACATTGCATGGTGAGAACTACTTGAATGCAAAAGGCACCCCAAAGCTAAGAATCCTGAGTCAAGTGTGGGAGAAAAACTCCTGCTATAGCAGCAATTAACACCCAATTTAGGCATAATATTATAAAGGGTGATGTTTCCAAAAAATATTTTTAACCTCCAGGCTGATTTTAGTTCCCACTCCAGCCCAATGAGCCTTATGTGAGCCCATGAATTTTTCTTTTCTTTTTTTCCCCCCAGTAACAGCTGTTCCTCTGAACCTTCTGAATAGGCACCTGATTTAGATTTGGAGGAAGTCATCTTAGAAGCTGGTGCAGACTTCCGTAAGCACAAGTCTGATAAAGTCAAGCCTGGGGTCCACAGACTTCTTGAAACAACAAGAAAGCTGGTGGCCAGCAAGGAGTCAGAGTTACTGTTAAATCTAAATGCAAAGGACATATTTAGTCCTTCAGGCTGTAAATTTTGGCACGAGTGGTTTCTAGATCATTCCCTACTTTTGAATTTAATATAGAAAATGTATCTGCAGCTCAATTATGAACAGGGAAAGGTTTCTTCTAATTTTATTGGATCTGAGATCCATTATGACTTTGTGGTCTCTGTTAGAGAAAAACATTCTCATATAATGAGCTTTTACATCATTACATTGAAAATGAAATCACAGTTGATGGTAGCAGCCCCTGCGTGACCTGTCTGGTTTTGACCCACTATACTGATGATTAGGTTTGCTTACCTACTCTGGGGCAGGGGTTAGGTGAAGACAATAAATAAGTCTAGCTTGCCAAGACTGCAATTATTTCCCATGAAATTACTATAGAAAATGTCACCAGCAATCAGTAGTCAGTCTACAAAGTCATTCAAGCTATTTCTGTTCCTTACACACAAAAAAGTGGGGCTTTGAAAAAATTTTTAAATAACATACACCCAGGTGTAAGTTTACTAAAATGATCATTAAAATACTTACAATTCCATCTCTGTCTGGTGAGCCTCTGTAACAAAAAGAAATTAGTAGCCATTAGAAAGATGAATAATTTTTGATATGCAGACTTATGTACAATTACTGTTGTTGTTATTGTTAAAAGTTTGAGTAGGTTTTGACTCATAGTGACCGTGTCTAGGGTTTCAGAAGAGTGGCTGATGAGTTCCAACAGCTTACCTTGTGGTTAGCAGTAGTCATCCTACAGCACCACGCCAGGAATCACTAACTGTACTCCCCTTAGTATCTAATTTCCAATAAACCAGGCTAATGAAAACCAAATCAAGGCAATTTAGTTGAGAGTGATGTTTGAGTGTGGGGTGTGTGATTGGGCATGGGTGGGGTGGGAAGGGAGATGGTCATTAAAAACTAAAGTCCTAAAGACACAAGTTGCTGGTTAAATGCCTTGGTACACTTTGGGAAGGAGAACTTATTAAAGAGTCTGTCCCAGTTTAGCCGGCTCCATTTATTACCACAAGGAACTGAGTTGCTCTCATGTTCTCCCCTGAGAGTGGTCTTGCATTTCCTCTTATAAGAAGAAACTTTTATGGTATTTCTCAAATTATTTGGAAGAGCTATGCTTTCTTCAATATTTCTGAATTTTGTCTCCTTTGATTGTATGAAAGCAAGAAATAAAAGGCTGACTGTCTCACACTGATGACGAGAGTCCAGGGAAGCTAGTCTATGGAGGCACAATAGTCAGGGCTCAGGACTTTAGAATAAGACACATCTGAGTATCCAAACTTTACCATTTATTAGCTCTGTGACCTTGAGCAAATTAAATTGCCAAAGTCAGTTTAAATAAGTAATGTATATGGACTTAGCAACAGTTCCTTATATACAGTTAAGTACTAAAAAATGTTAGTTTATTATAATCCTTGTTCTGTTATCATGGTTTCTCTTCACTAGGAATACAAAACTGCACTCACAACCACACTGAAAATGACTGCAATATAGGATGGATATTATTGTTATTTCAGGAAACTGAGCTAGATGAACCAGAAGAAGGGAGAGGTAAGAGGGTAGCCATTTTAACTTTCTAATTCCCTATTTTCATCCAGTTTATAAGGACTTAGACAAAGTATTCTGTTAACCTGGGGAGCAGACTTGGGCACTATTTGGAAGAAAACGTTAATTAAGAGCTTGAAAGGACCATGATATTCAGAGGAGTTATGTTGGAACTGTTCTTTACGAGGTGGGAATTCTTTATTCACGGAGTTGGGGCTGACGAGAGGATCTATATTTTTATCTATTTGGAGTCCTGGTGTGGTGTTATAGGATAAGCACTGGACTGCAAGGTTGGTGGTTCAAACTCACCCAATGCTCCTCGGAAACCCTCTCCAGGGTCACTATGAGTTAGAACTGACTCAATGGCACTTAATAACAATATATCTGTCTGTCTGCCTCTCTGTTTGTCAAAAAGAGAGGGAGAGTATAGGGAATGCAGACATGGGACACTGCTTGGACTCCAAGATGTTCTTCTTCTTCCCTATCAACATGATCTCCAAGACAAGAAGCACAATCTTCTTGGATTGCAAAATACTGGATGGAAGTGCATTTCTCATATAATCAGTGAAGAGAGCTGAGTTCTGTGTCCACACCAGAGATATCTGCAGAGGCTAGAAGCAGCTATCCTTGAGACTGAAAGATCATAGGATAGGACTTGGCAAAATGTTTGGAGATTCTGGACATTGCCTCATCTTAGAAATTAAGTTGTTCAAAGAAATCTCATCTACAATAGAAGGTTAGGAAAAGTCTCAGCTGACAAGAGTCAGAGTTCATTCAACAAAACGGTGTGATGCTGTAGGATAAGCATTGGATTGCTAACCACACGGTCAGTGGTTTAAATCCACCAGCAGTGCCTTAGAAACTCTATGTTGTTGATGTGTGCATTTGAGTGGGTTCCAACTCATCATGACCCTGTACAGGGTTTCCGAGAAGTGACTGGTGAGTTTGAACTGCCAACCTTTGCTTAGCAGTCCAGTGCTTATTCTATAGTGCCACGTCAGGACTTGTGAGAAACTGGTCCTTCACCATTTCTCTTCCCTGGTTAACCGAGCCCAATGCCTGGCTCATTATTGTTCTTTCTAAGTGCCATCGAGTGGGTTCCAATTCATAGTAACCCTGGAAACTCTATACAGGGCTGCTATGAGTTGAAACTGATTCATTAGCACTTAGTAACAATAATGAGCCAGGTACTAGGCAAGGACCAGGTTAGAGAAATAGTGAACAAGATGTGCTCTTCAGAAAGAGGATGATGCAGGTACCTAAATCCAGTGGGTTATCATGGTTATACCAAGTCCAGGCTGGTAGGAAAGCAAAGAGGACAGGTTTCCAATTCATATGCATCAAAACCAACTTTTCTTTTCATATCTATATGCTACAAAAAAATGAGTTTTTTTTTTTTTTTTTTTACTAGGATTTCAAGTCCTGTTAAAGGAGTTGGGGGAAAAAGGTAACTGTAATACTTTGGGGCATGTTATGTTTAATGGCATCAGCAGGGACAGCAAGCAACGCACGTGGAAAAGCGAAGGGTTTGATAGCTCTTGGCTGCTGTGTCACCCATAGCTGACCTAGATACAAGGGAATATCCATTAGTTGGTTGGTTAGGTGCCGTGGAGTTGGTTCCGACTCATAGTGACCCTACCCATGTTGTTGTTGTTGTTGTCAACTACCTACCCATAGGACCTCTTAATTTCAGGTATACTGCAGTTATTGGGGATAGTACTTTAAAACATTTTATCTAGGAAAGCCATAGTTGTGTATATCAGGGGTCCGATCCCCATCAGGAATTCTGGTATGGCATTGTAGGATAAGCAGTCAACTACGAGGTCAGTTTGAACTAAAAAGTCAGTGGTTCAAACTCAACAGCTGCTCCTTGGAAACCCTATACAGAGTTGCTACGAGTCAGAATCAACTCAAAGACTTTTAACAGCACCAATTACAAATGCTGATAATTTGTTTTGATCATTGATAGAGAAGGATCGGGTGCCTCCTACCCATTGCTATTCCGATTCATAGTGACCTAAATCAGGTATCTGAGACTATATATAAATCTTTAAGGGGGATAGACAATTTCATCTATCACCAACCTAGGAGTTAACAGTCCAACAACTGGCTCTAGTTACAGGCTACTTGGGTTCATTAAACTTAGATTTCCTAATTGCAAAACTTTGGGTTAGTTATTTCACTGTTGTACTTCAATTTCCTCATTTATAAAATAGCAAATGTAGTGTATAAGGGGACTTCAAAAAGTAAATGGAAAAATTCCATTATCATTCAATTCCATTTTTCCATGAACTTTTTTAGGTCCCCTTATATACCCAATAGAGTTGTTGGGGGATTAAATTAATTAATGTAAGTAGTCTAGAATAGTTCTTATCATAGAATAAACACTCATTAAGTACTGCCTAAAATAATAATTATTATATGAGAGGATTTCAAAAAGTTCATAGAAGACTGGTAATAAAAAATAATGATAATTTTCCATGTAATTTCTGAAGTCCCTTCATATAATATGACTTAGATTGGGTAATGAGATTTTAGCAGCAGTAAACACTTAGCGTATGTTCTAAATTCATTTTTAATCACTCTCATTCAGTTTTATCTTTTCTTTGAATATACGTGTATATAATTCCTTTTTAACACCATTCCCATAGTATCTGTTGTTGCTGTTGGGTGTCATTGCATCAGTTTTGACTCATAGCCACCCCATTCACAACAGAAGGAAACACTGCCTGGTCCTGTGTCAACCTCACATTTGTTGTTAGATTTCAGCTCATCATTGCTGCCACTGTGTCAGTCCATCTCACCTTTTTTGCCAACCCTCCACTTTCCCAAGCACGATGCTCTTCTCTATTATTCTACTAAATTCTAATTTAAAACTAATTACTTAAGCATGGAAGTTTTGCCTCTTATCTTTTCCGCTATCTCTTGTAACTACTACCTTTTCTCTTTTCCCCTCCTATTTCCTTGGGTTATAATTTTGCCCATCAACACTTTTCATTTGGAATCCTGGTGTAGTGCTGTGGGTTAATGTACTAGACTACAAGGCCAGTTTGAACTGCAAGGTCGGCGGTTCAAGCTCCCCAGCCGCTCCTCAGAAACCCTAAACAGGGTCACTATGGGTAAGAACCAACTTGATGGCACTTAACAACAACAACACTTTTTATTTGGGGTGATAAAACATAAGCATTAGATTCTGCACTAGAATACTGGCTCTATATCTTATTTTCTGGGTAACCTTCAGTGAGGTTCAGTACCAAACTAGTTTTGGTACTGATTTCTAATCCCTAAAATTGAGATGTTGCTTCTAATCTTATTGAGTTAGTGTGATGATTAAAAAGGATAGTGGTACATATACATAGAACCCGGTACAAAGTCTGCTTCTTAGCACAGGTTCTCTTCCTTCCTCTGTATATCAGCCACTGTAATGATGATCAAATCAGGAAGCTCTGGTCCTAACCCTGCTCCAGGTTCAGTCAGCTGGAGTTGGTGCTGGAGTTTATCCCAGCAGGTTGCTTAGCAACACTGAGCCAGTAGCAAAAACCCTGAAAACAGTTTCCATCAACAAGGTATCAAGGATCCCTACTTAGCATAAGCACTACTTAAAGCTGAAGGGGTAGCAAATTGCCACAGCAGTTTCTCAATCCTTCTGCATCTATGATCCCTTTGAAGAATGACATTTGGTCCAATTAGAGAGCAGAGGTTCAGGAAAACCAAAAGCTTATGCTAAACTGCTTGTCCTTCAACCACCCTTTAGATGAGGAACTAGTCTAGAGATAATTTGCTATCATATAAGTAATTGAAGGTACTCTAATGGTAAGAAGTTAAAGAGAAAGTTGGAATTCTACAAATAAATGTCCCATTGGAGTTCCTCAGCAAGCATATCCCAGAAGCCATGAGGAACAACTTTTTTTTTTTTTTCATCTTTACATATGGAGACTAAGAGCAGTGCTTTGACCACATACAGATTAGCTCAGTGTGCTCTGGAGAGGTTGTCTGTCCTCTTTTTCCTTTCTAGAGTGCTTCCCACCCCAACACTTTTGACAGTCTTCACAAGATTACGAGCAGTCACTAACAGACACTGTCTTCTAGAAAAATAAATTTGGCCTCAGCTCATTTTGTTCTTAAGGAGCTCTGGTAGCACAGTAGTTACGAGTTGGCCTGCTAACCTTAAGGTCAGCAGTTTGAAACTACCAGCAGCTCCGCAGGAGAAAGATGAAGTTTTCTGTTCCTGTAAAGATTTACATCCTTGAAAACTCTGCACAGGGTCGCTGTGAGTCAGAATCAACTTGACAGCATACAGCATCAGCAGTGTTCATTTTCAATTTTATAGAAGAGAAAACTGAGGTCTAGCAAGAAAGCTGTAACTCCCAAGGCACTGGAGGCACTGCCATCCCTGGACTAGAACCCAAGTCTTCTGACATCAGTGAAAAACCACTACCAGTTCTTGTTACATCCATTGAGTCAGTTCTGACTCATAGTGACCCAATATAGAATTTCTGAGGAGCGGCTGGTAGGTTTACACTGCCAACCTTGTAATTAGCAGCCCAGTGCTTATCATGTAGCACTGCACCAAGACTCCTAGAGAATAACTATTTCTTACCAAACAATGTGAATGACACAATCCTCTGAAAATATTCTTAATTCGATACTCAGAAAAAATTACAGCAGTACAGTAAAGGTTTCCATTAAATATATAATTACCAGAAGGAAAAAAACAACACTCAACACAATAAAATGTAAGAACAGGAGCCTTAACATTTGTCTTACACACAAAAAAATAACTTCTTTTCCCTGCCCCCCAATACGTCTCACTTTTCTGCTAACCGCCTTTGAGGCTTCAATACTACCCACTACCATTGAAAGTAATACTAGAAAACTCCTGGTGTGGTGCTGAAGGTTAATGCGCTTGAACTGAAAGGTCAGTGGTTCAAGCTCACCAGCCCCTCCTCGGAAACCCTATACAGGGTTGCTTTGAGTCAGAACCAACTCGACGGCACTTAATAACAACAACCTCCCTACAGCATCATTGATAATCTGTCCAATTATGAGCATTTCCACCTTCAAGCGTCCATGAATTTTCATTTTTAATTGCTCATAAGGAACTTACTATATATTATGTTGTATAATGAATAATAAAGGTAGTAGTAGTTGTTGTTAAGTGCTGTTGAGTTGGTTTTGACCCTGTATAGGGTTTCCAAGGAGCAGATGGTGAGCTTGAACTGCCAACCTTTCAATTCAAACTGATCTTGCAGTCTAGTATATTAACTCTCAGCGCCAAACCAGGACACCGATAAGGGTAGTAGTAGATTTCTGTTAGCAGCTGAGCTCTTAGCGCTCCTAGGGACACCATGAAGCCTTTAAAGTATGGTATCTTAAATGAGATTGTAAGAAAGAAACCCTAATGAATATATTGTTGTTGTTATTGTTCAGTGCCATAAAGTCGATTCTAACTCAGCCCAATCCTAAGCCATCCTTAGAATTGTTGCTAAACTTGAGATCATTGCTGCTGCCACTGTGCCAATCAATCATGTTGTGAGGCTTCCTCTTCTTCGCTGACTTTCAACTTTACCTAGCACAATATCCTTCTCCATAGACTGGTCCCTCCTGACAATATGTCTGAAGTATGAGAGACAAAGTCTCGCCATCCTGACTTCCAAGGAACATTCTGGAGGTACTTATTCCAACACAGATTTATTTGTTCTTCTAGCAGTCCATGGTACTTTTAACATTCCTCTCTAACACCATAACTCAATGCAACAATTCTTCAGAAATACCATAGCTTGACTTCTCCGAGAAATCACCAAATGGTGGATGACGCCAGTGCAGTGGAAGAACCCCTGGGCAGGAGCGCCCCTGAGGAGCCCTGAGCAGCTTCCGCTGAGGTTTCAGCAGTGGCCTGCCAGGCTGGGGTAGGGGATGTGGCAGAGGCCGCGGTGCTCGCAGAGGCAAAGCCGAGCACAAGGAATGGCTCTGTCACCAAGCTGGGTCGTCTAGTCAAGGACATGAAGATAAATCCCTGGAGGAGATTTATCTTTTCTCCCTGCCCATCAAGGAGTCTGCAATCATTGACTTCTTTCTGGAAATGTCCCTCAAGGACGAGGTTTTGAAGATCATGCCTATGCAGAAACAGACGCACGCTGGTCAGACGACCAGGTTCAAGGCGCTTGTCGTCATTGGGGACTACAATGGCCATGTCAGCCTAGGCGTCAAGCGTTCTAAGGAGGTGGCCACAGCCATCCGCAGGGCCATCATGTTGACCAGGCTGTCCATCATCCCCGTGTGGAGAGGCTACTGGGGGAACAAACCGGCAAACCCAGTGCCTTCCAAGGTGACTGGCTGCTGCGGCTCTGTCCTGGTATGTCTCATCCCCACGCCCAGAGGCACTGACATTGTTTGAGCCCCTGTGCCCAAGAAGCTGCTGCTGATGGCTGGTAACGATAGTTGCCACACCTCCACCCTGGGCAACTTCGTCAAGGCTAGCTTTGATGCCATCTCCAAGACCTACAGCTATCTCAGCCCTGACCTCTGGAAAGAGACTGTGTTCACAAAGTCTCCCTAACAGAAATTCACTGAGCACCTTGTGAAGACCCACACCAGAGTCTCCGTGCAGAGGACCCAGGCTCCAGTGACCACCACATAGGGGTTTTGATAAAAGAAAAATAAACGTAAATTCTGCCTGTTGGAAAAAAAAAAAAATACCATGGCTTGGATCTGGCGCCCTTTAGTCCTCAAATTGCATCTTTGCTCTTGAACACTTTAAATGGGTTATGCATGTGCAGCAGATTTGCCTAATGCAACTAATGTAATATGTCCTTTGATTTCTTGACTGCTATTTCCATGAATGTTGATGGTGGAACCAAGCAAAATGCTTGGAAACAGGGCAATGCCAAGCACCATGCAATCAGATTTTTACACAACAAAAGAAATATAGAATGACAAAGTAAATGTGAGGAAAGGTTTTCACTTGTGCCCAAATACCTATTAATTTCCTATTTTCTAACTTTCTTCTAGGGATTCTAGCCAAATGAGAGGTCTAATCAATTCAATTCTCACTCACAGTGATTGACATTAGACCTGCACTGTCGCATGGTCACAACCAGTTTCGGCTGAGTAGTCATGGTGACCTCTTGACCCTGACCTTGGGCTGGAATCCCAAATTCCTAGACTCCTGACTTCAGGTACTATACTTAAGTTACCCTCCTGGGACAAAAAGGCATGTAAGTTTTTGACTCAGTGCTAACTACTTCTGAAGGAGGATCCAAGATGGTCTAATAAAGTGGAATGACACTTTTATAAGCTTGAACATTTTCAAAAGGTAGTCTGCTAGTGTCCAGGGGCATTTATTTGGTTCTCATGAGTATGATCATTTAAACATATAAAAGTGTCCACTCTGCTGTTTCTAATTAGTTTCTTATAAGCAGCCAAATCACTTTTGTGGATTCTGATTTACAATTGCACTTATACAAAATCTTGGTATCTCATGTGAGAGATTTGGGATGTTACCTACCTAACCTACCTTCTGGTGTCTCATTAACTCTAATCTACCTAAAAGGGTATTTGCCTGAATTTTCAGTTCATTTTTCTTAGGGCAGCCATTGTGGAGGAAATGTATGATTTTAGTTACTCACAAATGGTATAGTCACCTTGCCTACTTCCCAGGACTGCTGGGAAATGTGACTACCATACTACTGAAAAATAGTATATGCCCAGAAATAAGGCCACCCCAATAGTAAAGGTATCTAAGGAAACTCTGCAGCAATTAAAAAATAACAGTGACATTTTTATTCAAATAACTTCTTTTGAGAGGCAAAATTTTAAAGCACATACGTAGAATCAGTGTCCTTTTCTTTCTTCCGTATTCCAAAGGCTTTCCTTGTACGCTTTTTCAATCCTGCAGAAAAAGAGAAAGAGGCCAAAGAAATATATCAGAAACATTTGAGTGGACACCTTTTCACAACTGCAAAAACCCAGGTAAACTGGAATGTTCAAAAACCAATAAAAGTTTTTTTCAGTTGTGTGTGTGTATGTGTGTACACTGCATATGATTCATTACTACAATTTTCAACATGTATTTATATCAAGAACATAGCTCTAGATTCTCAGCAGCAAAAGCAACATCAGGATGTATAAATATAGAGAAGATTGCAAGCTTTTCTGAGATCATTCTAATTCACTGTCCAGGTTGGGGCTCTGCCAAGGAATTGAATCACAGGTGTACAAGAATAGCAGTTCCTGGGTTAGACATATTCTTATGACTGTTAGACATATTCAAGACGCAGATCATATAAACCATACTATGAGAGATACTTTGTCCTGACACATTTTGTGTTCCATATTCCCATCTTATCTTTTTCTATTTCCTTAACTCTGTGGCCAGGCTGGATTAATAACCATTCTTGAAACAGTTCCTGTGTGGTACAACAGTTAATGTGCTCAGTTGCTTACTAAGACGTTGGAAGTTTAAGGCTACCCAGAGATGATTTGAATAAAAACCTGGTGAGCTAAATCAAAATACCAGCCAGTGAAAATCCTGTGGAGCATAATTCTATTCTGACACACATGAGTTGGAATCAAACTCCATGGCAACTATTTTTTTCTGAACATGCCCAACCCTTGTACTCCACTATCTCTTTTTTTCTTCTATAGCCTTCATCTTTGATTGAAATACTTTTCTCATTTTGTCAGTGTTTTTAATATCAGTTCTTCTTCCAAGGTCCAGGGGGAAGTTCACTTCCTCCATGGGAGTCACTCAGTCCTACTTGTGTTAAGACCAGGACTCCGAACAGATCTGAGCTGGTTCAGTCATGACTGATGCATCAAAACTGAAACAAACCAGAATTTACAAAATGTGGGTATCCTGGAATGATAACCAGGATGGGAAAATTTATGAGTCCAAATCCTGGAATGAGAAATATGGAAAAGGCATGTTTTATGGAGTCCTGGGATGAATGTAGGATAAGCACTGGTCCACAAGGTTAGTTTGAACAGCAAGGTCAGTGGTTCAAACCCACCAGCAGCTCCTCAGAAACCTGAGATAAGATCACTATGATTTGGAACTGACTCGACAGCACATAACAACAACATGTTTTGTGGGCGCACGGTGGTTACATATGATAAGCACTGGTCTGCAAACCAAAAGATTTGCAGTTCGAGCCCAACAGTTACTCTGATGAAAAAAGATGAGGCTTTCTGCTCCTGAAAAGATTTAAAGTCTCAGAAATCATGTACAAGGTAGCTATGAGTCAGCATCGATCAGCACACCACCACAACCACATGTTTTATAAAGAGCCTTGGTAGCAGAGTGGTTATGTGCTCAACTTGCAACTGAAAGGTCGGCAGTTCAAACTGACCCAGTGACAGCAAAATCTTCTCCATACACAGGGTCTATCAGGGGAACACTAACACTAGGGAGGTATGTACACCTTAGAATAATCAACCACTTGAGATAAAAATAATCAATCATTGCACAGGACAAATTTCAGAAGGGTTAGGAGAAAAAGAGAAATGGAAACAGGAAACACATGGAGGAAGTAGGATAAGTAGGAAAGTACATTGTTGGGAATGTAATCAATGACAATGTAACACAATGTGTATGGACTGTTGAATAGAAAACGGACCTGCTCTGTAAACCTTCGCCCAATTCACAATCAAAGGTTGGAAAGAAAACCTGCTCTGTACAATTTATGAAACTCTAAGAGATCAGTTCTAATCTGTCACATGGGTCACTAAGTGATGAAATCAACTTGGCAGCCCCTAACTACAACAAAATCTTTCTTAGTCATCCACTTGGCTTGTGTTTCTTGTTCTAGTGAGTGTGATTCCAACATATTATATATTTAAAACTGTAGACTTGTTACTGGCATTTTGGAAATTCTTTTTTGAGAAACTGGAGCTAGAAAAGTCATTGACATTACAGGATTTGAGTTTGACACTACCAAGTGGAATAAGAGAGAAAATGCTGATAGCGTTGGTGATTTGATAACACCTTCTTCCAAAACATATGAGTTCAGCCCAAAGCACTCAGACTATCTGACTCATTTCTGGCTTTTAAGATACTACTCAAATTGAATCTCCAAAATGCTTCTGTTCCATTGAATTTTGCATTTCAATATTCAATCCATTTAAGAAGTTTTTTAAATGTCAATGTTTGTTTTTTAAATCTCCTCCCACATAAAACAAATTTCCACTACTCTCCACGTGAGGAGTTTATAGGAAAACTGACATTTAAAACTGGACTGCGAACCACAAGGCTTTCTTCTCCTGAAAAGTTTTATAGCCTCGGAAATCTAATAAAGGATGGCTATGAGTCGGAATCCACTAGAGAACACTTAACAATAACCACAATCCATAATATTTAGGAAAATATTTTAACTTTAATTGGTTACTTCCTCCTAACCTTTTATAGATACAAAGAATTATAGTCATGTAATAATTTTCTCCCTATCATTTTTCTTAGGCCTATGTCTCTTCTTTAAAAAAAAAATTATCATAATTATTTTCCTTAGACTTCATGTATCTTAACTAGTATTTTTATGTTTCTAATTTAGCCATTGGAGTCCTGGTGTGGTGCTGTGGGTTAATGTGCCAGACTGCAAAACCGTTTGAACTGCACGGTTGGTGATTCAAGCTCACCAGCTGATCCTTCGAAACCCTATACAGACAGGGTCACTATGGGTCAGAATCGACTCGACGGCACTTAACAACTATTTAGCCATTGGGCTGACAATGAGTGCTATAATTGCCAATCACTACTGATTTTTACAGGGTATGAAATGAATGCTATTCAAAAATATGGAGACAGCCTAAATACCCACCAATGGAAGAACTGATAAACATACTTTGGTACATACACATAACAGAATACCAGGCAATGCTGAAGAATAACCACAAATCTGAGAAACACCTCAACATGGATGAACCCGGAGGACATTATGCTGAATGAAATAAGTCAATCACAAAAGGACAAAGATTTGTGTAAGATCACTATTGTAAAAACTCAAGAAAAGGTTTTCATGCTAACAGAAACTTTCTTTGATGTCTACCAGGGGTGGAAGGGAAGGGAGAGTAATTTATTGGCTAGAGGGTAGACCCATGTTAACTCAGGTGACTGGAAGGGTAATATACAAGAAGAGGGAATTTGAAAGAAGAATGATGAAGATAGGTGAAGACACAGGGAAGAATGCAAAGGCTAAGGATAGAGGCAAATAGTGATAGAGACATAATCTTGGTACAACAATGTTCTGTGTGAAGATACAAGGACAAAAGACACAGGCTGAATGGGTATGGAGAAAGAGTGGAATATCTCTGGTAGCATAGTGGTTACGAATCGGGCTGCGAACCTCAAGGTCA
>NW_006408566.1:6929727-6930846 GCF_000296735.1 Chrysochloris asiatica
GAAGCATCTGCCACGAATTCAAACTATGTATTGCATTAGTCAAATCTGCTGCACAACACCTCTTTTAAGTGTTTAAGAGCAAAGATGTCATTGAATACTAAGGTGTGCCTTCCCCAAGCCTCAGTATTTTCAATTGCCTCATATGCGTAAGATGGACAATGATTAAGGAAGACAACAGAAGAATCAGAGCATTTGAATGATGGTATTATAGAAGTAAGTGCTGTGGATTGTTAAAAGAACAAGCAAATCTTTCTTGAAAGAAGTAAAATAATCAAAATCCTTAGAAGTAAGGAGAGTGTACTTTGTACTTTGGACATATTGGCATGACGGACCAGACCCTGGAGGATATCATGCCTGGTAGAGTGGAGGGGCAGCAAAAAAAGATGAGGTCCCCCCAAATGATGGATTGATACAATGGTGGCAACAATGGGCTTAAACATAACAATAATCATTAGAAGAGTGCAGGTCTGGGTAGCGTTTCCTTCTGTTGTACACAGGGTCACTGTAAGTTCAAATCAACTCAAAGGCACCTAACAACAATCTAATTTATGGGCATATGTATGTATGTATGCATTTCTTTATTATCGCACCTGATACATCCTTCTCCTTAATAATGAAAATGGACTCCTGGTTTGGTGTTGTAATATCAACACTGGACAGCAAATTACAAGGTCAGCAGTTCAAATCCACCAGCTGCTCCTTGGAAACCCTATACAGGGTTGCTATGAGTTGGAACCAAAACTTGACAATATTTAACAACATGAAAATGGATTCTGCAGCTGGCCAGAGAGCTAGTTAATTGGAACTAATTAATCTGGAGCTCAATATCAAAGTGTTAGCACCCAAGGACCATTTGCTTGGGACCAGCCACACAGAACTTGCCATAGATGCAGTCCTATTGCCTAGGAGAGCAAGTGAAGATTAACCTTCCTTTACTTTCTCTACCTGAATTCCTAGCATTCCTCTGCTAGCTAGTTAGAAAACAACTACAGAAGGGTTGTTGTTGCTGCTGTTGTTAGGTGTCATCTAGTTGGTACCAACTTTTGCACAGCAGAACGAAATACTGCCCAATCCTGGGCCAACCTCACTACTGTTGTCATGCTTGAGTCATCAATGCTG
>NW_006408566.1:6931571-6938669 GCF_000296735.1 Chrysochloris asiatica
TTCTTGGATTATTTGCTCAGCATACAGGTTGAATAAGTATAATGAAAGAATATAACCTTGTCGCACACCATTCTTAATTTTAAACCATTCAGTGTCCCCATGTTCTGTTTGAACACCTGCCTCTTGGTCCAGGTACAGATTCCTCATGAGCACAATTAAGTGTTCTGGAATACTCATAATTTGCAATGTTGTCCATAGCTTCTCATGATCCATACAATTTAAAACCTTTGTGTAGTCAATAAAGCATAGGTAAACATCTTTCTGATATTCTCTGCTTTCAACCAAGGTCTGTCGGACATCAGCAATGATATCCTTCGTTCCACGGCCTCTTCTGAATCCCAAGAGTTGTTGTTGTTGTTGTTAAATGCTGTCGAGTCAGTTCCGACCCATAGCAACCCTGTCTAGGGTTTCCAAGGAGCAACTGGTAAGCATGAGCCACCAACCTTATAGTTCAAACAGCTTTGCAATCTGGTGCATTAACCCATTTAGGGTAGCCTCCTTAAAAACACCTTGGCAAGTGTTTATCACCTCAACTAACTTAAGAGGATTAGGGTTGGAATGGATATGGGGCGGATACAACTAAGGGAGCTAAGCTAAAGCCAAATTCTAAAATCGGGGTATTGTAAGGGTGAGATAAAAAGGGTATTGGTGGGATAGGGTGGGAACATTCTGTGACTCTGTTGGAGGAGAGAGTCCCTTTGAATGTACCACTTTTTGATTATCTTCCTTATTTACCTTGCTTTCTCCAAAGGCTCTTCATGATGATGTTAAGTCCCTCATGTAATCATAATGTCTTTGTTGTTGTTGTTAAGTGCCGTCAAGTCTAGTCTGACCCACAGTGACTCCATACAGGGCTTCCGGGGAGCAACTGGTGAGCTTAAACCGCCTATCTTGCAGTTAAAACAGCTTTGCAGTCTGGCACATTAACTCCCAGGGCCTCATACAACTATTTAAAAGATGCCACCTCTAGATATGTTACCGGACACCCTCATGTCTCTTCCCTAGAAATCTGTGAATGCTCCCTCCCAGAAACAAAAACCGAGAGACAGAGTAGAAAGGAGCAGAATGCATGGCCTTCTTTGGAAATCAAAAATGTAAATTCAAATCCCAATTTGACTACTTATTATCACTCACAGTCACCTTTATGAAGTGTCTAAAATGCACTATGCTACGTTCAATGGCAGTCACAAGACACGAGGTCTGAAGGGACATACCTCAGTTCTCTTTTTCTAGTCACAAGGTTTGAGGAGAAGGCAGCTCTGGATTCATTATCTAGTATGGTCTAGGAACTGCTGAGCCTTTTACACAAAACGATCCTCCCAACACTCCAGTAAGTATTACTAACCTCTCTTTTACAGATGATACTTTCTGGAGTAGTTGGAAGGATCAGTTTGTGTAAAGTATTCCTAACCCCCTATTTTATGGATGGAGTCCTGGTGTGGTACTGTGGGCTAATGTGCTGGACTGAGGGTTAAGGTTGGTCTGAACTACAGGGTTGGCAGTTCTAGCTCATCAGCTGCTCCTCGGAAACCCTATACAGAGTGACTATGAGTCAGAACTGACTTAACAGCACTTAACAACAATATTGTCTGGATTGGAGTCCTGATGTGGTGCTATAGAATAAGCACTGGAACTGCAAGGTTGGCTGTTCAAATCCAGCAACCACTCCTCAAAAGTGATATACAGGGTTGCTATGAATCAGAACCCGACTCAGTGGCACTTAACATTTTATGGATGAAGAAACAGACTTAGTATAATTAAATTCCTGTTGCAAAGTTATTCAGCAAACAAATATTATGACCAAGATTTTAAGCCAGATCTTTGTGACTTTAAAGCTCAGGATGTTCAGTTCAAGATTATTGCAGGGCCCAAAGCAATATCTGCTAAACAAGGGGTATACCTTCAATATTTAGCAATTAAAAAATAAAACAGGCATTCAGTCAGTGTTTGTGCAATAATTAAAAAAAAATCAATGGTCTTTCTAATGATTTCTGACTACATTCCATTGATGTTCAGATTTTTCATGTTCACTTGTGCATATAGCAGTATTAGGGAAGGAGATGGGGACAATCTCTGCTTGGGCTCAACCTACCTTAATGAACAGTTATTAAGTCAAGGAGTAGAGGGCTGGGGTGAGGACTTTTCTGTGATCTTGTCAGATTTTTTTGATGGACATCCTGCATGATGACACATTAAAACATTCAATTCAACTCAAAATACTAATAAAAGTAGTAGCCCTAATGAGTGGTATTTACAGTCTTCTAAGAGGGACCAGTTTCTGGAGAAGGACATAATGTTTGGTCAGGTGGAGGGTCAGAGAAAAAGCGGAAGACCCCCAGTGAGATGGATTGGCAAAGTGGCAGCATCAATGGGCTTGGCAACAATTGTGAGGTTGGCCCAGGACCGGGTAGTGTTTTGTTCTGTTGTGTATAAGGTCACTATGAGTCGGTACTGACTTGATAGCACCTAACAACAACAACAACAACAACAACAACAGAAAGTCTTTAGCTTAGCTTAACACAACCTCAGAAAGTAGAAGCTATTACCGTATTGATAATATAGAGATGCACCTAGCTTCACTATGGTGGTAAATGGCAGAACCACATTTCCAAACTCCATCTCTCTCATCCCAGGGCTCAGGCTCTTCAAACCCTTCAATTTTCTTTTTTCCTTTAATTGTCAGAAACCATTTAGGTTTACCAGAATAAAAGACTTATTTATTTTTACATGGAGAAAATTTTAGGCAAAAAGAACTTAAGGCTGCACATTTCTTGAATACAAAGAACTGTAGTTTGCATATCAACATCCTAATATGCAGCTCAGTGACCATAAGAAGACCTAATGTATATTTGCTAAGTGGATTACTTCTGAAATGCATGTATATTTCCAGCTTGAGTATTCATCAGCTTGAAGGGTTACTCAAAGGTGAATCACATGTAATGGAATTACTTATTTTCTACAGGAACACAGGCCAAACATTTGGTCTCAGTAATACAAAACAGGCAAATTTCATTGCCTTGGGCATATGCCGCATATTGACAGCAACTCCACACTGACAATATCTATTCATTACGATGTCCGTTGTATTTCTGTCAGAAAAGATGAAGATTCTTTGCTATCAGCTCTTCATCTAACTTTTAAATAACGATACTATATTCAGATTGTTTGTCATTTTCTTGTAGAAAAGCATATATTCATTAACATGGAGACCAGTAACTTTAAAAACCAATGGCACACTAATACACTCAATTCAGCCTAAAATACAAATCATTAATAAAAGTAGTAGTCCTATTGTGTAGTATTTACAATGTTCTAGAGTATCTGTTATAGACTTCTTTAGCTAAGCTCAATACATGATTTTGTTTTGTTTTGCTTTTTTAATTTGACAAAATTATAATTAAAGAGGATGTGATCATATTATCTAAAAATATAAAGATTACAAATAATTGTATAATACAATAGGATTTTTTTTGGTGTTTTATATGCTCTGGTAGTGTAGTGGTTACAAATCAGGCTGCTAATCTCACGATCAACAGTTTGAAACTACCAGCTGTTCTGTGGGAGAAAGATAAGGCTTTCTGCTCCCATTAAGATTTACAGCCTTGGAAACCCTGTGCAGGGTCACTATGAGTTGGAACCAACTCCAAGGCACAGAACAACAACAACATATGTTAAGTGTCACTGTCCTCGTCAGTATAGTGGTGAGTATCCCTGCCAGTCCTGCGGCAGACTAGGGTGAGATTCCCCGATCTGGAGGATTGAGTAGCTTTTGGAGTGCTGGTGTGGCACTATGGGTTAATGCACTGAACTGCAGAGCTGTCTGAACTGCAAGGTTGGCGGTTCAAGCTCAGCAGCTGCTCTTTGGAAATCCTACACAGGGTCGCTGTCATTATGGGTTGGAACCAACTCGATGGCAATTAACAACAACATATGTTAAGTAAACAAACAAAAATCAACTGCTTTTATATCCAACACAGAATCTATCAGAAAACAGAAAAAAATCCTCTCAACAACAGCAATAATATCTATAAATAATCTAGGAAGAAACCTATTGAAAGAAAACGACAAACTATTACTGAAAGACATAAGAGAAAATCAGATTGAATGGAAGAAGAGCATCAATATTTAAGGATATCAATAACCTATAGTTTTTATTCAAATTCAATCAATATTTCCATGGGATTATATTTGGAATTTAACAAAATGATCTATGGTTTTCTCAGTGGTTAAGTGTGAAATAATAGACTCAAATATGGGGTAAAAGTGTAAGACTAGGTTTGCTTTACAAGATTTAAAAAGGATTATAAGGGTTGTATAATTACAGTGGTAAAGTGAATAAAAATTAATTTTCTTACAGTTTTGGAGGCTAACAGTCCAAATTAGGGTAATGTCCATGTCACTTCCTTCCTTGTTTGTGTCTGTGTCTAACCTGCTCCTATCTGAACTCAGAAGTGATTAGATTTAGAACTCATCCTATTTGGATATGGTCTAATTAACTAAGAATGGAAATCCTAGTGGTTCACAGTCCAGTGCTGAACCTACAGTGCCACACCAGACATCCATACCTATATATACGTGTGTATACATACATACATACACACACAAACACATTCCACTCATCCTCCCATAATCTTACTGAGTGCTATTGTTTGTTTTATGGTCTTCGCTACTATTGGGCTGAAAGGTAGCCTCTGGAAGTGACTTTAATTTCAAGTTAGAAGGTTGTCTCCGGACAATAGTCTCATGGCTTCCTCCAGTCTCTATCAGACCAATAAGTCTGATAAGTTTTGTTTTTTTGTTGTTGTTATCATTTTACTTTGAATTTTGTTCTACTTTTTTCCCCCAAAGCTTTTATTGTGAATTGAGTGATAGTTTACATGGGAGAACATCAGTTTGACACTCATCCTATCATATTTCATTTCATTGCAATGATTACAATCCCCTCCATGCATGACCATTCAACAGTATTTGCTTCTATTTCCTCTGGTTTTTTTGTTTGTTTGTTTTTAGATATACACAAAAACATTCAGGAATATATAACAATTTAAACAACCCAAGGGCACATTTTTCAAGCCTGCCTTCTGGCTGCCAGCACACAGCCTTTCTCTTTCCACAAGTCTAGAGTCCTCAGTTGCTCTATCTCTCCATATCATCATCTCTGCTTCCATCTCTGGTTGTTGTTGTTAAGTGCTGTCGAGTCAGTTCTGACCCATAGCGACCCTGTACAGGGTTTCTGAGGGTGTAAATCCTTATGGGAGTAGAAAGCCTCATCTTTCTCCTGCGGAGCTGCTGGTAGTTTCAAACCGCTGACCTTAAGGTTCGCAACCCGATTCGTAACCACTACGCTCTGGTAAACATATGATTTTTAAGGTTACTCATTATTTACATTGTGTAGTCCACTGCCTAGCATGTGTGTTGTGTCATGTGCTGTTGAATGAATTCCAACTAGCAGAACAGAACTCCTTCATAGGGTTTCCTAGGCTGTAATCTTTATGGCAAGGAGCTCTGGTAGTGGTAATGTGTAGTGGTTATGAGTAGAGCTGCTAACCACAAGGACAGTAGTTCAAAACTACCAGAGGTTCTGTGGGAGAAAGATGAGGCTTTTTGCTCCCATAAAGATTTACAACATTGGAAATCCTGTGCAGGGTCCCTATGGGTTGGAACTGCCTCAATGACACAATCTTTATGGGCAGAGTCCTAGTGTGGCATCATAGACAAAGTACTCAACCTGAAGGTCAGTTTACTCTGCAAGGCTGGTGGTTCAAACGCACCGCTGCTCCTTGAAAGCCCTATACAGGGTCACTATGAGTCAGCACTGACTTGATGGCACACGACAACAAAAACAACAATCTTTATGAGAGCAGATCATCAGGTATTTTCCACCATGGAGACACTGAGTAGCTTCAAACTGTGCATATTCAGTAAGCAACCTAGCATTTAACCAGCAGGTCTCCTTTCCCTAGTATGTTTTTTGTTAAGGACTGTTGTTCTTGTTAGGTGCCATCAAGTTGGTACTGACTCATAGCGACCCTATGCACAATAGAACAAAACACTGCCTGGTCCTGGGCTAAGTTCACAATTGTTGTCACGCTTGAGGCCATTGATGCTGCCACTTTGCCAATCCATCTCGCTGGGGGTCTTCCTCTTTTTCTCTGACCCTCCACCTAACCAAACATGATATCCTTCTCCAGTGACTGGTTCCTCCTGACAATATGTCTGAAGTCTGAGAGACGAAGTCTGGCCATCCTGGCCTCCAAGGAGCACTCTTGCAGCACTTCTTCCAACACAGACCTTTTTGTTCTTTTGACAGCCCATGGTACTTTTAATATTCTCTTCCAACACCATAACTCAAATGCATCAATTTTTCTATGATCATCCTTATTCACTGTCCAACTTTCGTATGCATATGAGTTTATTGAAAATACCATGGCTAAGGTGTACCTTAGTTCTCAAGCTGTTAAGGACTGTGGAGTCGGTTATGTAGGATTTCTGAGGCAGTAAATCTTTGTGGGAGCAGAAAGTGTCACTGTCTCCTAGGAGCAGTTAGTGTGCTCAAACCGAAGATCTTGTGGTTTGCACTGCAGTTAGTTTAGTACAGAGCCACTCACTGACTAGATAGCAGATGCTCAACAGAAAAGTTACAGTTCAGTCTCTACTATTGTTACTCCACAAATAGCACTGTTGGTTACTCTACATATTTGCAATTCTAACAAAATAAATTAAAATCTAACAAAATCTTTAAAAAATGATGGGCATTTGTTCTTTGGTTTGAATGATTCACTTCAGTTTTTATGTCATTCAAAGGAAATTCAAGCGATATTTATACTTAGTAAATAAAAAACCTCTTTGTAAGATGACATCTCATTAGTCTAAGCTGAGCTTGTTGAAGAGAATTGTAGTGACACATTCCATTAGTTGTTGTGAGATGCCATGCTGTTGAGTTGGTTTTGACTCATAGTGACCTTATGCACAACAGAATGAAACATTGCCTGGTACTGCATCGTCCTCACAATCATTGTTAAGTTTGAGTCCATTGCTTCTGCTACTGTACTAATCCATTTCATTGGGGGTCTTCCTCTTTTTCACTGACCCTCCACT
>NW_006408566.1:6939509-6942832 GCF_000296735.1 Chrysochloris asiatica
CTGCAATGTTGTCCAAAGCTTGTCATGGTCCACAGAGTAGAAAGCTTGTGCATACTCAATAAATCAGAGGTAAACAACTTTATGGTATTCTCTGCTTTCAGCCTAGAGTCATCTGACTGGAACATGCTAAGTATGTTGTTGTTAAGTGCCATCAAGTCAGCTCTGACTCATAGCAACTTTATATATGGTTTCTAAGGCTTTCAAATATTTGCAAGAGCAGAAAATCTCATATTTCTCCAGCGTACTAAGTATGAATCTTGGAAAATAAGAAGTTGTCAAAAATGAAATGAAATGCATAAAGATCAACATTCCAGGGATTAGTGAGCTAAAATGAACTGGCATTGGTCATTTTGAATCGGAAAATTATATGATTTACTATGTCACGAATAACAAACAGGAATGGAATTGTATTTTCATCAAAAAGAACATTTTAAGATTTATCTTGAAGTATAATGCTGTTTGTGATAGGATAATATCCATATACCTACAAGGAAGACAGTTAATACCATTAGTATAAAAATGTGTGCACGGACCAGTAAAGTCAGTGATGGGTATATTTGTAGCATATATGACTATATATGTAGAAATAGTCTCTGTTAAACACACACACACACACACACACATATGTGTGTGTGTGTGTTTTTGTGAGTGTAATACTATCCACCTTCTCACCCCTATTCAGTTTTCATGCTTATTTATGTATCTACTCATAGATTAAGGAGCCCTGGTAGCGTAGTGGTTATGAGTTGGGATGCTAACCTCAAGGTCAGCAGTTAGAAACCACCAGCCGTTCTGAGGGAGAAAGATGAGGCTTTCTGCTCCTGTAAAGATTTATAGCCTTGGAAATCCTATACAAGGTCACTATGAGTTGGAACCGACTCCACGGCACACTACCACCACCAACAACAACAACTTCTTCAGTCTGAAACTGATCAAACATGCAATCAAGATGTAGTCATAGTTACTGGTGATTGGAATGCAAAAGTTGAAAACAAAGACAAAGGATCAGTAGTTGGAAACCATGGCCTTGGTGAAAGAAATGATACTGAAGATCACATGATAGAATTTTGCAAGACCAAGGACTTCTTCATTGCAAATACTTTTTTAAGCAACATAAAAGACTATGCTATACACATGGTCCTCACCAGATAGAGTATACAGAAATCAAATTGACTATATCTGCTGGAGGAGATGGTAGAAAGGCTCCACATAATCAGTCAAAACAAGGCCAGCAGCAGATTGTGGAATAGACCATCAATTTGTGATATGCAAGTTCAGGCTGAAGCAGAAGAAAATGAAATCAAGTCCATGAGGGCCAAAATTTGAACTTCACCATATTCAACCTGAATTTAGAAATCATCTCAAGAACATATTTGATGCATTAGACATTAATGAATGAAGAACAGAAGAGTTGTGGGATGACATCAAGAACATCATACAAGAAGAAATGAAAAGGTCATTAAGAAAGCAAGAAAGAAGGATAAGACCAAAATAGATGTCAGAAGAGACTCTGAAACTTGCTCTCCAGCATAGAGATGCTAAACCAAATGCAAAAAATTAGGAATTAAGAGAACTGAACAGAGAATGTCAAAGGGCAGCTCGAGAAGACAAAGCCAAGTTTATAATGAAATTTGCAAAGGGAGTTAGACAACCAAACTGAGACACAAAGAGGAAGTACATGCTGAGCATTTCTCAAGCTGAAGAACTGAAGGAAAATTTAAGACTCAACTTGCAATACTGAAGGATTGTATGGGCAAAATATCGAATGATGCAGACAGCATTAAAAAAAGATGGAAGGAATACATAGTTATTGTACCAAAAAGAAATGGACGATGTTCAGTAATTTAAAGAACCAGCATATGTTTAAAGCCAATGGTACTGAAGAAGTAAGTTCAACATACACGGAAGGCACTGGCAAACCACAAGGCTCTTGAAATTGATCTAATACAAACTGAAATCTTTCAACAAACTGATGCAGCACTGGAGATATTCATGCATCTATACCAAGATATTTGGAAGACAACTACGGTTCAACTGAGAGGACACGATCATATTTGTGCTCATTCCAAACAGAGATGATGCAATGGCACATGAAATAATTGGGCAATATCATTAATATCATATGCAAGTAAAATTTTGCTAAAGTTATTTCAAAACTGGCTGCAACAGCACATTGACGGGGATCTGCCAGAGGTTGAAGTGGGATTCAGTGGAGAATGTGAAACAAGGGAAATTATTGCTGACTACATTTAGAGTACGGGATAGAAAAGGGACTGATATGGATGGTAACTGAGGTCAGATTTGATATATGTAAAATTTTACCAGAACATTAAAATGGAAACATCTAAAAGGCAATTAAGATCTTTGATGAGCTAAATATAGTAATTATTTTTAAAAAAGAATATTTGACCTCTTGTTGACATGGAATATTTTTTGAAATAGACTGTGAAATAGGTTAGCTACTTCTTTGGTGCTTACTGTACCAATACTAATAAAATGGTGGCTCTGAGGGGAATTGGAAGAATTTTAAATAAGTGCACCACTTCCAATAAGCTGTAAGTACAGCAGTGGGATCTATGGGAAGCAGTACACAGTTATAAGGAAAATACAAGCTTTCAGCTGTTACCGACTTTGGTTCAGATCTCATCATCACTCCCTCCTAAGGCAAGTTACTTAATTGAGACCTCTTTTTGTCTCAGTTTTCTCGATTATCATAAAAGGTTTTTAAAAATAAGATTTAAATGAGTGTAAATGTACTTACATCACACCCAAAATAAATTATGTATCACTTTATGAAGATTTCTTTTGCTTTTCTTGGAGGCTTGATATTTACAAA
The DNA here is from genome assembly GCF_000296735.1 of Chrysochloris asiatica. Taxonomy (NCBI): domain Eukaryota; kingdom Metazoa; phylum Chordata; class Mammalia; order Afrosoricida; family Chrysochloridae; genus Chrysochloris; species Chrysochloris asiatica. The sequence continues at coordinate 6,942,346 of NW_006408566.1, forward strand.
ACAATTAGAAATTGGCTATTTAAAATGATTGCATAAGAGCAACTATATTCTTAATTTTAGCATGTATAATATGTCCACAGCTCTACTCCTTCAGAAATACATATAAAGCATCAAAGTTTAAAAATAATCAAATTTTTTAAATCTCAAACTTTTCTTGGTTAGAGTTGTTGTTAGGTGCCATCGAATCGGTACTGACTCCTAGCGACCTTATGCACAGCAGAACGAAACACTGCCCAATCCTGGGCAAACCTCACTAGAGTTGCCACGTTTGAGTCCATCAGTGCTGCCACTTGGCCAATCCATCTCGTTGAGGGTCTTCCTCTTTATCTCTGACCCACGACCTTACCAAACATGATATCCTTCTACAGTGATTGGTCCATCCTGACAATATGTCTGAAGTATGAAAGATGAAGTTTGGCCACCATGGCCTTCAAGAAGCACTCTGGCTACACTTTTTCCAAAATGGATCTATTGGTTCTTTTGGCAG
>NW_006408566.1:6944530-6957249 GCF_000296735.1 Chrysochloris asiatica
TGGTCTGTTCCATAATCTGCCCCTGGCCTTGTTTTGACTGATGATATGAAGCTTTTCCATTGTCTCTTTCCACAGAGTAGCAATAACAAAATAGAACTTTCGCAAGAAATGTGATTATCTATCGTCTATCATAAATCTTGGAGTCCTAGTGTGGCACAGTAGAATAACCACTAGACTGCAAACTGCAAGATTGGTAGTTCAAACCCACAAGCCACTCTTTGGCAAACTTATCCAGGGTTGCTAAGAACTGGGATTGGAGTGGATTTCTCGCTTCTTTTCTTCCTCCTTTCCCTTTCTCTGTACATTCATCCATTCTCTTGGTCTCTTTCCATTTCTAGTCCTTCCCCAGCCTAACATCCATATGTTTACACACTGAATTTAAAGATACTGCTCACATAGACTCTGATTTTTTGGCATTTAACAACAACAACAACAACATAATAATAATAATAATAATAAATGATATATAACAGCTGTAAGACTCACAATGAGAATACAACTGTTGCATGCAGTAGGAAATGAGCACTTATGAAGCCTCTTCTATGTCTAATTCTATTACAAATCATAATTAATCAGGTGGTCTTTTCAATGTTGTTTGAAAGTCTTACTTACATTTAGTGCTATTATTGTTATTGTAGGAGCTCTGGTGTAGTGCTTTAGGTTAATGTGCTGGACAGCAAGGTCAGTTTGAATTGCAAGGGCAGTGATTCAAGCTCACCAGTTGCTCGGAAACACTATACAGGGTCACTATGAATTGGAACCAACTTGAGGGCACTTAACAACAACATTGATATTGTTAAGTGCTGTCAAATCAGTTTTGGCTCATAGCAACACTGTATAGTGGAATATATATATATATATATATATCACTTGGAGTTTCCTGTTCCCAGCAGGGTGGAGAGATTCCCAGCTCTACTGCGAGAGTAATATTCCAGATACCAGTGAAATTAATTTGGCCTGTTCCATGATGACGTTGTACTGTAATAAGGCTTCCTCTTTTCTCTACAAATTCATCCATTCTTTTTATCTCCTTCCATCTGCAGACCCTCTCCAGCCTGATATTTTATGTTGAAAGCACTGAATTTAATGATACTGTTAAGATAGACTCTGATTTTATGGCATACACAGAAAAAATCAATTGAACTGTAATTCACAAAATTTCATTTTTATAAATGCCATTTCCAACAAGATAGATTTCAAAGAAAGCAAGTGGACAATACAGAAATGTTTCCCATATGTCCTTGCCTTTCTATTTTTCATCCAAAGAAGAGGAGCTGGTACCTTGGTAAAATCTCTAAATTGTTACTACAAGTGTCATATAGTAAGGAACCCTGATGGTGCTGTAAGGTAAGCACTGGACTGCTAATCTCTAGGCTAACAGTTCAAAACCAAGTACTTTGCGCTGAATTCTTCAAAGGTGAATTAGAAAGCTGGAACATATTCTACATATAATTTCTTGGATTTAGTTCTAATCCACTACATTGAATCTGAGAGTAGCATATGAAAAGGGGAATTACATGGCAGTGACAACTCAACACACCACAGGACTGTTAACCAGTTTTATTCAGTGAGGACTTATGAAGTCTACTTGCAAAAAAGAATGGAAATGATTTAATAAGTTAAACATGCATAAAAATGGGGTTATTTTTTTAAATATCAGACATCACATAAACATGCATACAAATTAAAGGTTAAATACACAGTTTGCCATACTGTGGTGGCTTGCGTGTTGCTGTGATTCTGGAAGCTATGCCACCATTGTTTTAAACACAAGCAGAGTCATCTGTGGTAGACAGGTTTCAACTGAGCTTCCAAACTAAGACAGACTAGCAAAATGGAGAGATGGGCTACTTCCGAATATGTAGTCACTGAAAACCTTATTAATATCAGTTGAACACTGTCAGATAGTACCAGAAGACTGAATACTGAAGCATGATGAAGAGCACAATAATGTCAGATATAGTGCCAGAAGAAAGCCCCTCAGGTTGGAAATCACTCAAAATATGACTGGGGAAGAACTGCTTCCTCAAAGTAGAGTTGACTATGTTGAGGCAAATGGAGTAAAGCTTTTGGACCTTGATTTGTTGATGGGGCACAACTCAAAATGAGAAGAAACAGCTGTAAACATCCATTAAGAATCAGAACATGGCATGTACAAAGTATGAATCTAGGAATATTAGAAGCTGTCAAAAATGAAATGGAACACACAAACATCAATATCTTAGGCATTGTTGTTGTTGTTGTTGTTAGATGCATTCATTGTCAAAAAGAACATGTCCAGATCAGTCATGAGGTACAACAATGTCTGTGATAGGATAATATCCATGCGCCTACAGGGCAGCACAGTTAATACTACTATTATTCAAATTTACGCACCAACCACAATATTAGGCATTAGAGAGCTGAAATGGACTGCTACTGGCCATTTGAATCTGACAATCAAATGGTTTACTATGTTGGGAATGACAAATTGAAGTGGAATGGTGTCACATTCATCATGAAAAAGAACATTTCAAGATCTATCTTGAAGTATAATGCTGTCTGTGATAGGATAATATCCATAAGCCTGCAAGTTAATACCACTATTATTCAGCATAAGCCAGTTAATACCACTATTATTCAACTTCATGCACCTACCACTAAAGCCAGGGATGATGAAAATGAAGAATTCTACCAATTTCTTCAGTCTAAAATTGATCAAATACGCATTGATCAGTACTGGCAATTGAACTGCAAAGGTCACAAACAAAGATGAAGAACAGTAGTTGGAAAATATGGCCTTGGTGATAGATATGATGATGGTGATCAAATGATAGAATCTTACAAGACCAATGAATTCTTCACAGCAAATAATACCTTTTTAAATATCACAAAAGACAACTATATACATCGGCCTCACCAGATGGAATACACAGAAAACAAATTGACTACATCTGTAGAAAGAAACAGTGGAAAAGCTCCATATCATAAACCAAAACAAGGCCGAGGGTAAACTGTGGTAGTCTCTATTTTCAGCCAAGATCCATCTGACATCAGCAATGATATCCCTTATTCCACATGTCCTTGTTTGAATCCAGTTTGAACCTCTGTCAACGGAGTCAGTTGTTTTTGAATTATCTTTAGCAAAATATTACTTGTATGCCATATTAATGATATTGTCCAATAATTCTCCTCATTCCATTGGGGTCACTTCTTTTGTAATGGGCACAAATATGGATCTTTTCCAATTAGATGACCAGGTAACTGTCTTTCAGATTCCTTGATATAGAAGACTGAGTGCCTCCAGTGCTGCATCACTTGGTTGAAAGATTTCAACTTGTATTCCCTAATTCCTGGAGTCTTGTTCTTTGCCACTGTCTTCAGTGCACTTTAGACTTCCTCCTTCATTGACTCTTGATCACATACTTACTACCTCTTGAAATGGTTGAATGTCTACCATTTCTTCTTGGTATAGTGACTCTGTGTATTCCTTCCATCTTCTTTTTTCATTTCTGCATCATTCTGTATTTTCCCCATTCGTTGTTGTTGGTAAGTGCCATCCAGTTGGTTCTGACTCATAGCAACCCTGTATAGACTTCCAAGGAATGACTGGTGGGCTTGAACTGCTGACCTAGTGGTTTGATTTAACCTTGAGAATACCAGAAAGATTTTTACCTATGCTTTATTGACTATATCAAGGTTTTTGATTGTGTCAATCATAACAAGCCATGGACAACAATGCAGAGAATAAATATTCTGATACACTTAATTGTGCTCATGAGGAACCTGCACATAGATCAAGAGGCAGTTGTTCAAAAAGAACATGGGAACACTGAATGGTTTAAAATTGGAAAAGATGTGTGCCAGGGTTGTATTCTGAGCAAATAACCTAAGAATCTGGATACTATGAAGGAGAACATGGCCTTAAAATACTGGTGAATATCAAAGACCAAAGCCTTCTGTGTGGGTTGCACCTCAGTGTAAAGAAAACAAATCTCCTCACCTTTGAATCAATAAATAACATCAATATAAATTGAGAAAAAAATTGAAGTTGTCAAAGACTTCATTTTACTTAGATCAACTATCAACACTCATGGAAGCAGCAGTCAAGAAATCAAGTGACGTATTACATTAGACAAATCTGCTGCATAAGACCTCTTTAAAGTGTTCAAGAGCAAGATGGCAGTTTGAGGACTAGGGCACGCCTGACCAAAGCCATGATATTTTCCATAGTCTCATATGCATGTGAAAATTGAAGAATAAATAAAGAAAACCACAGAAGAATTGATTCACTTGAGTTATGGTGTTGGAGGAGAATATTAAAAGTACCATGGACTTTCAGAAGAACAAACATATCTGTGTTGGAAGAAGTACAGCCAGAATTCTCCTTAGAAGCCAGGATGGCCATACTTCATCTCTCATACTCCACAACTATCATCAGAAGGGAACAGTCCCTGGAGGACATTATGCTTGGTAAAGTGGAGGAGAGTCAGCAAAAAAGAGGAAGACCCTCAATGAGATGGATTGGCATAGTGGCAGCAGCAATGGGATCAAGCATAGCAACAACTGTAAGACTGGCGCAGGATCAGGCAGTATTTTGTTATTTGGTGCTAAGGTCACTGAGTCAACACAGACTCAATGACACCTAACAGCAACAACAACATAAAAGGAATTAGACACAGAATTTAGCTTTAAGTTTTCTTAGGATACATATAGCTCAATTCTATCTGCAAGGTATAATGATGATCATATATCAATCTACTGACCATCCATGCATACATTCAACCGGTCATTCTCCTGCTATAAATCCCATAAGTAGCAAAGTTCACTGTTCTGAAAATTTTCCTTCTAGATAACAGAAATATGTCAACTTGCAATAAAAGTCCCTGTTGTTGTAGGTGACATCAATTTGGTTCCAATTCATAGAGACCAAGAAAACAAAACACTGCCTGGTTCTTGTTTCACAAGAAAACAAAACACTGCCTGGTCCTGTGCCATCCTCACAATTGTTGTTATGTTTGAGTCCATTGTTGTTGCCACTGTATCAACCTATCACATTGTGGACTCTGTCTTTTTCTCTGACCCTTCACTTTTCTAGGCATGATGTTCTTCTTCAAGGACAAGTTCCTCCTATTAAGAAGTCTAAAGTATGAGAAAGTTTCTCCATTCTCGCTTCAAAGGAGCATTCATTCTAGCTATACTTCTTCTAAGACAGATTTGTGAGCTCGTCTGGCAGTCCAGGGTGCTTTCTTCTTCAACACCATAATTTAAATGCATCAATTCTTCTGTGGTCTTCCTTATTCATTGTCAAGCTTCCACATGTGTACAAGGCAACTGAAAATACTATGGATTGGGTCAGGTGCATCAAACTCTTATCTTTGTTCTTTAATACTTGAAAGAAGTCTTTTGCAGATTTGCCTAATATATAATGTCATTTGATTTCTTGACTTCTGTTTCCATGAGCGTTGAATGTGGATCCAAGCAAGACGATGTCTTTGACAACTTCAATCTTTTCTCTGTTTATCATTGCTATTTATTGGTCCACTTTTGAGGACTGAGGTACAATCCATACTGAAGATCCACCCTTTGATCTTCAATAGTATTACAAATCCTCTTCACTTCCTGCAAGCAAGTTTCTGTGATCTGCATATCAACTGAGTCTTCCATCAATCATGATGCCACATTCTTCTTCATATAATCCAGTTTCTGAGACTATACTCGTAGCACATAGATAGAATAGGTATGGTGAAAAGTTACCACCCTGGCAAACACCTTTCTGGATTTAAAACCTTTTAGTATCCCCTTGTTCTATTCTAACAACTTCCTCTTGGTCTAGGTACCAGTTCCTCATGAGCACAATGAAGTGTTCTGGAGTACCCATTATTTGCAATATTATCCATATTTTATTATGATCCACACAATCAAATGCACAGTTAATAAAGCATAAATAAATATCTTGGTATTGTCTGCATTCAGCCAAGATCCGTCTAATATCAGTAATGATATTCCTCCTTTGCTTGTCCTCTTCTGAATCCAGCTTGAATTTCTGGCAGCTCCCTGTTGATGTACTACTGCAATTTTTTAAAAATTATCTGCATCAAAATTTCATTTACATGTGATATTAATGATGTTGTTGGATGATTTCCACATTCCATTGAATCACCTTTCTTTGGAATCAGCACAAATATGGATCTCTTCCAATTGGTTAGAAACTTGTCTTGCAAGTTTCTTGGTATAGACAAGTAAGCACTTCTAGCTCTCCCTCAGTCTATGTAATCGGAAGTTGTTGTCGTTAAGTGATGAGAAGTTGGTTCCGACTCATAGTGACCCTGTATAGGGTTTCTGAGGAGTGACTGGTGAGTTTGAACTGCCCATCTTGTGTTTCAAACTGACCTTGTGGTCCACTGCTTTACCCTACAGTGCAACGCCAGGGCTTCTTAATGAATTAAAAAATTAATCCTCTGTACATTTATGTCTTTATTAAGCCACTCCCTTAGCACCTTCTTAGGCTAAGTGATCGTATTATTATTCTTCCTTTCATTTTAGATCTTATATACCAAATATTTAATGTTTTAAATAGTCTTAGTGTGACACTGTAGAATAAAGCACTGGACCTCAAGGTCAGTTTAAACCACAACATCAGTGGTTCAAACTCACCACCCACTCCTTGGAAACCCTATACAGGGTTGCTTGAGTTGGAACCATCTCAACGGCACTGAACAACAGGTATTGATCTACTATGAATGAGTCACAGACTCTATAGTATTGAAATTAGCTGGCAAGCTCATAATGATATTTTTCCATCACTATTCATATTTTCTTCAACATTCTTCTAGCATCGAGAAAGGATGTAATTCTAAGTTTTTATGCTATGCCTAGGGTTAAGCAAAGGAGCCCAAGTGGAATAATGGATTATACATTGGGCTGTTAGCAGTTTGAATTTACCAGCAGCTCCATGGGTGAAAGATGAGGCTTTCGGCTTCTGTAAAGATTTTCAGTCTCAGAAACACTATACAGGGTTGCTATGGGTTGAAACCGACTCAACGGCACACCACCCCAACCACCAGAGTTAAGCAAGCTTTGGAGTATTTGAGACCACTATCATATCTCTTCACCTTCTTATTCAGTGGTTGACTGAACAAGAACTTGATGAGTATTTGCTAGGGATACTTATGCAGTTAGAGATAAATAGTGAGTAATCATAAGGTCGGTAGGAACCTGATGTTCTCAGAAATCCTATACAGGGTCACTATGTGTTGGAACTAACTCGACGACACTTAACAACAAAAGCAAATGCTTTAGTAGCTAAATCCTTTAGTAACTAAAACTCTAAGATGCCCCTTCAATTAAGTAGCTGTCACTGATAATGCTTTCAAGTGCCTTCAAGTTGGTTCCAACTCATAGTGACCCTGCATAGGGTTTCTGAGGAACAGCTGGCAAACTTGAACTGCTAACCCTGTAGTTCAAACCAACCTTACATTAACCCATCACATTAACCCATAGTACCATACCAGGACTCCAGTCACTGATATTGGTGGGGGTGGGGGTGCTGTGCCGTGGAGTCGGTTCTGACTCATAGCAACCCTGCATAGGGTTTCCAAGGCTGTACATCTTTATGGGAGCAGAATATTTGAATACTATCATGCACATTATCATGTACTGAAACTAAAACCAGAATATTTAATTTACCAGAACAGCTGAGTGCCCAAGAAATTCTTACCACTTCAGGGTTTACCAGTAGTGACAGTATGCAAATATACCAACTGTTACAATCCTAACTGAAATGAACACCAATTTAGAGCCTTCTGTATTAACTCTCATAATTCCTGACTTCAAATCCCACACAGAGTTTTGTTACATTTACATCAGACATGAAATCAGATCTAGTTTCCCTACTTACTGGTTGTGCGTGATTAAGAAAATTATTTAACATCGTGGGAATTCTGTATACCTGAATTGAAAAACACCCACTTTGTATGACTATTGTGAATACTGAATGAGAAAATGAATTTGGATATGTAAATAAAATGCTACCCAAACAAAAAATATCCATATTATTTACTGATATAATTATAATTCGTTCATATCATTATTATCTATATTTTAATTGAGGATTGAAAAATAACACACTGTAGCAATATACATCATATGAAAGTAAAGGATACACCCTAGTACCAATATGAAAATGTCTCTCTTTTTTTGTTAATATGAAAAGGGGAAAAAAATTCATTTTCCCTCACAGACAATTTTAAGAATATATTTCTAATTCTTTCCGTTGGATGATAATTCTAATATTCTATAAGATTTTTAAAAATATTTCAGTAGTCTAGAAAAATAATAATAGAGATTTCACATCAGGTATATAGCTTCTAAAGGTAAAATCATCACCTTCTTCCTAAGTCAGTTCCATTGCCAGGAATCCCCTTCCAAGTAGAATGGTACCTTCATCCCCAACATGCTCTATTTGGAAACCTAACAAGCACTTTTGACTCTCCTTCTCTCCACAGCCAAAAGATGCTGTTAGCTCTCTCTCTTAACATATATCCAATATATTCACCCATGCTCCTTCCATGTCATGAAGCTGTCATCTTCAACACATGGCCTCTAAGATCACCACAAAAGGTAAAGAGAAAATGAGGAAGACATCTAGGGTACTACCTCAGCCAGAAAGATAAATTGTTTTTGTTGAGTGCCATCAAGTTGGTTCCAACTCATAGCAACTCTTTATAGAGCTACCAAGGAGTGGCTGGTGAGCTTGAACCGTCAACCTTGAGGTTCAAACCGACTTTGCAGTTCAGCTCATTAGGCCATAATGCCACACCAGGACTCCATTCAATTGCTTAGCACAATCAATATTTTCTAGAATTTGAGTCTAAATATAAAATTAACCCCAGGGTAAATATCCAAAATTGTTGAAGTTATAAAACATTCCATCTATATTATGGTTTGCTGAATTATCTTTTTCCTTTAACTGTGGTAGTTGAGGAAGATTTCACAGAGGTTTGTGTTTCTTTTTACCTTCCCCCTAAAATTAGAATCTAAAGGAAACAATTTTCATGTATTGTGGAAAGATGGCTTTTAATCAGTTTCCATTAAAGAATAAACTAGAGAGGAAATAACATGATATGGAGTCCAGGTATGGTGCCCTAGGATAAGCACTAGGCCTCAAGGTCAGTTTGAAAAGCAAGGTCAGTGGTTCAAACTCACCAGCAGTTCCTAGGTTGCTATGAGTTGGAAGCTACCCAACAGCACTTAACAACAACAACAGTTGATAGGCTGCTGTTGTTGCTTAGTGCCACGGAGTTGGTTACGACTCAGCAACCCTATATAAAGTTTCTGAGGTTGTAAATCTTTCTGGGAGCAAAAAGCCTCATCTTTTTACCATGGAGTGGCTGGTGGGCTCAGACAACATAATATCAGGTAAAGATTAGGTAAAGATCTGGTTTAACCTTCAAAAGTAGTGGATGAATACAGCTGAGGTACCGAGAGAGAAAAGAACAAACATGCCCACAGTTACCCAGAAAATTATAGAGGAGTCTGGACTCATTTTCATCCTTTACTTCAGTCCATTACTCTTCACTAAATATTAAATATGAGTGTGCACATATGTGTAAATGTGTGTACAAATAGAGGATAGAAAAAACACAAAATTGTCTCCTCTACACTTCAGCACACTGAATGTAGTTTTAGGTTTTTTGAATATGGTCTTTGTTTTTATATACTAAATATATCTCATACTTTCTCAATGTCTAAAAGAGTTTGATAAATACGTAGCTGAACAGCATAACCTAGACAATTGGAAATACACTTCCAATGATGGTAATAACTTGTTAAATGAAATTTAGCTTAGCATTTTGATTAAATTTTCTGTTAAGTACTCTAAATAGACATTTCATTTTATGAGTCTATAATCTCAAAGACAGAAGTAAAGTTAAAGGTGATTCTAATAATGAAAAAAAAAAAAAAAACACCAGAAAAAAGGTCACTAGAAATGGGGTTGCTAGAAATGCCAATACTCAGATGCTGAATCTGAATTAAGCTAATTAGATGGTACCTTGTATAAATGCATTTTGTTCTTCTTGGACCAGTCATGTTTACAAAAGCAGTTATATGCTTAATCCAAAAGTCTGTCAGCATCCTCTCATGCTATCCCAGATGTTGCTTTGAAACACAAGGCTAGAGCTAGCATCCTTCTTTTTCTTTTTTTCAATAATCACCTAAATATAGGTATCCTAGTGTGATTCTGTTGAATAAGCAGCACTGAAGTGCTAACTGCAAGGCTGGTGGTTCAAACCCACCAGCTGCTCCCTTGGAGTAGGGTCACTATAAGTCAGAAACAACTCAACAGCACTTAACTATCCTCCCCCCACCCCCACCCCCACACACACATGATGGAGTCTCTGGGTGGCACAAGTGGCTAAGCACTGGACTGCTAGCTGGATGAAACCACCCAGAGGCACTATGGAAGAAAGGGTCTGGCAATATGCTTTCAAAAGGTCACGACTTTGAAAACCTAAGAGTCATTTCTACTTTGTAATAACTGAAATCAACATGAGTCAGAAAGCAACAGGATTGGTTTGTGTTTAAAGAGATACACATACCTAACGTGTTCTCCTTTTGGATCTGGCTTAAGTAGAACCCATCTCAATGACTGTAGCAGAATTCAATCTGCTTGAAGATTCCAAAAAGTAGAATTTACTTAAATGCCTTCAAAGGCACCAATCTACCATATTTCCTCCAGTTTTATCTATCACTGTCACACTTAAAATACTTTGATCTGCAACCAAATGAGAATTCTCTATATTCCCCAAACAGGTCTGCACATTTGTGTCCTGTGTATTTGCCTCTGTTTGGGGGACTCTCCTTTTGGACTGCCATCTCCTCCAACCATAACAATGAAAACCCTCCCATCCTCAAGCTAACTCTGAAATATCCCACCTACAGGAAAGTTTTCTTCAAAATCTATTAAAAAAAAATTTTTTTTCTAAACATTAGACTTTATTATGGTTGATGTTTTTGTTGTTATTGTTAAGTGTCATCAAACTAGTTTCAACCCATAGCGATCCTCTATAGGATTTCTGAGGAACAGCTGGTGTGCTTGAACCACTGACCTTGTAATTCAAACGACCTTGGAGCCCAGAGCATTAACACACAGTGCCACACCAGGATTCCATGTTAAGTGTGGTAAAATTGCATCTGATTAATAATGACCCTGTATAGGGTTTCTGAGGAGTAGCTGGTGAGTTTGAGCCATGGACCTTGCAGTTCAAACGGGCCTTGCGGTCCAGTGCTTTATCCTACAGCATCATACCAGGACTCCATAAGACTTTATTATAGAGCATTTTAAATATTGTCTCAGAATATTATATACACTGTGTTCCCTGTTTGATTTTAAGTAGCTTAAGAACAGGAGCCACTAGCTAGGTAATCATCTTGAACTCCTACCAATGAACTTAGTTCAGTGCCCAGCACATAGGACATTTTCAATCAACATTCACTTAGTGGGAAAACATTCCAAGCCAGAGTTTCCAAGTCAAGACCCATAGACTGAGAAGGGCTATGTGCCTGTGGGCAGGAGGCTGGCTTGTAAAATGTGGCCTTTGGACATTTAAATGAATATATATATTTTTATTTTGTATGCATTAAAAAAATTACTTTCTCTCATTTAGGGGTGCACATATAACCAAACCAGGTGCTTTTAAGTTAAGGGTTCTTCAACCACATAGCAAAGATTTTCCACTAAACACTTACTTTCAAATTTTGCTTAGATCATAAATACCACCAACACCCTAAAAGTACAGCAAAATACAGATAAGTAACTAAAGAATTAAAAGGAAAGGTGAAATAATATGTCACAAGTCTATGTACTAATACAACACTGATGAGAGGTCCTTAGCATCTCACTCATTCACTATTCAATCTTGCTTCATAGACAATGATAACAACCTTGTTAATCTTCTTTTCTATACCAAAATATCAGCAGAAAATCAGAATGGGTCAAAGAGGCAAAGACAAACAAGTAGTAATGGAAGTTGCCAGCAAAGAGCAGAAATAATATACACTTGAGAAAACTAGAGAGTTCACAGGTCTTTTCTTTTTGGGCAACCAACCCAACACGAAACAGTAAACTTAAACCCAAAACCATTGTCATTGAACTGATTCTAGCTCAGTGATCCTTAAGGACCAAGTAGAATTACTCCACAGGGTTGCCAGGGCAGTAAATCTTTATCGAAGCAAACTCACATCTTTCTCCCAAAGAGTGGCTGGTGGTTTCAATTTACTGACCTCTCAGATAGAAGAAGCCATTTTTTAAAAAATCACTAGTGCTCCATAGAGCCTCACAATTGAATGATAGCATAGGGGATTAACTGGCATTCTAAACAATATAAAATGCACTTTTTAAGCTGTTTTAAATTGTTGCAAAATTATGCCTTGTGCTTGGTGAAGTTTGCTTAAAAAACAATAAGAAAAAAATGTACAGGTACACATACACAAATACATACATAAGGGGCCTTCAGAAAGTTCATGGAATGAAAAGATAATGGAATTCTTCCACAAACTTTTTGAAGCTTCCCTCGTGTATGTATGTATATATGTTATGTACATATATGACCCTGGCACTGTAGGTTAATGTACTGGACTGTAAAGTTGATGTTAACTGCAAAGTCAACAATTCAAATTCACCAGTCGCTCCTCAGAAATCCTACACAGGATTACTTAGGGTAGGAACCAACTCAACA
>NW_006408566.1:6957504-6966290 GCF_000296735.1 Chrysochloris asiatica
TTAGAACTGCAAGGTCGACAGTTCAAGCTCACCAGCTGCTCCTAGGAAACCCTATACAGGGTTGCTATGGGTTGGAACCGACTCGACAGCACTTCACAACAACAACATACATACATACACACATAGATAAAATATGTATTTGTTGTTGTTGTTAGTTGCCAATGAGTCAGTACCGAGTCACAGCGACCTTATACACAGTGAACGAAACACTGCCCGATCCTGGGTCAACCTCACTACTGTTGCCATGCTTGAGCCCATCAATGCTGTCACTTGGCCAATCCATCTCGTTGGGGGTCTTCCTCTTTTTCTCTGACCCTCCACCTTACCAAATATAATATCCTTCGACAGCGACTGGTCCCTCTTGACAATATGTCCATCTTGGCCTCCAAGGAGCACTCTGGCTGCACTTCTTCCAAAATGGATCTGTTAATTCTTTTGGCAGCCCATGGCATTTTCTGTATTCTCCTCCAACACCATAACTCAAAAGCATCAATTCTTCTACAGTATAGATAATTTATATTATCTGGTGTGGCGCTGTGGGTTAATGTGCCAGACTGCAAAGCCATTTGAATTCCAAGGTTGGCAGTTCAAGCTCATCAGCTGCTCCTCGGAAACCCTATACAGGGTTGCTATGGGTTGGAACTGACACGATGGCACTTTACAACAACAATATATATAATTATCTATACATATTTATATAATGTCTTACATTTTTAAATTGTATTATTAAAAGCAAGGTTTTAAAAGGAAGTTTCTTAATTTTTCAGACAATTAAATTCAGTAGACAACAGCTTGCCTTCAGCATTTATTACATACCAGTCATGTAGCTTACACATATATCATTAAAATTCACAGCCTCTTACTGTGTGGTAATATATTCATTTCTACTTTGTAGATGAAGAAATTTTATCAGAGAAGTTAGGCAATTTCCCAAGATGGTCTATGCAGTAAGTGATGGCATTAGGGATCACTTTTGGGCTTGTTGGAACCCGTTACCTATACTTTTGACACCTGTGTGCACTATCTGATTATGCTGGATGTTTTTATGGTTTTAATTGTGCCCTTCAAAGAAAAATAGGTTGAAGTCCTACGCCCTGTTATGTGTGAATATAATCTTCTTTGGAAATGGAGTCCTTGCAGACATAAAGAAGTTAAGATAGGGTCATACTAGACTTTTGTTGTTGTTGTTAAGTGCTGTCGGATCATTTCAGTGATTCTATTTTCGAGGAGTGACTGGTGGGTTTGAACGCCAACCTTGCAATTAGCAGTCCAGTGCTTACTCTACAGTGGCACACCAGGACTCCCATACTAGATTAGGATGGACCGTATAGTCCATTATAATTGGTGTCACTATAAAATGAGGGAAATTTAGACACAGACACACAAGGGGAGAACATTATATGAAGACATATGCAGAGATTGGAGTATGCTACAATATGCCAATGAATGTGAAGGACTGCTGGAAATCACCAAAAGCTAGCAAGAACCAAGGAAGGATTCTGTTCTGGAACCTTCAACGATAGTATGACCCTGCTGACACTTAGATTTAGAACTTCTAACTTCCAAACTGTGAAACAATATAGTTCTGTTTTTTTAAGTTGTCTTTGTTATGGACACCTCAAGAAACTAATATAGTAGCTGAAGAGAGAGGTTCTAGGAGTATTATAGAACAAATTCAGTCACATAATCAGAGGCAAAAGAGAAATAATGGATCTTTTCTATCTCTGTATTTTCAGTTTTTATTTTAGTGGTAGAGACAGTGACTAGCTTGTCCCATTCAAATATGCTCAGCCATCAACCATCAGCAAAATCTACCCCACTACTGTCCCCCTTGTGTTACTCAGCTAACGTCCATGTCTGAAACAGTCAGCCTGCTGTTTCATGTCTGCCTAAGAGTACTCTATAGCATTTAGTAGGTTTTACTTATAAGTAATGCTATTTTCAATAACCTCATATGCATGAGAAAGCTGGATAGTGAATAAGGAAGACCGTAAAAGAATTGATGCTTTTGAGTTATGGTGTTGGAGGAGACTATTGAAAATGTCATGGACTGCCAAAAGAATCAACAGATGTGTTGGAAGAAGTGCAGCCAGAGTGCTCCTTGGAGGCCAGGATGGCCAGACTTTGTCTCTCATACTTTGGATGTATTGTCAGAAGGGACCAGTCACTGGAAAGGGATATGACATTTGGTAAGGTGGAGGGTTAGAGAAAAGAGGAAGACCCCCAGCGAAATGGATTGGGAAAGTTGCAGCATCTATGGCCTCAAGCATGGCAACAATTGTGAGGTTGACCCAGGACCGGGCAGTGTTTCATTCTGTTGTACATAGGGTTTCTATGAGTTGGTATCAACTTGATGGCACCTAACAACAACAACAACAATGTATATGCAAAGATGTAGGCCTAGCTTAATACTGTGTGATAAAATTATAAGCCTTCATCTCTCCTCCTGAAGGAATCCTTCATTTCGACAGGCAAATAATTAACACTTTGGTTTCGAGCTATAAGAGATGAGTGATGGGAAAAGTTCATGGTCAGGAGAAGAACAGAAGCATAAACTCAAATATCATCAACCATTGGAATGTCTGTGCAAGCTGAACAGATGTGAGAAGGCATGGGAGTACAGCCATGAGCATATATATGCAAGTCTGGCAAGGAGCTCTGGCAGGGTAGTGGTTATGAGTCAGGATGCTTACCTCAAGGTCAGCAGTTCAAAACTACCAGCTGTTCCACGGGAAAAAGATGAGGCTTTCTTCTTCCATAAAGATTAAGAGCCTCAGAAATCATGTACAGGGTCTCTGTGAGTCGGAACCGACTCCACGGCACATAACCACCACGTGCATGTATTTGTATGTACTACAAATAGATCCAAGAATATTGTAGCGCATATGGGGGCAAAGCTCTGAAATCTTCTTAGCCATAACCAAACACCTTGAGAGAATGAGTCACCATAGTCTCAGGACACATCTAAGCCAACTGGCATAACAGAGTCTACAAAGACAATGTTCTACATTCTACTTTGGTTAGTGGCAACTGGTTTTTTGTTTGTTTGTTTGTTTTTAAAAGCTTAACAGGATGTGTTTATTAGTTTATAGAGCCATGTATACATGTGTGGTGCTTCAAACGGAGTTAGTGTTTAATGTTTTTGTTTATTTTTCTGGATGCAAAGCCATCTGATGCTTGAGGCAGACACCTTAAATACTAGAATATTTCTGCAGCTATGATCTATGAGCTAAGGAGAAACCAAGGATGGTTCTAGAAATGGCAAAGAACACTTAAGAAAAAGATGTACATGGGACATGAGCTCAAGTCCTTCACCAAGGCCTACAGAAGTGACCAGCAGGTGAGGAGAACAGTCTCTCTCTGAGGGCTAGCAACTGGGGTTTTAAAAGGTTGTTAGTGGCCATGTAAGCTGTAACTATCCTTGTTTGATGCAAAGAAGAGTGAAGAAAATCAAAGACTCAAGGAAACAATTAATCCAAAGCACTAATGGACCAAGAAAACCACAGCCTCCACTAGTGGTGGCTCTTAGACACCTCTTGAGTCTGGAACTGAGCAAGAGTCAAACAAACAACAGGTCTATAAAGTCCTGGTGTGGTGCTGTGGGTTAATGTGCTGGACCGCAAGGTCTGTTTGAACTGCAAAGTTGGCGGTTCAAGCTCACCAGTGACTCTCCTTGGAAACCCTATACAGGGTTGCTATGGGTTGGAACTGACGGAATGACACTTAACCACTACAACATCAGGTGAATAAAAGCAGCAGAATGGAATGTACTCCTCATTACAATCAATCATACCAGACCAAAAGGGCAGCATGTACCCAAAAAACGAAGCTCAGACGGTAGGAAGGGACAGGAAAGCAGAAGGAATGCAAACAGAGAACCCAGGGAAGAAGTGGGAAGAATGCTGTTACATTAAGGGGCTTGCCAGAAGTGTCACAAAATAAAATGTGTATATATTGTTGAAAGGAAAATTCATTTTCTCTGTAAACGTTCACCTAAACTACAATTACAACATAAAAACAAACCAACCTGAATGTCTCTACACATTCTGTATTGAGAAACAAATGTACTGAAGAACCTCTCTACAGGTCACAAGTACAATGGTTGCCTCCAATTCTGTTTTCATTCGCACATATATTTTGGGATTCTTGCCAAAATACATTCATGGAAAAGCTCTAACAATAAAAACAAGGTCTCTCATTATGTTGCAGTGGTTCTTGAAATGGCTTTTTGGGTGTGTACCCCATTGAGGATCTAATAAAATCTACGGGAACTTTCCTTACAAAATATTGGCATGCATGTATATCAGCCTAGGAGTATAATTCTAAGGAGTTTAAAGATTGCTTAAATTTATTCACTGGTCCCAAGTTCAGTCCCTTACTATGAAAAAACTCAATTTTTTTTCTTTTGCTTTAATGTATAACACATAATATATAATACATAATAAATTATGTATTCTTGGCAATTCTGGGCATTAGGGTGACATTTTGTCTGACATTTAATGAGTTACTTAATACCTCAGAGGAAATCAGAGCCTGAGTCAGGCTCAGAATTCACAGAATCTGTCCCTAGCCCCATGATGATGGATGTTCTCAATTACAGTCCATCACACAAGTGCTCCATCATGTCTTGCTCATAGAGACTCCCTATTTTTTCTCTGTCAGGTCTAATCATTTATTTGTTCCTATAAGAAACAACAATGTTTCTAAAAGAACTGCATCTTTTTTTTTCTTTTCTTTTTTTGAAGTTTTTATTGGGAATTGAGAGAAAGTTTACAGGGATAGCTGGAGAAGACAAAGTAAAGTATTATAATGAAATATGCAAAAACTTGGAAC
The DNA here is from genome assembly GCF_000296735.1 of Chrysochloris asiatica. Classification (NCBI taxonomy): domain Eukaryota; kingdom Metazoa; phylum Chordata; class Mammalia; order Afrosoricida; family Chrysochloridae; genus Chrysochloris; species Chrysochloris asiatica. The sequence goes on from NW_006408566.1 coordinate 6,962,338, forward strand.
TTGAAAATCTGGAGGAGAACACACTTCGCATTTCTCAAGCTAAAAAAATAAAAAATTTAAGCCTCAGATGTAATATTGAAAGTTTCTTTGGGCAAAATATTGAGACACAGAAGCATCAAAAGAAGATGGATGGAATACACAGAGTTACCATACTAAAAATAATTATTTGTGGTTCAAATAATTTCAGGGGGGAGTACATAAATAAGAACCAGTGATACTGAAGGAAGACGTCCAAGGTGCACTGAAGCATAGGAACAAAACAAGCCTCCGATTTAGATGTTTGTTTTTTTTAAAAAAGGATGTAACGCTGGAAGTGCTCACTGGCCTTTGACAAGAAATTTGTACACACCATGGAAGACAGAATGAGAAAAGGTGACTAAAAGTAGCAAGACAATTTTGAGGCTATTTCAACACTCTACTAATGAGATAGGATGTTAATGTGTTATATGTTAAGTGCCGTCGAGTCTGTTCCGACCCATAGCGACCCATTACAGGGTTTCCAAGGAGCAGCTGGTGAGCTTGAACCACCGGCCTTGTGGTTCAAATCACTTTGCAGTCCAGTGCATTAACCCACAGCACCACACCAGGAATCCAAAAAGATAGGATAGGGTACCTAAAACAGGACTGTGTAATAGAAATGGAGGAGTCCTGGTGTGGTGCTGTGGGCTAATGCATCAGACACTGTAAAGTCATTTGAACTGTAAGGTCGATGGTTCAAGATCACTAGCTGCTCCTTGGAAACCCTCTACGGGGTCGCTATGGGTCAGAACCAACTTGACGGCACTTAACAACAATAGAAATGGAGATCTAAAGAGTGGATCATACTCTTCTATTATTTAAGTGGTAAAGAAAAACTTAGCGAATGATTGAATGTTACACAGAAGGGGCGGGAAGAAACCAAGATGACCTACAGAGTCAGAATAAGGGGCTATGGGTTGATCAGGGAAGAGAACAAGATCTCAGATTGTACAAACAACTGCCAACCTACTGCTGATCCACTACAATAACTTGACTTACTAAGTTACATTGTGGAAATAGTTTATGAATTGGATATTCATCATATCATATGTGTTGATCTTTCCAACTGCTTTATGAGATTTGTTGTTGTTGTTGTTGTAAAGTACCACTGAGTCAGTACTGACTCATAGTGACCCTGTATAGGGTTTCCAAGGAATGGCTAGTGAGCTTGAACTGCCAACCTTGCAGTTCAAGTCGACTTTGCAGTCCAGTGCATAACCAGGAATCTATGAGATTAACAGTTAAAAAAAAATCCATTTCATAGATGAGGAAATGGACTCAGGGAAGACTGATAGATGTGAAGAAGGGCACATAACAAAGCAGTTACTGAGTAGGGGCTCAGACTCAGGCTTTACCCTGTTTGATCTAGAAAATGTCTTTATCAATTAAATCACATAAAGTTGACATTATTTGACTAGAAGACAATTTTACATGGTTCAACACACCATGTAAATGAAATCTCATTGTCCAAGACCTCCATGAGGAAAATAAAAGATAGGTTTCATCTTCATTCATAATTTCAGAATTGTTCTCTCTCTCTTTTCTAGTAGCTTCTTGCATCACGTATTCTGCTACATTATTAGTTGAAACTCAGCACCCTAGGAAGGAATAAATCTAAAGAGTGAGCTTTAGAGTCCCAGTAAATAATTTGATCAATTTGAGAGTGTCTTCTTTTCCTCAGTACTTCAGTTACCTTCTTAAATTTCAATTACCTTAGAGATATTTTTCTAAGGACATAACTTACTTAACCTACCTACCTCATCAAGCAATCATGAAGACCATATAAGATACTACATACATAAAAAGGAGATTCATAGACTATAATATTGCCCAACATGTTACTGTGTTGTTATTCTTTGGTTAGTAATGGAAAAAAAGGGAGGAGGGTAAAAAATAACTTAGCCCAATATTCTTCAAATTACTTTCTTCTTCTTAGTCTGTTACCCACATCAGCACATTCCACTGTGCATCTGAGGTTAACAGAGGAGCTATTTGTTGATTCTACCTAGCTATTAAAACTGGGGGGAAAATGCTCTCAAGCAACTTGACTTATTAAAATACTGGGAGAGAATTTCAAAGCAGTTGTTAAGACATGGGTCAATCAGAGTATAATCTCACTCATCTTGGTACATTTTACTTTTTTTCTATTTCATTTTTCCTTCTCTTAAATATTTGGCCTCAAAAGTCTAAGCTTCCTTATTCTGAAATTTATCCCAAGCTTTTGATAAGGGTCTCAGTTTATGCTACAGATATAGTACAGTATGGTCTATGTGATTGTTCTAATTTTTTAAATATATAACATTAGACTTCTGATGCTCTAAGAGAAGATACAAGTGAATATACTAATTCCAGTCCTTTAGTTTCAGTTTCTAAAATTTTATTATTTAAACCACAAAGAAAGAAGTTATCTGTTCATTTTTTAATAGAAATTAAAAATAGAATAAATCTAAAGAGTGAGCTTTAGAGTCACGTGGGCCACTAAATATATTAAAATTCACTGATCCAGACACTGCAAAAGTATGCGAATTGATATATAAATCCTATTATAGATGTAATAGTATTAGATACAAATCTTCACTTGAAAATAATTATGAATGGACAGAAAGTGTTTTTCTCAAATGACCTGAAAAATCTTTAATACCTTCTCCTGAATGACTGTAACTCTATTCTTGTCTCTCTTGCAAGATAAACTATTGTTATTATTTCAACATTTTTCATCTATTTTTGGACTGTTTGATTTGAACTTCACCTGGAGTCCCTGAATGGGCAAATGGTGACTGTACTTAGCTCTTTAACTGAAAGGTTGGTGACTGGAGTCCATCCAGTAGAATCACAGAAGAAAGGCCATTGAAAACACTATGGAACATAGTTCTATTTTGACATACATGGGGTTGCTATGACTCAGAGTTGACTCAATAGAAATTATTGGGGGTGAAGGTTTTGCTCATGGAATCCGAAGGTTCCCAAATGCTGAGTCATACAGTAGCTGCATTAGAATCATCTGGAGAGCTTTTTAATGTGTAAATTTTGGGGTCTCAACCTAGAGATTATGAGCACAGGAATGAGGTTTAAAAGAGTGTGAACATTTTAAAAACTCCCTGAGTTATCCACAAGTGTGGGCAGGACTAGGAACTTTTTTTGTGTTTTTTATGAACCCTGGATTCTTCTAAGGAACAGTCATCAGATCTGCCTCTCTGCCATACTTGTTTGGGAAATAAATAAAACATGCATATAAAGTCCCACAACAGCAAGCAAAAACACAAATCAAAATCCTCCATAGATTCAAGTCATCAATATGAAAGTTCTCTAGCTTTTCTGCCAATCAGGGAAATTAGCAACGCATCTCTGAGTTTTGAAATTACAGGGTGAACTACAATGTTTAAACTGAACATAACTGATAAACCCAAACTGCCATATCACAGAACACAAAGGACCACGAGATTATGTCTTTGAATGCTTTTTCCATATTCAACTTAAAAATTATTAATGATAATTGAATGGATACAAATGTTGCTGTCGTTAAGTGCTGCTGAATTGGTTCCTACTCACAGTGACCCTGTATAGGGTTTCTGAGGAGCGGCTGGTAAGCTTGAGTCGCTGACACTGTGCTGACCTTGCAGATCAGCGCATTAACCCGCAGTGATTAGAGAGAAAGATTTCTATGCTTGGAATAATGTGGAACATTTTTGAATGGTAATGCCAGAAATTAAAGGCCTGTAAAGGTTCGTTGTGGGTCGGAACCGATTCGATGGCACTTACCAACAATATTAAAATAAGGCTCTCTATTTAAAAAGCCAATCCAACAATAAATAAGGAGGATTCAGATGCAGACAGTACAGACCCGGTCAGGAGGCCATGCCCCTGTGGGCCCAAGCTTTGTTGACCGTCCAAACCATAGGCTCTGAGGATCAGACTCTAGCCACCTAGTAGACATA
>NW_006408566.1:6966495-6982801 GCF_000296735.1 Chrysochloris asiatica
GATAATAATCAATGTAATGAAACAAGCTATATGAATGGTTGAATGTGAAGCTGATGATGTGCCCTGTAAACTTTCACTCAATGCAAAATAAAAACATTTAATTAAAAAAAAAAAAAAAAAGCCAATCCAAGTCCCTTCTTCCAAGATACCTCCAAGTAAATTCAAACTTCTCACCTTTCGGTTAGTAATTGAATACGCTAACTGGTTGAACCAGTTAGGGACTTTGAGCAAAACCTAGGGTCTCTTAAATCCTATGGTAAGTTTCTTCCAACTACCTCAACCTTGAATCCTTCATCTCTTTAATTTGGACTTTCAAATCTCTCTAGTAGAAAACCACTATAGTCTGAGATGCAGAGCTCTAGTCTTTCCTCATCAATGTCTCTCAGCTCAATGAAGTCTCCTCTGTGTTCATATGAGTTCAGGGCTCCTTGCTTTATAGAGATGAATTACACAGTTATGCTTAGGAATCTATACACTACTTACTAATAACTACTGAAGTAGTTATTAATGTGACTATTATAAGGAAATAATTGCTGCATCAGGATGGCAGTTTAACTCATTCACTAGTTTTCAAACTAAGTACATCACTAATAAATAGCTCAGAAATAATTTATTAGATTTTAACAAGCATTTAAAAATGGACTGAAATAGGGTGTGTCACTCATACTGAAAGATTATATATATATAATATATATATATATATAATGTTGTTGTTGTTAGGTGCCATCAAGTCAGTACCGACTCATAGTGACCCTATGCACAGCAGAACGAAACACTGCCCAATCCTGGGCCAACCTCACTACTCTTGCCACGCTTGAGTCCATCAATGCTGTCACTTGGCCAATCCATCTCGTTGGGGGTCTTCCTCTTTATCTCTGACCCTCCACCTTACCAAACATGATATCCTTCTCCAGTGACTGGTCCCTCCTGACAATATGTCCAAAATATGAGAGACAAAGTTTGGCCATCTTGGCCTCTAAGGAGCACTCTGGCTGCACTTCTTCCAAAATGCATCTATTGGTTCTTTTGACAGCCAGTGGCACTTTCAATATTCTCCTCCAACACCATAACTCAAAAGCATCAATTCCTCTATGGTCTTCCTTATTCACTGTACAGCTTTTGCATGCATATGAGGTTATTGAAAATACCATGGCTTGGATCAGGCACACCTTAGTCCTCAAGCTGACATCTTTGCTCTTCAACACTTTACAAAGGTCTTGTGTAGCAGATTTGCCCAATGTAATACGTCCTTTGAGTTATAATACTTCATTTTTAATTTGTGTATCTGTATGTCTGTTTCTAATGCAACACATTTTTGCTATCATGGATTTGTTGTTGCTCAAGTGCCTTTGAGTGGGTTCCAGGTCATAATAACCCTGTATAGAGTTTCTGAGGATCAGCTGGTGATTTTAAACTGTCGACCTTGAGGTCCAAACCAACCTTGCAGTTCAGTGCATTACCCCACAGTGTAGGATGCAAAATATTTTGAAAACACTGGTTTGAATCGTTTGTGTTCCTTCTATTTTAGATTTTAGACTTTTCTTCTTTCCTCACCTTTCCCCGCCCCTCCCTTATCTCTGAACATTTAAGTCTTTCTCTTTGTCTCACACCCTCTCTCACACACACAACACATACACACTAAACAAATAAAAACCCTGATGGAAATAGACTGGACTGTGTAGTTTTTATTAAGGAACTATAACAATTGTTTTTCTTTTCAGCCGAGCTGACGTTTATATTTTTGAAGGCCAACTACTCTACTTGTTTATACGGTGAAGGGCCTTTTCAATGGTAATAAAATGTTTGGAGTACAAAATGACCACAAATTTTCAGTAATAAGAGTTTCCATTACTGTGGTTTTACCATGTAAGTAGTGTTTACCAAACACTGTTACAGGAGGCTAAGTAACGTCAGAGACCTTTAGAAAGTAATATCATCTAAATGATTCCCACTTGAAATATCCATTTTAAGTACCAAGAAAATGTCAGTGACATCAACAATTATCAGCATAACAGTCAGTACAAGAGAAATTTAGTGAGGACCTGTTCTTGCTGCCAAGCATCCTGGTGTAGCGCTGTAGGATAAATGCTGGACTAATAACAACAAGGTTGATGGTTCAAACCTCCTAGCCGCTCATAGGAAATCCTATACAGAGCCACTATGAGTCAGAAGGGACTCGACAGCACTTAACAACAATAACATTTCCTGCTGTCTATACTTGGGAAAGGCAGAATTTGGAAAGAGAGATGTAAGTAGACCTTGGTCCTTACCATCTTGTACTCTATTTGGAGGTGTTCAGCCAACCTCACCAGCATCTAGGTTTTCCAAGGTGGCAGTGGCGGTGGTGGTAAATTGAATAGAAGCTAACTTAGTTAAAGAGGGGGGAGAATCTGGACAAGATGGCATAACGGGCAAAGAGGACAGCATGAACAAAGACATGGAGGTGAGAAATGTCATGGTGTGTAAGAAACTAAAAGCAGTGGAAATATAATGTAAGGTTGAACAAAATGACCAAGGTCATGTTAACTTTTATAGCATTTTAAAGTTGGTTGTTGTTGTTGTTAGGTGTTGTCAAGTCAGTAGCAACTCATAGCAACCTAATGCAGAACAGAATGAAATGTTACCTGGACATGTGCCAACTTCACAATCTTTGTTACACTTGAGACCATTGCTGCTGCCACTGTGCCAATCCATCTCTTTGGGGGTCTTCCTCTTTTCTCCAAACCTCCACTTTACCAAGCATGAAGCACGTCTCCCGGGACTGGTCACTCCTGGTAATATGTCCAAAGTATGAGAGATGAACTCTCACCATATTGGCTTCTAAAGAGCATTCTGGCTGTACTACTTCCAACACAGATTTCTTTGTTCTTTTGGGAGTCTATGTTGTTTTCAATATTCTCTCATAAAATCACAACTCAAATGCATCAATTCTTCTATGGTTTTCTTTATTCATTGTCCAACTGTCACATGCAAATGAGGCTACTGAAAATACCTTGGCTTGGGTCAGGTGCACCTTAAGTCCTCCAACTGACATCCTTGCTCTTGAACACTTCAAAGAGAGCTGTGCAGCAGATTTGCCTAATGCAATATGTCATATGATTTGCTGACTTGCTGCTTCCATGAGTGCAGATGGTTGATCTGAGCAAAAGGAATCTTTGACAACTTCAATTTTCTCTCCACTTATCTTGATGTTATTTATTTGCCCAGTGGTGAGGATTTTTGTGTTCTTTACACTGAGATGTAGTCCATACTTCACGAAGGCTGGCTCTTTGATCTTCATCAGTAAATGTTTTAAGTCCTCTTCACTTTCAGCAAGCAAGGTTGTATTATCTGCACATCACAGGTTGTTAATGAGTCGGCCTCCAATCCTGACGCCATATTTTTTTTTCATGTAATCCAGCTTCTCAGATGATTTGTTCATCATAAAGGTTGAATAAGTATAGTGAAAGAATACAACCCTGTTGCACACCTTTCTTAATTTTAAACCTTTCAGTATTCCCATGTTCTGTTCAAACAACTGCCTCTTGCTCCATGTACAGATTCATCATGAGCACAATTAAGTGTTCCGGAATACTCATACTTCCTTTATTACCATTGGCTTTTGATCATATGCTATCTATTGAAATGGGTGAACATTGACCATTTCATTTTGATACATTGACTCTGTGTAAATCCTCCATTATTATTATTATTATTATTATTTTTATGCTTTCTGCATCATTCAATATTTTGCCCATAGAATCTTTCAATATTTCAAGTAGAGGCTTGAATTTTTTCTTCAATTCTTTCAGCTTTAGAATGCTGAAACCCTTTGGGTTTTCTAACTCCAGGTCATTGCACATTTCATAATAATATTTTACTTTGTCTTCTTGAACTGTCCTTTGAAATTTTCTATTCAGCTCTTCCATCTCCTCATTTCTTCCATTTGCCATAGCATCTCTATGCTGGAGAACAAATTTCAGAGTCTCTCTGACATTCACTTTGGTCTTTGCCTTCTTTCTTGTCTTCTTAATGACCTTTTGCTTTCTTCCTGAATGATGTTCTTGGTGTCATCCCACAGCTCTTCTGGCTTTGTGTCATTAGTGTGTAATGCATTAAATCTGTTTTTAAGGTATCTAAAGTTAGGTGGGATATGTTCAAGGTCATATTTCAGCTATCATGGACTTGTTTTAATTTTCTTCTGCTTCAGTCTGAACTTGCATATGAGCAACTGAAGGTCTGCTCCACAGACTGCCCCTGGCCTTGTTTTGGCTGATGATATGGAGCTTTTTCACTGTCTCTTACTACAGCTGTAGTCTATTTGACTTCTGTGTATTCCATCCATTTGCAATGAAGGATTCACTGGTGTTGAAAATTTCTAACATGAGATCTCCAGCATTGTTTCAATCACCGATTATTTCCATCATCACCAGTAACTGATCTTTCCTCTTTGTTTCCAACCTTTGCATTCCAATTGCCAGTAATTATCAATACAGCTTGGTTGCATGTTTGATCTACTTCAGACAGAAGTTGGTAGAATTATTCAGTTTCATCATCACAGGTTTTAGTAGTTGGTGTGTAAATTTGAATAATAGTGGTATTAAATGGACTTCCTTGTAGATGTATGGATATTATCCTATCACAGACAGCATTGTACTTCAAGATAGATCTTGATATGTTATTTGTGATGATGAATGCAACTCCATTGCTCTTTAATTTTTTATTCCCAGCATAGTAAACCATGAGATTGTCATATTCCAAATGGCCAGTTTTGGTCCATTTCATCTCACTGATGCTGTAGGACCAAGAAAAAGACTCCATTCTGTACATTAGCCTGAACACGTCCTCCTGTTCCAGGAATGTGCTAAATCAGCTCATGCTGCCTTAGAATATCCTTTCACCCCTAGCAACAGCGAGAACTAGATAAGTTAGAGACAAGACAACCCAAGGCTAGATGCCAGATGTTTTCCTTATCCTAGTCTAAGAACAAAAGACCACCAGTGCTGACCAATTAAACTGTAACATCTCATACTTTTGCCAAATGTCAACCAATCCAAATATTGTAAAGCTGAGAAACCCTAAGATTGTTTGAAAACTCTATAAAAACTCCACTAACAAAGAGCTCAGGGCCTTTTCCCGAGTCCGCTGTGCCAGATACGGAGAAGGCCCAGGCTCGAGCTTGAATAAACAACCCTCGTGCACTTGCATCAGTGTCAGCTCCTTGGTGGTCTTTGGGGACCCTGAATTCTGGCATAACAATGCCTAAGATGTTTACTCATTTTATTTCAATTTTCACAACTTCCAATTTTTCTAGATTCATACTTTTTACTTTCCATGTTCTAATTATGATAAATGTTTACAGTTATTTCTCCTCATTTTGAGTTGTGTCCCATAAGCAAATGAAGGTCCTGAAAACTTTACTTTACTAATATCAGCACAGTCAACTCTACTTTGAGGAGACAACTTTTCCCCAGTAGTATTTATGTGCCTTTCTACCTGAGAGGCTCATTTTCTGGCACTATATCTGACAATACTCTGGAGCTCTTCATCATGTTTCAATACCCTGGTATACTACCAAGAAACTGAAAATCCAAGAAGAACTTGGAAACATTAAAACCGTGAGGAAACTCACAAGAAAGAACACAAAAAGAATGAAGCCAGCAAAGGAAGACACACAGAACAAAAAGAGCAGCAACACCACAAAAAAACATAAAGGCAGCAATTAATCAATACCTATAGATAATTATACTGAATGTAAATGGATTAAATATACCAGTTAAGAGAAGAAGGGTGGCAGAATGGATAAGAAAACAAGGTCCTTCAATATGCTGTCTGTAAGAGTCACATCTCACACACAGAGACAAAAACAGATTAAAAGTCAAAGGATGGAAAAAAATATAGCAAGCTAATTGTAATAAAAAATGAACAGGAGTGGAAGTACTAATCTCTGATAAAATAAACTTTGAGGCAAAACCCAGCATAATAGATTAAGATGGCTATTATCTCATGATTAAAGGAACAATTGAACAAGATGACATAACCATAATAAATATCTATGCTTGCAATGAAAGAGCTCCAAAATATATAACACAAACTCTAATAAATTTGAAGAAAGAAATAGATGAATCTACAATAATAGTGGATGATTTTAATATACTGCTTTCAAAAATGGATAGAGCAACCAGAAAGAAACTTGACAAAGACACAGAAGAACTAAACAACACAATCAGCCAATTGGACCTCATAGATGTGTACAAAGCATTCAACCCAACAACAGCACAATACACATTCTTTTCCAGTGCACATGGAACATTCTCCAGAATAGACCATGTCTTAGGCCATAAAACAAATCTCCATAAATTTACAAATATCAAAATACTACAAAGCATCTTCTCAGACCATAATTCTATCAAATTAGAAATCAACAATAAGAAGACCAAGGAAATAAAGTCAAATACATGGAAATTGAATAACACCCTGCTGAAAAGTGACTGGGTGGTAGAAGAAATTAAACGTGAATTCACAAAGTTCCTAGAAACAAATGAGAATGAAAACACAATATATCAATACTCTGGTATTATCTGATAGTGTTACACTGCTATTCATAAGGTTTTCTTTGGCTAAATATTTGGAAGTAGTCCATCTTTCCTTCTTCCTAGTCTATCTTAGTCTGGTAGCTTAGCTGAAACTTGCCCACCATGGGTGCTCTTGCTGGTATTTAAAGTACCAGTGGGAAAGCTTCCAGAATCACAGCAACATGCAATCCACCACAGTACGGCATACTGAGAGATGAGTGTGCTTTTTATTTATTTTTTTTTTTAAAGTAGATTGGGCTTTATCTTGTAGACAGTGGGTAATAGCTAAAGAGTTTTGGTTAGAGACTGATATCACCAAATGTATTGTTTCAAGGAATGCTCTGGTGTCTGTGTGCAAGAAGAAACTGATGGAGGCTTGGAAAGACCACAAATCTGAAGACCAGTTTAAATGAACTTTATATGACCCAAGTGAGAGATGGTGATGATAGTGAAAGCTGATATGAAGATGAGGGGATAGAATTTAAAAAGAAAACCAGGAGCTAAAATTGGAAGGAATTTATAATTCAAAGGAGATAAGATGGGCTTAGGTTCTGTTGTGGCACTATAGGATCATCATTGTACTACTAGTTACAAGGTTGGCAGTTCAAACCCTCCAGCTACTACTCAGAAACCCCATACAGCAGGCATGGGGAACCTTTTTTCTCCCAATGGCCATTTTGATATTTATAACATGATTCGCAGGCCACACAAAATTATCAACTTAAAAATTAGCCTACTATATTTAGTCAAAACATTTAATTAACTCACCCCTAATGTGTTGGCTGGAGTCCTTCTATGGCACTCTGGGTTAATGCGCCAGACTGCAAAGTCGCTTTGAACTACAAGGTCAGCAGTTCAAGCTCACCAGTGGCTCCTTGGAAACCCTATACAGGGTTGCTATGGGTTGGAACTGACTTGGTGGCACTTAACAACAACAACAACAATGTGATGGCTAATGCACTGGACTACAAAGTCGCTTTGAACCGCAAGGTCGGCAGTTTGAGCTCACCAGTCTCGGACTCACCAGTCACTCCTTGGAAACCCTATGGGTCAGAATTGACTCAAAAGCCCTTAACAACAACAACAACAACAACAACAATGTGATGGCTGGAACTGCAGTTGCCTTGGCAGAGCCAGAACAAATGATTTCAAGGGCTTTAGTCAGTCCTCAGGCCAGATGTTCCTCAACCCTGCTATTCAGGGCTGCTATGAGTCAGAATCGACTGGATGGCACTTAAAAATAATATAGTAATGATATTTATAGAATTAATGAATATAGGAACACGCAAGAATAAAAAAGTTTAAGGGGAAGTTGAGTTCATAAACATACTAACGTTGAGATGCCTGTAGGATAAACAATTAGAAATATCCAATTGCCATTTGTTTATACTATGAGACAAGGGGACATAAATACCACTGTTTGGGCTGAATACTTGTTAGTTCTCACAAACATATGAGATAGGCAGCATGACACCTTTTAAGAACCGAACTGAAGTCAGAAGAGATTAGATAATTTACTCATGGCCCTATAGTAAGTAATCAGCAAAGCTGAATTTAAATCCAAGTCTGGCTCACATGTCTAAACTCTTTCCTCTATGCTATGCTACTTTTTGAGAAGAGAATCTGGGAAAGATTAGAATCCTGGGAGGCTGTTGATATTTGAAATGTAGACACAGAAAGTAGCCCTATTTACTCTGTCAATTGAAAGTTTGTTCACATTCCTGAAACTATATAAAAGAGAATACTGCAAAGGGAGTGTTGCAAATACAGGAAGAGATACTTATATGTTTTAGCATAACATCAGCAACATCGTTTGTAAGAAAGTATAATAAGGAAACAAACTCTTACTGATCTACATCTGGAGGCATTGTGCTTTATATAAGATTATATCATCTCACTATATCCTTAGCATTCTATGAAATCTGACTTATTACTGACCTTTGACAGATGAGAAAACAGAAAGCTGGCCCACGGAAACAAAGACGAACAGTATTTACATTCATAACTGTGACTTTAATGCCCATGTGCTGGCCACAATTCCATGTCGCTTTCCAGACAAGGTGTCAGGAAAGGGACTGTTGTTGTGTTGTTAAGTGCCGCTGAGTTGATTCCGACCCACAGCGACCCTGTATAGGGTTTCCAAGGAACAGCTGGTGAGCTTGAACCACTGACTTGGCAGTTAAAAAGACTTTGCAGTCTGACGCATTAGCCCACAGCACCACACCAGGAAAGGGACTAGAAACCAATTATTCAGAGCATGGTTGCTGAGGTCTAGGCAAGACAAAATCTTAAGCAAGTTCAAGATGATGAGGTTTGTTCATAACTTAAAAAAAAAAAAAATTAAAGTCCTTTTAAAAATAACTTTTAATAACACTCCAATTCTTCTCATAGATATAATCTAAAATGTAACTTAGAGTAAGGCCCTAGTATAAATTCAGCCAAGTTAGTTCAAACCTCTGCTCAGGTACACTCAGTAACAACTCATGTTCATAGTCATTCCCCCAGAGGACAACATGGTCTCAGAGTAGTTTTTCCAGCTTTAACTTTCTTATAGGCTATTCTCTATTCTATTGGCAGAGTCATCTTCCACATATACAAATCTGGTCATATCATGTTGTTGTTATGTGCCGTGGACTCAGTTCCGACTCATAGTGACTCTATATAGGGTTTCGAAGGCTGTAAATCTTTATGGGAACAGAAAGCTTCATCATTCTCCCACGGAACAGCTGGTAGTTTCAAACTGGTAATGCTGAGGTTAGCAGCCCGATTCGTAACCGCTACACTACCACACTACCAGAGCTCCTTGGTCATATCTAAAATTCTTTAGCTCTTTCCTTCATAAAACCCACACCACTCTATGGCCCACAAGACCATTCACCATGACAACCTAATCTTCCCATCAGCTTTCTCCCCTTCTCCTCTCACTGTGATACTCTCTAAGTATAATGCTCAACTATTTGCATTGTTCCCAGAAGCCCTGATGGTTCAATGGGTTAAATGTTGTGAACTAAAAGATCCAAGGTTCCAACTTACCAGTTGCTCCTTGGGAGAAAGATTTGGCACTCTGCTTCCATAAAGATATACCTATGGAAATCCTATGTGACAATTTTATTCTTTCTGATGAGTTGCTATGAGTCATAACTGGCCCTATGGCAGTGGGTTTGGCTCTTGGAGTTTTGCAACGCTCCCAAAACAGGCCGTTTCAGCCTCTGATCTTTGAGCACACTCTTCTGTGTGATTTGAATTCTTTCTTGATATAATCACCCAGCAAAACTTCTACTCTAGCTTCAGGATAATATTTAATCATCACCCCTTCTCTGAAGGCCACCTTGATGACATTATTTAGACAGAACTGGCTAATCTTTCCTTGCTGCAACCATAAGAACTTATAAATGCTGTAGGATCAGTTATTATGTGAGTATAACTTTCTATTTGCTTGACATATTTGCAAGAATGGGACCTCTTTGTTCCCTTGTATATTTCCAGCTTCAAGGAAAAAGATTGGCAAATTAACATTTGATAAATGAACAAATGAAAACCCATTGCATCAAAGGTTAAATCATAAATACTTTTTTGGAGGGGATGGGGAAATCTGAGATATAATGACATAGTTAGGTAATTAATCTTCTTTTTAAAAATTAATTTCTATGTTGTTGTTAAGTGCCATCAACATTCATAGTAAGCCTGTATAGGGTTTCCAAGAAATGACTGGTGGATTTGTATTGACAACCTAGTGGTTAACAGTCTAGTGCTTAATGTACATTGCCACACCAGGAGTCTTTAATTTTATAAGCTTAGTGAAATGAGCCCAAAGGCACAAAAACTGTTTAGTATACTGTTCATAAGGCTGCATGTGAAATACCAGTGAACAAAAGCAAAGCAAAAACTCACTGAAGCTGGGGAAAGCTAGGTTTTAAAAAGTACCCTTTACGATAAGTCCAATATGTCACATCTTGTCAAGGGTCTATCAGTATTCATTGGCTTTAATATCACCTGCCCTTCTCAACTAAAAAGATAATATCGGAGACAGTTACTGTGAGGCTGAAGGGAAAATCCTGGCTCTCTTCAGTGTTAAATTGGAGCTCTCCAGGTTGAAAATTGATCCCAAGTATCCAATTCCCTGAGAGACAGGATCAGCCATTTAGCTACAGGAAACCTGAGCAGAGGACAATGTCCTCTGAAAGACATCAGGTTTTCCTTGGTTACTGGAGCTGAAAGTGGTTTTAATATTGCTTTAGTGTTTATTCAGACTCCATACAAATCCCCATGTCATAAAATCTTGTGCATTTTCCTCACATACTTAAAATCAAGAAAAGTAGGAATTAAATTGGCATGACCATTCCTGTACTTATAAGATATGTGGATGTCTGCGGGAGAAAGATGAGGCTTTCTACTCCCGTAAAGATTTACACCCTCGGAAACCCTGAATAGGGTCGCTATGAGTCGGTTCCGACTCCACGGCACATAACAACAACAAAAAACAACAACAACATCTTCATATGATAAATTCAAACCTGTAAGGAAAATGACCAATAAAGATTTAGAGAGAAAGTGTAGCATTTAAAAGGAATCCCAGGAGGAGAACAGGATGCCAGGGTTTCATTTTACTTTTGCCTCTGATTTGCTATGCATTTATTTTCAAGCTAGTCCCTACCACACATCAGTCACATCTAGCAGACTTGAATTAAACTAGTTGTTCAGACTTTCTAAGTCTCAACTTTTTCAGATGGAAAATTAGGCTGATCATACCTACAACTCCTACCTTACTGGGTTTTATAAGAAATGAGAAAAATGTAGATAAAGCATGCTTCCCAATGCCCTAGGGTTGTTATTAAATACCAGGGAGTTGGTTCTGGATCTTAGCAACCCTGTTTAACATTTCTGAGAAGTGGCTGGTGGATTTGAACCACTAAACTTGTGATGAGCAATCCAGTGCTTATCCTACAGTGCCACACCAGGACTCCTGCCCTAGGGTTACTGCTGCTGTTGTTAAGTGACATTGATTCATTTCAAATCATAGCCATGCTGTATAGGGTTTCTGAGGAATGAATAGTGGGTTTGAACCACTGATCTTGTGGTTAGCAATCCAATGCTTATTCTACAGACTCCTAGGGTAGATGTCCCCAAACCCAGTTGATGTCTAAGTAATATCTTCATGGTGCCCCTGTCCAAAAGAAATAACTAACAGTTCCATTTACTGAAAACTTAGATCCTAATAACCTTTTTTTTGGATATACATATATAAACTTTTTTGTTGTGACCTGGATAAAGGTTTATGAAGCAGACCAGTTTCCACTTATCAATTCATATACATTTTGTTTAATATCATCACATGTCCCACTTCCTGTGTATCCTATTTCCATTTTTCTTTCCTTTCTAATCCTTCAGAATTTTGCTGTTGTTGTTGCTAAGTACTGTGAAGTTGTTTCTGACTCATAGTGACCCTGTATAGGATTTCCGAGGAGTGGCTGGTGAGTTTGAACCATAGACCTTGTGGTTCAAACCAACCTTGTGATCCAATACTTATCTTACATCACCACAAAATGCTACCCTTTTGATCTCAACTAGCTGATTGTTATAACGTGTGCACACCTCACTAGTGTTACTGTTCCCCTTATAGATGTGTCTAGTGTTTGGCTAAAAATTGAGTCATGGCAGTGAGCTCATTTCCAGACCTGAAGAGTAACCAAAGTGCAAAGTCTTGGGGGGTTCCACCAATCTCTATCTCATCAATAAGCCTGCTCTATTTTATTATGATTTTGAGTCTTATTCTACATTTTTCTCCCACTTTATCCAGGGCCTTCCAATGTGAGCCCTTTTAGAGCAGTTGTTAGTGGTAGTTGGGCCCCATCTAGTTTTTCTGATCTCAGGGACTTAGAGACTGATGTTTTTGTGGTCCTTGAATCCACTGGAATAATTGTTTTCATGTATCTTTAATTGTCACTCCTCTTTCCTCTGGACAGGGAGAGTAAGTCCAAATAACTTAATGAACATATATGTTACTGATTGGTGGACAAGTTTTAGTGGAACTTCCAGACTAAGACAGATGAGGAAGAAAGGCATGGCAATCGACTTCCCAAATGTAGTTAATGAAAACCTTATAGATCACAGCAGAACACTGTCTAATAAATACAGTACTGGAAGATAAGATCCCTATGTTGGAAGGCACAACACAATAGTTGCAACAATGGACTCAAACATACCAATTATCATGAATATGGAGCAAGACCAGGCAACATTTCGTCTCTTATATATCAGGTCACCGTGAGTTGGAAACAACTTGATGGCAATTAGCAACAGAAGCCATCTAAAACTCAACTTTGCAAAGATATGAAAACATCCAAAGGATGTAGCATAGTCTAAGGTTGAAAGTGTGAAGGAACTTAGATTTATGCAATAGCTGATAAATATCACTATGTTTCCCTTGAAAATGTAAAGTATACCTTGGCATGTCTATGCCCTGGGTAGCCACAACACAGTTTGAGAACTATGGCCCAAGCACATAGTTAAGTGCTCAAGAGGGATCTGAACTAGCTGCTCTATCTCTTTCAGATACATCAACCTGAGATTTACTAGTTTGTGTTGCTTTTCTTACATTAGTCTGGATAGACTGTATGCAAAGAAAATAAATCTATATCACTCATCTTCTTTCTTTTGCATTAACAGACACCTTTATCATCAAAATAAATCACCAGTATCAGTATCTAGATATTGACAATTTTTGATACTTAAAGTTACAGGTATGTATTAATTATTGCAAAAGGGGGGACATATAAAAACATACATTCGTTTGCTTAAGAGAACTTTTCTTCCACACCAGCCAGTTACACTTTTTTTTCTGCTTAAACAATATAGACATTTAAAATCTGTTAACAATTTACCAGCTGCATATGGCTCTACTTTTTTTTGGAATGTTGAATTTAAATGCAAAAACACTCAGCCTGGGAATTTTTTTAAGAAAGATAAAATTATTTCATCAAGCATGCAAATCATGCACAGACGAAGTAAAACTAGAAGGAGGGAAGAAAATGGTAATGCATCAAATCCTTTTGCTTTTGTATGGATGGGATAGATAGAGGATACTAGATTATCTCACCCTTTGGGAAGGAAAAGTAACTTTTTGTGTGTGTGTTCCCAAAACACTCATTCTTTTTTTAAACTTTTTATTGTGAACTGAGTGAAGGTTTACAGAACAGATCATCAGTTTTATATTAAACAAATCATACACATTCTGTTTCATTTCAATGGTTGCAATTCCTTCAATGTAACATCACTTATCCCACTTCCTATTTTTCTTGTTTTTATTCTCCTTTTTTCCCAAGCCTCCTGAATTCTGTCTTTAAGTAAATGCTGCCCTTTTGATCTCGAATGACTGACCATCCCATGGTGTGCATACCTTACTATACACCTATCAATTGCTTAACTGAAAATTGAGCTCAAGAGTGAGTTCGGTTCCAGACCTGAAGGGTGGCCAAGGGACATAGTCTCAGGGTTCCACCAATCTCACTTCTTTTATGATGGATTTTGCTCCACATTTTCTCCTACTCTATCCAGGACCTTCTAATATGATCTCTTTCAGGGCCGTTAGTAGTGATAGCTGAGTACTATCTAGTTCTACTGGTCTCAAGATCATGAAGATCAATGTTCACATGTTCCATTAGTGTAATAGTTGCACCTAAGATGGCTGCTTATGTGTTTTAACTATGTTTTTGTGGACTATGTTATGACATTTGGTCATATTGTCTCTCAAGACTATAGTCCTAAGGCCCTAGGCTCAACAACTCATACCCTAAAGGTATTTGGTAATGTCTAAGAAGTGTTTTCCTGAAGTGTGGTGACTCTGTAAGATATACATTGGTCTGTGAACCACAAGATCAGCAGTTTGAGCCCACCAGCTGTTCTGCAAGAGAAATATAAGAATTTGTGCTCCTGCAAAGATTTACAGCTTTGAAATTCTATACAAGGTCACTATGAGTCAGAACTTACTCAATGGTAAGTAACAATAACAAAAAAAATACAAAAACCAAAACAAGATTTCATAAAATTTTCCCCTGTATGTTCCACCACATTCATGGATAAATTTGCAGCAAAGGCAGGTTTCTATGCTCAAATAATCTCTGTCAAACCTTAATGTGTTTGTGAATGTATCCCTCTCTCTCTCCCACACCTGTTCAGACTATGTATCTCCCCATGTATCTATGCATAGATCACTGTTACTGCATGATTGTGTATACAACAGTATTTACCTTTGTTCCCTTTAACTTCTCTGCACTCCCAGTGTCTTCCCCTGCCTTCATCATTCTTCTGCCAACCTCCCGCTTATTGTATATTGCCTTCCTTGTAACCCAAGTTAACACAGAGACACTCATTCTTTAAAATATTTTAAAAAAAACAAAAAACTTTTAAGAGAGTTGACACTAAAACGCTAGTGAATAAAAGTATGTAATGGTCTCCAGCGAGGCAACAGTAGTGAGGTTGGCCCAGGATTGGGCAGTATTAAGTTCTGCTGTGCATAAGGTTGCTATGTGTCAGTACCGACTCGATGGCACGTAACAACAACAACAACAATCTGCTTCTGATGGTTCAGAACATAATTCAGGATCACAGAACACACCAGGATCCTGATAACAGACCCTGTTAAAAAACATGCCATGTGAGAGATTGGGCTGGCAGAGGTTGCCTCAAAATGAGGACTTTATAAATACTGATTACTGATTCTGGATGCCAACTTCTGTCAATGGTAGCTTACTGGCAATGACCAGCTGAAGTGTGGTAAGGATTCTTGGGGTTTCTGTGAGAAAAGAGCCACGACTAACTATTAATGTCTGCCCCACATTTGGGTATATAGGCTGGCAACACATATGCTGCATTTTGCCATCTTTTGCAGATATATAAAGTATTCTAGAAAATTCCTCTCTCCTCCATATTCTAAGGGGCAAAGAAAAGCCAGATTTCATTTTTTGCTGACTTAACTTAATATCTAATATTTTTAAAAAATGAAAAATGTATAACTACAAACCAATATACTTCTAAATTTTACAATAAGGTTCTCAGAATGTTAGGATGTTAGGTAATCTAACTTTATACTATACTCATATAATACAGATGACATCAAGCAGATGAAGGCACAAATACATCTTGGAAAATAATCCCCAAGATAGAAATATTAATAACATAGTAATTTTCAGTTTGAAAACATCTGAACAATATTCTCTCATATAATTCTGAAGAAATAATGCCCTTTATTTGATACTTAACTGCTACAAGATACAGTCAAAACAGATCATTGAAAAACTTTTTATTTCGAGATAATGATAGACTTATTTATATGCAGTTGTAAGAAATAATAAAGACCATATGGACATTTTACCAAGTTTTCCACAATGGTTTGTTGTTATGTGCTATTATCTTATATATCTAAAGTACAATATCACAACCAGGAAACTAACATAGATGCAATTCACCGACCCACTGAGATTTATTTTATGTACATTCATGTGTGCTTACATTTAGCTTTTTGTAATTTTCTTATACATTTAGCTTCTCATGACCATCACCACAGTTAACACAGTAAGACACAAAGGGTTCCACTACAAAGATCCCTCATATTACCTTTTATAACCACAGCAACCTCCTCTCTCCTATACTTAACTCCCAATAACGATTCATCTGTTTTCCATCTCTAAAGTTCTGTCATTTCAAGAATATTACAAAACAGCACCGTATAGTATATAACATTGAGATTTTTTTTT
>NW_006408566.1:6984796-7009512 GCF_000296735.1 Chrysochloris asiatica
CTTCTGGTCTTCAGTCTTTAGTGTTTAATGTATCAAATCTGTTCTTCATATGATCTCTAAATTCAGGTCATATTTTGGCTCTCGTGGACTTGTTTTCATTTTCTTCAGCTTCAATTTAGTCTCTTTATTGCTGGGTGGTTTTCCATGGCATAGATTTCATAAAATGGTTTAACTATTCATCCTTATTGTAAATATTGTAAAAGGGTTAGGAAAACCCATAAACGCAATTCCCCAAAGTACAAGCACAAACTCTTTTAAGTTTACAAAAACGAATAGCAGAATACAGGAGCTTACCAATATAATTTTTATCTTTGTCCTCACATATTTTGTTTGTGTTTTGAACTGTGGAAGTGCTTGGAAGTTGCCTCAAGGTCCCATAGCAATGTGAACACTTGATGAGCAGACAAGCACACAAAGATAAGACAGGTCTTTAAAACTAAAAACAGGGACAAATGACTTCATCCGAAGCCTACTCCCAAAATGGCAAATACACTTGATTCTTGTGATTTGTGATAAACTATGGTCTATGAAGTCACCACGAACAATGAGTTAGTGAATATGTGACAGCCTTATATGACCTCAGTGGGAGACTCAGGAGTTGAGTGACCCAACATTTGGCTGTGCTCTGTACAGGCATGTTCAGGAATGACCAGGAGTATTGATTTTGAGGCTACAAATTAATTTAAGCCAATAGGCCAATTTGCAATAATGAGGGTCAACTGTGTATTTAATTTCCAGTAAAAATTATGAGCAGTTACTAATGGCTATCTGGAGGGCAGTGCTGGGAAGAATTCAGAGGGTAGACAAATCCAGGCTCAGAGGATAATCCATTTGTGATGTCTGCCACAGACACTGGCACAGAGGATAATCCATTTGTGATGTCTGCCACAGACACTGGCACAGAGGATTCCACATCTATGCCAGGTATTTGTTACTGTCATGTTATCCAAAGTAAGGAAAGGTATTCTTCTTGTTGTTAAATGCTGTTGAGTTGATTCCGACTCTTAGGGACCCTGATTAGGGGTTCCGAGGAGCATACTGACCTGTGGTTCGCAGTACAGTTCTTATCCTATAAGCACCACACTAGGGATAGTGTCAATGGCCAGCACGAAATATTTAAAAACAAATGTAGCAAGTGTGTTTCTGGAGTCCCTGAGTAGTGCAAAGAGTTAATGTATTTGAGTGCTAACTGAAAGATTGCTGAAGTCTACCTAGATGCATCTAAGAAAAAAGGTCTGGAACTGTACTTCTCAAAAGTCACTCATTGGAAACCTAACCTTATAGAGCACAGCTCTCATCTGGCACACATGAGGTCACCTCAAACTAGAACCAACTTCATTACAACTGATTACTTAAAAACAAACAAAAAAACTGTACCTCTAATACTGACAATCCCAGAAAACAGGGTGCCCAAATCAGACACTCCTTCATTGTAATCCTTTTATTCATCTTCCCCCTTATCTACACTGGAACTATGGGTTAATGCGCCACACTGCAAAGCCATTTGAACTTCAAGTTCAGTGGTTCAAGCTCACCAGCTGCTCCTTGGAAACCCTATACAAGGTCGCTATGGGTCGGAATTGATTCAATGGCACTTCACAACAACACACTGGAACTGTAGGTTAAGTACAGGACTACCAACCGCAAGATTGGCAGTTTAAACCCACCAGCTGCTCCATGGGAGAAAGATGAGTCTTTCTGCTCCCTTAAAGATTAACAGCCTCAGAAAACCTACATAGGGTCAGTGAGTCAGAGTTAACTTGATAGCAGCTGGTTTTACACTCAATAAAACAATTCATTCTGAGAAAGACATCTCAGACCAAACAATCTAAAGGTTTGTGGAGGGGGGGAGCCCTTGTTACACGGATGGGATTTCAATCACTGAGATGAAACAACGTGTCTGATTTGTTGAATGTAAAACTGATGATCATTTCTGTAAACCGTCACTCAATTCATATATATATATATACATATATATAAAGAATTACTAGGGGATCTTTTAGATCACTTGATAGAAAAGTGGTAACACCAATGATACAATTACTGGGAAAAAAATCCTTCACTTTTTTATTTTAGCATGCACAGGTTTACAAATTACGTTTACATCAATAACAAAAAGTGAAATGGACTGGAACAAATTTCTCATGAAGACCCATAATGAAGTAGAAACTACTCCATTTAAAAATTTATGAATGTTATTAGAAATTTTGAGCACTAAATCGATGTTAAGAGTCTTAGATATGCACAAACCTTCACAGATAATCAAAATAATATTCTATTTTTTCATTCACATATGAGTATGTTGTTTATTCCCACTAGATCATCCCACATCTCACTTCTAGAGTTCATAGGTTTCAAAGTATTTTTAATTTTCTAAATTTATACTCACATTGCACTTTATAACTTTAAGTTGTGAAAAATATAAACATACTCTTGTCATTAAGCAGGCAGAAATAAGATTCTTTTATTTCTCCTCTCATGTTACTCATTAAGAAGTTTGTAAAGTTTATCAGAATACTTATTCTAACTTTTAATTTAAGAATATTATTAGACAAATATTGTTTAAAATATTTTGGTATCTCTGGCCATTATTTGGAAGAAGTGGAAATCAAAGCACATCAGAGATTTTAGAAAAAGAAAAGTTGGGAAAATTATACAGCAGAAAGAAGAGAACTGGGTCGCAGCTGGGTCTGTTTTTGGCCTCAAGTGAAACTCATTGTTCCTTATAGCTCACACCAGCATCCTAATTTACTAAGTGATTAGAGGAGAATCTCGGAGGGGAACCAAGTAGCTAATCAACCACAAGCAGTGAGGACCATGAGCCAATTGACCCAAACAACCCATGTGAAAATTGAACAGAACTGAAACAGAAGAATGTTATCAAAACAGAGGTCAGAGAAAATCTATGTCCATCATCTTGACATGAATGTTGCCCCAAGCAATGATCTTAATTCACTAAGAATCATGTTCGTGGTATAAACTAAGTAAGTACAATGATCTGAAAAGTTTTATTGTTTCTTGGTTGGTACGATAGTCCGTGGAAAGAGGAATCTGGTTTAGGATAAGATGCTTCAGTACTGAAGCATCAAATTCAGAAAGTGGATGGAGGCTGTGGGTTAGAGAAGGATCAGAGACCTTGTCTCCCTCCCTGTAGCAGTATGGCTAATGCTCAACTTTTAAGAAAATCAATGAATGCAGATTCCAAGTTTACTGTGGATTCATGATATAAAACTATTCTCCTGCTCCTGGAAAATATTTAGCCTGGTGTGGCATTGTAGGATCAGCAATGGACTGTGAACAACAAGGGCAGCAGTTCAAACCCACCAGGAGCTCCTCAGAAATCCTATACAGGGTTGCTATGAGTCAGAACCAACTTGACGGCACTTAACAACAACAACACTAATGTAGAAGCGTTAATGACACTGGGGTTTTTTTGTTTTGTTTTGTTTTGTTTAATTGAGATAGTTTGAGAAGGAGAACCAGTGGGCAACTTATATCTGGGTTATGGAAATAAACATATATTCCTTATTTTAAGAAATTCTGATACACAGAACTCATGTGTATAAAACCAATAATTTAGATGATAATTATTTGCTTATGTGTCTTCAATTTATATTTACAGCAGGACTTCATTAATAAATCAAACCATGTTGGCAGAATATTGATCCAATTATTTTTGGGAACATGCAATGAGGGTAGTATTTGTTGGTCTGTTTATTCTTCAAATAGGTCAGGATTACCCAATAGGCAATACATTTGCTTAGGGCACTAAGAGTGAGGGGAATTTAAAAAGACTATTTCCCAATACAAGTAAAGATGATTTTTGAAATTGATAGCCTATTTGAATATGATAATTTTTACTTGGGATCAGATGTGATGATGGTATCTCAAAATCTTTTCAGTACTTAGGGTTGCTTGAAATCTTATCTAACCTGGTGAGCAAGGAATTAAAAAAAATCAATGAGGAAACAAAATATATTCACAAGAAATAAATAGAGCTACAAAACATTCTGTTGTCATGTGAGAACATGTCATTGTTAGGTGCCATCAAGTCGGTACCGACCCATAGCGACCTTAAGCACAGCAGAACGAAACACTGCCTGGTCCTGGGCCAACCTCACTACTGTTGCCACGCTTAAGTCCATCGATCCTGCCTCTTGGACAATCCATCTCATTGGGGGTCTTCCTCTGATACTCCACATTACCAAACATAATATCCTTCTCCAGAGACTGGTCCCTTCTGACAATTTGTCCGAAGTATGAGAGACGAAGTTTGGCCATCTTGGCCTCCAAGGAGCACTCTGGCTGCACTTCTTCCAAAATGGATCTATTGGTTCTTTTGGCAGCCCACAGCACTTTCAATATTCTCCTCCAACACCATAACTCAAAAGCATCCATTCTACGGTCTTCCTTATTCACCGTCCAGCTTTCACATGCATATGAGGTTATTGAAAATACCATGGCTTGGGTCAGGCACACCTTAGTCCTCAAGCTGACATCTTTGCTCTTCAACACTTTCAAAAGGTCTTGTGCAGCAGATTTGCCTAATGCAATATGTCATTTGACATGAGTACTCCTTTATATCAATGTAATAAAAATTTTGAGAAATCGTACAATTTCAGAGAAGACAGATACATAAACTAAGCCTAAAAGACTACTGTTAAGTGTTGTTGAATTAGTTCCCACTCATAATGATTCTACGCACAACACAAGAATGCCCTGCTGTGTCCTGCACCATCCTCACAATTGTTACATTTGAACCCACTGCGCCAATCCATCTCACTGGGGATCTTCCTCTTTTATGCTGACCCTCCACTTTATGAAATATAATGTTCTTGTCCAGGAACTGGTCCCTGCTGATAATATGTCTGTAGTATTAGAGATGAAGTCTTGACATCCTGGCTTCTAAGGAGCATCCTGGCTATACTTCTTCCAGATCTATTTGTTCTTTGGGAAGTCCATGGTACTTTCAACATTCTTCTCTAACACTGTAACATAAATGCATCAATTCTTCTATGGTCTTCCTTTTTCACTGCCTAATTTTCACATGCATATATATATGTTGCTGTTAAGTGCCATCGAGTCAGTTCCAACCCATAGGGTTTCCAAGGAGTGGCTAGTGAGCTTGGACTGCCGACCTTGCAGTTCAAATGGCTTTGCAGTCTGGCGCATTAACCCACAGCCCACAGCACCACACCAGGACTCCAGGCAACTGAAAATACCATGGTTTGAGTGAGCTACACTTTAATCCCTAAACATAGTTTGGCTCTTGAACAATTTAAAGAGATCTTGTGCAGCAAATTTGGTTAATGCAATATATTGTTTGATTTCTTGATTGCTACTTCCATGATTCTTGATTCAACTTCAATCTTTTCTCCATTTAGCATATTATTTATTAGTCCAATTGTGAGAATTTTTGTTTTCTCTACATTGAATTTCAATCCATACTGAAGGCTATAGTCTTTGATCTACTATGTAGGACTAGGTAAGACTTTGATATTCAGAGAGAGAAGTGAATTTTTCTGGACATGGAGAATTTCAATATCTAACTTGTTTCCATGAACTTTAAATGTGATTACTTTAAAAACCCTTCACTAAAAATCCAGGCTGAAAAAGTAAAATAATATATGATTCCAAGTATATAAAAATTAGGAAAGGACAAAACTACAGAGACAGTAACAAGATCAGTGGTTGCCAGGGGTTTGGTGAGGAAGGGAAATAAGAATTAATAGATGAAACACAATGCATTTTTAAGGGATGACACTATTCTATATGATACTATAATGGTAGACACATGACAGGCATTAACCAAAACCAATATAGTGTGCCACTCAAAAAGTATACTGTGGATTTTAGTTAATGATAATGTTATCAATATTGTTTCATCAATTGTAACAAATGTACCAAACTAATGCAAGATGTTAATAACAGAAGAAACTGTGTGCCAAGGGAGGTGGACATATGGAAACTCTCTGTACTTTGGCATACTGTTTCTGTAAACCTAGAGCTGTTCTAAAAAATAAATTGTATTATAAAAGTCTTCATTTACACATAATGCTTTAGAAATATGTTGTCCAACACCCCAACTTCCTTGATTTACAGGAGTCATTAGACTTTAAAGAGATGTGGACATCAGGAAAGGTTTTCATGGGTGTTTGGGTTTTCTTCAGTGACATCCTTTGGGGGCTAGATAGCAGGGAGGCATTAAGTTCCATCACATACTCAAGAGTCCCTGGGAAAACCCATCTTTGTGGGACTTGCTGTCTTGAAAGGCCAAGTGTTTGAATTTGATTCAAGAACTCTTGCCCTTCTTGTCCAATGTTTAGGGAATTTGTTTTGAGAAAAGACACGAAAGTAGGGTTAGTGACAGAGGAAATTTTTATACCCAAATGATTAAAGAAAACACAGTTTAAATAAAGTTTGTTTAGCCTCTCCAGTAAACATTAAATTCATTCTATTTTTTTCCAGTCATGAGAAATTCATAAACCTTTCACCTTTTCTTTTCTCCTACTCGTACCAAACAATATTACCATGTAGGCAGTAGGAATCTCAGTGAAGAAATACAATGATGACATAGTTAGATGCTAAACATAACACACATTATTTCATATTGATTATATAGTAGGACTAAGGAGAACAGATGGTACTGTGGGTTAAGTTGCTTCATGGTAATGACAGCTCAAATTGACTAGCCCCAGCACAGGAGAAAGATAAGGCTGTGTCCTCCCATAAACATTTACAGTTTTGGAAATCCTAAATAGGTCACTGTGAATTGGAATCAATTTAATGGCAGTGGGTTTGGGTTTTGTTTCTAGCAGGACTATGTATTAGTGCTGGGGAAAAACAAGAGGGTAAGGGTTCTGTTACTGTTCCTGATAGGTAGAAGAATCCTTCCTTCT
The DNA here is from genome assembly GCF_000296735.1 of Chrysochloris asiatica. Lineage (NCBI taxonomy): Eukaryota > Metazoa > Chordata > Mammalia > Afrosoricida > Chrysochloridae > Chrysochloris > Chrysochloris asiatica. The sequence goes on from NW_006408566.1 coordinate 6,991,696, forward strand.
AACCTTTTTTTTACCACACTTTTATAAGATTATACTCTTTCAAATACCAAACCAAGTAAGAACCCTATTCCATTACTTTTCAATATAGAGGGTAATAATAAAAATTGGGCTCAGTCTTATGAATTATTTAACTGAACTGCTGTTGTTAAATGTTGTTGAATCTGTACTGACTCATAGTGACTCTGCATATGGTTTCTGAGGTTTTTAAAATCTTTGTGGGAGCAGAAAGCTTCATCTTTTTCCATGTGTGTGTGGGGCGGGGGGAGCTGGCAGGTTCTAACTACAGACCTTGTGATTCTCAGTCCAGCACTCATCGTATGAAACCACTATGCTTCCTTAACTAAGCTAATAACCTATAAGAAATAACAACACAAATTGAATGTGAAATATAAGGAAGTATCATATCTGGCAGTTTGTTGTCCTGTGGTGACTTGCATGTTACTGTGATGCTGGGAACTATGCTACTGGTGTTTCAAATACCAGCAGGGTTACCCAGGGCAGACAGGTTGCAGCAGAGGTTCCAGTCTGAAAATCAACCATGAAGAACAAATAGTCCACTTTTGAGGGATTAGTATCTGAAAACCTTATGTATAGCAGCACAGCACTGTCTGATATAGTGCCAGAAGATGAGCCCTTCAGGATGGAAGACACTCAAAAGATGACTAAGGAAGAGAAACCTCTCCAAAGTAGAGTTGACTTTAATCAAAGGAATAGAGCAAAGCTTTCGAGGCCTTCATTTGCTGATGGTGCACAACTCAAAATGAGAAGAAAGCTGCAAATATCTATTACTAATTGGAACATGGAATGTACAAAGTATGAATCTAGGAAAGTTGGAAGTCATCAAAAATGAAGTAGACAGCATAAATATCAATATCCTAGGCATTTGTTGTTGTTAAGTACCATCAAGTTGGTTCTAACTAATAGCGACCCTGTATAGAGTTTCCGAGGAGTGGCTGGTGGGTTTGAACCACCGACCTTGTGGTTCAGTGCTTATTCTACGGCACCACACCAGGACGCAAATCCTAGGCATTAGCAACCTGAAATGCACAGATATTGACCATTTTGAATCAGGCAATGTTATGGTTCATTATGTCATAAATGAGAACTTGAAGAAAAATTACACTGAATTCATTGTTAAAAAGAACATTTCAAGATCTGTCATGAAAGACAATGTTGTCTGTGGTAGGTTAATATTTATACTCCTAAAAGGAAGACAGGTTAATACAAATATTATTCAAATCTCTGCACCAATAACCAAAGCCATTGATGAAAAAATTAAAAATTTCTATCAACTTCTTCAGTCTGAAATTGATAAAACATACAATCAAGTTTCGTGGATAATTACTGGTGAATGGAATGCTAAAGTTGGGGGGAAAAGAGAAGTGATCGGTAATATAAATGTAATAGAAATTATGCTGGCCAGAGAACCAACAACAGTAAATAATAACCTGAGATTAACCTTTATGACAACACCATCCACAAAACCACCCAGATACTAAAGCATCCAACGTGAAACAAACCCACAAGACTGAAAATAAGGAACCAGAGATACCAATTTATAATGAAAACAACTACAAAGCAAAAAGAAGAAATAGTATAGTTAAATAACTTCCAAATGGTAAGGAAGTCAAGTAGATTTCAAGATAGAACAGATTGTTTTAAACTCTAAACTTGGGTCGACGTTAATAAATTACAGAGTAACCTCCACAGTTCTTCACTGTTTTCTGTTGTTAGCCTTTTTATTTCAGTTGGTTCTGTTGTGACATCATTTTGTTTGCATCTTCTTCTTTTCCTTTGTTAGATTTGCCATAAGTTTGTTGTTTTTATTAATTTTTTCAAAGAGCTAGCTTCATTTCTTGTTGATCCTTTCATTTGTTTTTCTGGTTTTTGTTTCATTGACTTCTACTCTAATCTTTTCTTTTGGTAGTTATAGGGGTACTTTGCTGCTCTATTTCTAATTGTTGGAGCTGTTGGGTGAATACACATCTTTTGGGATGTGTATGTTTAGTGCTATAAATTGCCCTATGAGCACTGCTTTTGCTGTGTCCCAATGGTTTTAGGTGTCAGGAGGGTACAGTCGCTGGAGAAGGATGTCATGCTGGGTAAGATGGAGGGTCAGAGAAAAAGAGGAAGACCCCCAATGAGATGGACACAGCCAGGTGGCATCATTGATGGCATCAGATGTGGCAGCGGTAGTGAGGTTGGCCCAGGATTGGACATTGTTTCGTTCTGCTCTGCATGGGGTCGCTATGAGTTGGTTCCGACTCGATGGCACCTGACAACAACAACAATGGTTTTAGTATGTTTTATCTTTATTTCTGTTTGCTTCAAAGAATGTTTTATTTCATTTTTTAAATTTCCTCCAATAACCAAGAAGTTTTAAACAAGGGGGTTATTCAGTTTCCATATAATTGATATCCTCCCACCACCTTGCTCTTCCTATTGTTAAATTCTAATTTTATAGTGCTGTGATCTGAGAAGATGATCTGTAGTATTTTGGTGTTTTAAAATTTATTGTGATTTGGTTTATGGCCTAACATGTTCTATTCTGGAGAATGTTCCATGTGCACTGGAAAAGATCAAGATAGTGCATTGTGCTATATTGTTAGGTTGAGTGCCCTGTATTAGCATATGATGACAAGTTGGTTGGATATGTTTAGTTTTTCTGTGTCTTTGTTGAGCTTCCTTCTGGCTGTTCTGTTCTTCATGGAAAATAGTCTATTAAAAATCTTCTAGTATTATTATAGAGTTGTCTAATTTTATCTTCATGTCTGCTAGAGTTTGATTTATTTATTTTGAAGTTCTTTAATTGGGAGCATGGTGATGGGTGGTTGTGTGCAACCAAGCCAGTTCTGACTCACAGTGACCCTGTTTAGGGTTTCCAAGGCTGTAAATCTTTATATGAAACCAGAAAGCCTCATCTTTCTCCTGCAGAGTGAGTGGGAGATTTGAACTACAGACCTTGTAGTTCGCAACCCAGCTTGTCATTCGCTATGCTACCAGGGTTCCTTTTTGGGAGCATAGATATTTATTATGGTTATTTACTCCTGTTCAATTGACCCTTTAATCATGATAAAATGTCCTTCTTTGTCTCTTATGCTGGTTTTTGCATTAAAACCTATTTTATCAGGAATTTATATTGCCACTCTTGATCATTTTGTATTGCTGCTAGCTTTTTTCCATCCTTTTATTTTTAGTCTATTTTGTCTATGTGTGCAAGGTGCATTGCTTGTTAACGGCATACTAATGAATTCTGTTTTCTAGTCCATTCTGCTATTCTCTGTCTCTTGACAGATGAAGTTAGTCCATTCACATTTAGAGTAATTATTGATATGTATGAATTGATTGCTGTCATTTTGTTTTGTGTTTTTTGTAGTGCTTCTGGTTTCTTTGTTCCACATACTCTTCTGTGCTGAGTTCATTTTGCTTGTAGGTTGTTGTTGTTTTTTGTCATTTTATTCATAGATGTTGCTTTGATCACTCGCTCCTCTCCTACTTGGATAACTGTGGTAATTCTAGAGCGAATACAAGCTGATAGGTGCTGACACCCCTCATGGGGGTGGGGAACACATGCATTTATCAAATCAAAACCAACCTGGTGAGTTCCCCTACAGTCTCCCCCCTCCCCCTGGGGAGAGGTGGTAAGGTAATAGGCTCCAGCAGCTTTGGTGACTCTAGGAGTTCTGGTGTGACTATGGGTTAAAGTGCCTGCTCACCAGTAGCTCCTTGGAAACCCTATACAGGGTGGCTATGGGTCGCAACCGACTTAACAGCACTTAACAACAGCAACAACAACAAATCTTTATGATTTTCTTTATTTAAAAAAAATTTGAATACAATGAAGAAATATGGAATTTACTCTGCAATTTATTAATTTCTATCCAAGTTTAAAACAGTCTGTTCTATCTTGAAAACGACATGATTTGAGAAGATGCAAATAAATCAAATAAGAAATGAATTGGTGGCGGCACAACAAAACCAACTGAAATAAAAAGTCTGACAATAAAGAAGTATTACACCAACAAATTTGAAAACCTACAGAAATGCACAAATTTCTAGAAGCAATTTACCTATTTAAGCTCAAAGAAACTGAAGTAGAAAATTTAAACACACTGATAGCAAAACAATAAATTTATCTGATCATTTAAAAAACTATCAACAAATGTCCGGATGCAGACAAAGACATCACTAAAAAAAAAAAAAATATATATATATATATACCAATGTTCCTTATGAACATAGATACAAAAATTCTCAAAATCCTAGTCAACAGAATTCAACAACATCAAAAAGAATAATACAACATGACCAAGTGGGGTTCAAATCAGACATGCCAAGATTAGAAAATCAAAGTAATCTATCACATAAATAAAACAAAGAAAAAAACTACATGATCATATGAATTGACACACAAAAAAAGGCATTTGACAAAATTCAACACCCATTCCTGATAAAATCACTCAACAATAGAATAGATTAGAAACCCCTCAGTATAATTAAGGGCTGACATACAAAACTAAAAGGAACTCTGGGAGTATAGTGGTTATGAGTTGAGCTGCTATCCTCAAGGTCAGTAGTTCAAAATGGCTGTCCATTCCACTAGAGAAAGATGAGGCTTTCTGCTCCTGTGAAAATTTACACCCTTGGAAACCCTATGAAGGGTCGCTATGAGTCAGAACTGTCTCCATGGCACATAATAACAATACTATACAAAACTACTGACATCTTAAATCTTGCCTAGACCATGTGATGGGTATGGGAGGGAGAATGGGGGCATACCCACAAATATTTAAAGATAAATATCTGTATGTGATATTACCTTTGCTGCAAGCATACCCATGAACATGGTAAAGCATTGTTGTGTTTCTTGTTAAGTGCCACTGAGGCAGTTTGGGCTCATAGTGACCCTCTATAGGGTTTCCAAGGAGTGTTGGTTGATTTGAACTGCTGACCTTGTGGTTAGGAGTCCAGTGCTTATCCTACAGTGCCACACCAGGACTTCATGCTAGAGCATACAGGGGCAAAATTATGAAAACTTTTAGACATTCTCAATCACTTTGAGGGAATGAGTGTTTTGGCCTGAGGGTTCAGGACCATAGTCTCAGGGGACAACATGGTCAATTGGGACAGCATAGTCCACAAAGACTATGTTCTACATCCTACTTATGTGAGTTGTTGTGTGCTGTTGAGTCGGTTCTGACTCATAGCGATCCTGTATAGGGTTTCTGAGGAGCAGCTGGTGAGTTTGAACCACAAATCTTGTAGTTCAAACTAACCTTGAGATCGAGTGCTTATCCTATGGTGCCACACCAGGACTCCACTAATGTGAGTAGCAACTGGGATATTGTAAAACTTATGAGTTACCATCTAAGGTACAACTATTGGTCTCTCCCTGACCCTTCAGTTAAAAAGTTAACATGTAACCCTTGACCACCAAGGCTCCCCTGCCCCTATATGTTGTTGTTAACTGCCATCAAGTCAGTTCTGACTCATAGTGACCCTGTTTAGGGTTTTCAAGGAGCACCTGCTGGGTTTGAACTGTTGACCTGGTAGTTGGAAGTCCAGTGCTGATCCTACAGTGCCACATCATGAGTCCAGTATATAAGAGTTAGGAAATTACTTCCAACACTCAAGTGTGTAAGGAACCCTGGTAGTGTACTGCTAACCTTGTTGTACTGCTAACTGCCAAGGTCAGTAATTTGAATCTACCAGCTGCTTCCCAGAAACCCTACACAAGGTCGCTATGAGTCAGAACTGACTCAATGGCACACCATCACCACCACCACCTCAAGTGTGTCATAATGCGCTGGCAGTTGCAAAAAAAAAATTAACTGGAGCCTTGTCAGTTCTGACTGTTGCAGCTGCATTCACTCATGAAGCACAACGCAGCTGATCCTGCAGCCCCGAGCAAGCAGCAGCTCTGCCTTCTGGAAGAGGTGGGAGGAAACAGAGCACAGTAACTATCCTCGTCTGTTTTGCAATCACTGAAGAATAATCCCCAAATCCAAAATACCAGAGGACACATGGCTACTGTGAAAGTATATTCTTTCCAAAAGTTTGGCGTAAGTCCACTACTTATTCCTACCTACTCTGAGAACAGGGATGAGAAAAGAGAAATGAAAGGAGAGAAGGCATGAAGGACAAGAAATGAAACTAGTTTTAGAATAGTTTAAATAGATGCACCTTTGGAGCAAGTCTGGAGAAGACAGAAGTTGGTCCAGTAGATGAGTTAAAGGTTGTTTTGGTTAGCTACTGTTGAGTGGTACTTTGTCACTATGTGACAAAGTAGAACTGTTCCATAGGGTTTTCTTGGCTATAATCTTAATGACTCCGCAGCCCATCACCACCACCACCCCACCACAACCAATTTTAATGAAAGCAGAACTCCAGGTCTTTCTCCTGTGGAATTGCTTGTTGGTAGGTTTGAACTGCCAACCTTTTATTGAGTAGCTGAGTGCTCAACCATTTGCTCCACAAGGGCTCCTTGTTGGTTTAACAATAAACATAGCTACCACTGAGTACGTACAAAATACACTGGATTTATTTCTTTAAATTCTTACCATGACCCTTCATGATCATTTCCATTTTACAGATAAGGACACTGAGGTTTGCAAAGGCAAATGACTTGTACAGCCTCATTAGCTATTAAGTGGATGAGCCAGAGTTTGAACCAAGGTTGCTGACTCCATAAGTTCACACTCTTAACCCCACTTTATATGGTGGTTATTTATTTGGTTATAAATACTTCAATTCACCCAAAAGAGAAAAGTTTTCTCATTCTTCCTCATCTGGAATAATTCCAAATTAACAAATACCACATTAGCATCTCTTATTCTATGAAAGAAAAAGCTAATTTTACCTCATTCTTAACATCAACCATTTTTAAACAATTATTGGATTAAGTTAGAGAAGAAATTCAGGGGACAGCAAGTTCACGTTAACACTCTGGTGTGGCACTATGAGTTAATGAGCTGGAATACAAAGTCAGTTTGAACAGCAAGGTCGGCTGTTCAAGCTCAGCAGTTGGTTCCTTGGAAACCCTATCCAGGGTCGCTATGGGTCAGAACTGACTCAACAGCACTTAACAACAACAACAACAAGTTCATGTTAATGGAGCAGGAAAATAAAACTCAGAACAGGAAGGTGAGAATGGTAGGAGCACTTGAAGAATGTAATCAATGTCACTGAATTATACATGCAGAAATTGCTGAATGTTTTACTGTGTGCATTGTCAACACTGATGAACAAGAAAATAACTTATAATACATTCACTTTTATTACTTCAGAAGGAACTAATTCCAAGTTTAAAATGTTGAATTTTTATGGTGAATTTTCTTTTTTTTTTTTTTTAACTTCTTTCTGAAACATAGAAATAAATATTGGCCCACTTAGAATCTCTACACATTTATTTTCACCTCCACACACATTTCAAGGAGAAAGGGCTGAAAACTAAACAAGTTTCACATTGCTTCAGATGTAATGATAAATCTGCTACTAACAATACTTGGAGACTGGATCTGTTTAGAGCATGAGTCACTGTTAACATCTGCAAACTCTGTCTCTAACTGTCTTTCTAAGATACGCAGAGGACACGTGGTTAAACTTAACACACACACACTGTTTTTTACAAACAAGATCCTTTCTTAAGTGTGTCTTTGTAGAGGAATTTGTAGGTAAGTGAGAACAGGTCCATTTGACCTTATTTAGCATGACTTAAGCATAAATGAAAACTCTGAACCCTTTCAGTGATTTAAAAGGTATTCTTGCAGCAAGTGAAGCAGGTAATTGTGATGGAAAATTTGTTGCAAGTAGGGGTTGGTTCAATCATTTCAAAGTGAGGGCAAATTTATATAATATTAAAGGGCAAGATGAGTGGTCCATACATTAGATGATGGTAATCCAGGACCTAAGGAGCTCTGGTAGAGTAGTGGTTACGAGTTGGGCTGCTAACCTCAAGGTCAGCTGTTCTTGAGGAGAAAGATGAGGTAATCTGCTCTGGTAAAGATTTACAGCCTTGGAAACCAAGTGCAGGGTCACTGTGAGTCAGAACCGACTCCACGGTACTTAACAACAACAACAATCCCAGGACTGACTGTATTTTGACATTTTGCAGCTTCTCGCCATGGATAGAAAATAAAGCCTTTGACATAATTTTTATCACAAAATGCATGGTAGCATAGTGGGTTGCGAACTGGACTGCTAATTGCAAGGTCAGCAGTTTGAAACTACCAATTGCTCCTGCAGGGGAGAAAGATGAGATTTTCTCCTGTTGTGAAAGATTTACAACCTCAGAAACCCTACTGTAGGCTTGCTATGAGTCAGAACTGTCTTAATGGCACATCACCATCACACGAATAACGAATACCTGAATAATCTAGTATATACAGACCAGTTCATGCTTTTGTTTTCTTCTCAGTAATGAAAACCCAGTCTCAGTGGGCCCACGTGATCACCTCAGGGCTCAGAGTGAGGCAAGCGCAAGATATCAACATACACAGGTTTGATGGAACAGAAATGTACTAAATTTCAATTTGTGCAATGAATATGTGAGTATAATTTGGAGGTCTTTGACTGGCTATTTGTTTTTAAAGTTTTCTAAAAACAACAGCAAGAAGAGAGGGTTTGGGGTGTATATACAAGTAAATGTAAGCTCAAGTTGGTTCCAGGAGTAAGGAAGTTGGCCAAAGTAAATAAGGTTCTGGAAACAAGTTATCACAGGCAGTCATCAGGACTATACAAACAGTCTTATGGGAAACTGATCCATGACTCAGCATAAGCACCCCTGTTCTTTCTATACCACCACCTACCATCCCCTTCCCTCTTCCAGGCCACTGCTGGTTCATCTATTTTATTCTCTGCAAAATTATGATCAACTAACTTTCTCACATAGTTTCTCTATGTGGAGAAATTATGCAGTGGAATTCTTCTCACTGTCTTTGATGCTCCAAAAAATAAGCCAAGAGTTCCATTTATCCTGAGAGTTTAATTTATGTACAAAACATACACAGACAACCAAACCACTCCTATGAGAAATTATGCAGATTCTAGGAATCTTCTGATTTCTCCTAATGCTTCTTCCTGGTCTATTTTTAAACTCTCTCATCCTAAATCCAAAGTAGCAGCAGATGCTCAGATAACCTGTCCTTTTTTGTTGTTGTTGTTATAACCTGTACAAAAAAAGCACTGGACTGCTTACCACAAGGTTGGCAGTTCACATCCCAATAACTGTTCCTTAAAACTCTATACAGGATTGCTATGAGTTAGAATGGAATCAATGGTACTTAACAACGACAACACATAAGATGTACAGAAAGACCTTGTGAAGCGTATACTTTTTTCCATTGAAACGGAGTCACCCCATGGATACACACCAGTGTATTGGTATGTATACAATACAGTCCTAGGAGGTCAGAAAGCCCAACACGACTATGAGTCTAGATGGTACCAGATCCCTGGTAGTGCAGTGGTTACATATTGCTGAATGCAAGGCCAGTAGTTTGAATCCACTGGCTGGTCAGCAGGAGAAAGATAAGGCTTTCTATTCCCATAAAGAATTACAGCCTTGGAAACCCTACACAAGGTCACTACAAGTCTGAACTGGCACCATGGTACCCCCTGGCCCTCTCCCACACCACAGGACCCTTGCATGTTGTGTGTATTCTGTCAAAAGCCCCTGGTGACCGGCAAATATTTCTTTCAATGACTGTTTATGACAACATCCATTGACCTAGTATATAAGTCAGGTCAGGCTAGGTTATACTATTGTTGTTGTTGTTATATGCCGTGGAGTCAATTCAGGTTGTACTATGGTAACCCCCTAACCAAACTCCGCCTACAGCAGAACTATCCCAGAGGGTTTCCAAGGCTGTAATTGTTATTGAAGCAGATTGTCATAGCTTTCTCCCTCAAAGTGACTGTTGAATTCAAACCACCAACCTTTCAGTGAGTAGCTTTAACCGCTGCTCCACCAAAGCTTTACTACAGTAATAAACTACTCCAAATTCTAGTAGATTAACACAATGAAAGGTCAATTTTTCTTGCTCATAATACATGCCTATGCTTTGTATGTCCTCACTAGAGGACCCAGGCTGACAAAGAAAGGAAAGCCCTGAGACAAATATCCATCCCCTCTGCTCAAAAATCACAGCTATAGGAGGCCAGGAAGCCCAACACCATGTGAATCTGGAAGGAAAGCACTATGATTACTTACAACTGACATTCTAAAGCAGCCTTTGTGCCAGAGTAAATGAAATCAGTGGAGAAGTGAAAAGAGACAGGGCATAGGAGAAACTATGAGGGTTTCTTTAAAGTGTATCACGTTGAGTTTATCTATTTTTTAATCCAAAATGAAATCACTGCTTTTTGGTATCTTTATTTTCTAGGAAGGACTTTTACATACTTTTCCCAACCCTGAGCCTTTCTTTGCACATGCTATTCTGTTTGGAAAGCTGTCTATTATTAAATGTTCCCAACCCCATCTCTAATTTATAGATAACTTTCAGATGGCAGCTTCATGGTGTTTTGCTTGGGGAGCCATATCTGTCCCTAAACTGCATGGAATGTATTTCTTTGTTATATGTATTCCATATCCTCTATCTTAGGTTTTAGTTTAAACATTTATTAACATGATGTTTAATATCTGTCTGGTCCATAGTTTGAAGCCACTAGACTAATGGATTGTGAAATCAACATAGTAGGTAGCTCCCAAAGTAAAAGCAAATATGGAAGTAAAATAATAAAATAAAAAAGCAGAGTGTATCATGTGTAATAAGGGTAATTGTTTTGGTTTGGTTTTAAATATGTATATGTGTATTCATGGAATCCTGGTGCTATGGGAAAAAGCACTAGGTTGCAAGGTCAGTTTGAATAACAAGGTCTAGGGTTCAAGTCACTACCAGTTGCTCCTTGGAAACACTATATAAGCCTGCTATAAGTCAGAACTGATTCAATAACACTTAATAAGAATATGTGTTTGTGTGTGTGTATAGTTGTTGTTGTTGCTAAGTGCCGTCAAGTCGGTTCCGACCCATAGCGACCCTGTACAGGGTTTCCGAGGGTGTAAATCTTTACGGGAGCAGAATGCCTCATCTTTCTCCTGCAGAGCAGCTGGTAGTTTCGAACTGCTGGCCTTAAGGTTCGCAGCCCGATTCGTAACCACTACGCTACCAGAGCTCCTTGTGTGTGTGTATAGAGAAAGGGGTAAAAGAGACCGAGAAAGAGGGAGCGATCTGGGCTGTTGCACAAAATTTATATATTGTTTTCATCTCAATTTATAATACATCATTAGCATTATCCTTCTTCTTTCTATTTTCTATTTCTATCTCATACATCCTCAAAAACAACCATTCTATTTTGATTAGTATGTACCTTTTTGCTTCTGTTCTTAAAAATCATAACTTTTTTCCCCAAGTGTTTTAAATTTATTCAATTGGTACAGTGTGGTAGATACCCTTCTCCTTCTTGCTTGTTTCACCAAACACCGTTTGAAGTATTCCTATCCTGGTGTGGCCTGTAGAATAACTACTGGACAGCTAACCAAAATTTTGGTGGTTCAAGCTCACCAGTTGCTCCTTGGCAACCCTATACAAGGTCACTATGAGTTGGAACTGACTCAACGGCACATAACAACAACAATAACATGTTACTATAGGGGTTCCTGGGTGGCACAAAGAGTTAAGTGCTTGACTATCAGTAGAAAGGTTGGTGGTTCAAACCCACACAGAGACACCTCAGAAAAAAATGCCTTGTGATATGCTTCCTAAAGATCACAGACTTGAAAGCCCTGTGGAGTAGTTATATCTGATACATATGGGGTTGTCATTAGTTGTGGGTCAACTTAATGATAGCTATTAACAACAAGCTGTCTCTATAACTACTGCTAATCTCTTACATGAAATTTCTGCATAATGTTCCCCATCTCTTTTAGCTCAGACTTAGAGCTTCAATGACTACAATGAAGCACAAAATCCACTAAAGGTTCAATACACATTTATTTTATCAAAGAATGTTCATGTCTTTACACTAAGTTTATAAGTGCTTTTTTTGCTCTCTTCCAATCCACCTTGACTATCGGATCTAAGTGGCTAATGCTGGGTGTTCTCTATATCCCAGGCATCCACTGTAGAAAGAGTTTTATAAACATCATCTCATTTAGTCCCTACAACCCAGTGAAATTAGGGTTACAAGTTACATGTACAGTACACAGATATGAAACTATGTTACAAAAAATAGTTGGTCCAAGATCACAGAAGAAATGATGAGAATGAGTACCCAGGCAGAATGTCTGCCTCCACACTCCCAGGATTTTACCTCTGTGATTTATTTGCTAGATGCCATTGTCAGTTGCCACCGGGTCACTTCTGACTTATGTCTACCTTATGTTTAACAATACAGTATTGCATGGGCCTGGGCCATCCTTAGGACTGTTAGTATATTTGAGCCTATTGCTGTGACTGTAGTGTCAATTCATCTCATTGAGGTTTGTCCCCATCTTTGTTGACCCTCTACTTTATTAAACACAATGTCTTGTCTAGCAATTGGTCCCTGCCATGTTGGTTTTGTTTGTTGTTAAGTGACATCAAATCAATTCTGACTCATAGCGAATCTGTAGGATTTCTGAGGAGCAACTGGTAGGAGGTTTGAGCCACCAACCTTGTGGTTAGTAGTCTACTGCTTATCCTACAGTACCACACCAGGATGTACTATATTAATTTTCTTAGTACTATAGGGGAGATTTTAAAAATCTTCGGTCTAAATCCTTGGGAATATCTTCATTCTTATTCCCACAAACTACATATAGAGACAAGTCTTCAAAACAGAAGATCAAAATGACAGCTCATGGGATCAGAAAAGACCATGGTTTTCATGTACCATGCAGGGTTCTGTGAGTGGCAACTCCAGAAACTAAATTCTCAAAAGATATTTTCTTAAAAGCTTGATGGTTTTCAAGTCCTATTTGCCACATGCTGAAAAATATAGGTTAAATCTATTTTAGAAATGACATTTAAGAAATACTCAACTAGCACCATGATGATGGTGGTGATCATGTACCATCAAGTTTGTTCCAACTCGAAGTGACCCTGCATCGGGTTTCCAAGGCTGTAAATCTTTACAGGAACACAAAGTCTCATCTTTCTCCCATGGAGCAACTGGTAGATTTAAACCATTGACCTTGAGGTTAGCAGCCAGCTCATAACCCACTATACTACCAGTACTCCTTACTAGCACTATGACTTAGTGAAATAAAGTAATATGTTAACATCCCAAAATAGCAGACAATCTCAAATAAATGACAGTATTTCTTGATCAAGGGCAGTTGGCAACCTTACATCAAATACAGTTATCTTCCTTCATATCGAAAATTCACTCAACATTACAAAAGCAACCTGAAGGGGATTTTCACTTTTGGGGAAAGTGAAACCAACATTCAGCATTTGGTTTGCAGAGAGCAGTACAAGAGGCAGGGTAAACGGTACAAGTAAATTTCCAAGCTCCTTCATCAGGAACCACACTCAGCACAGCACCTCTGCATCAAGTTGTCCTAGCTTTGAAATATGTTGGTGAAATACAGTATGTTAATGTTATTTTTGGAATCCTGGTGTGACACTGCAGGATTATGCACTGGACCACAGGGTTGGTTTGAACCAGCTGATCCTTGAAAACACTATACAGGGTCACTATGAATTGGAACTGACTCAGCGGCACTTAACAACAGTTATTTTAGGTTTGATGTGTTATTTGGTATGAATTGGTTGGTTATTTTGGGGGTTAAAGAATACTCAAAATTTTTTCCTGTATTTAATAATGGTAATTATTTCTTTGCTGTTTGCTTATAAAAGGTTTCATTGGAATGCTCTACTTTTGGGTAGGGAAGGGGAGGAACCTGTACACCCAAACAAAGTGCAGTATTCTAATTTTGATTATGTCACTAGGAATTAGCATAATGTAGTTATCATTAAGTACATCGAGTCAGTTCTGACTCATAGAGACCCTGTATAGGGTTTCCAAGGAGTGGTGAGTGAGTTTGAACAATCGGCCTTGCTGTTCAAACCAACTTAATGGCTGAACACTAATCCTACAGTGCCACACAACCAGGTAAGCATGAGTTTACTTGTGATTATTTACTAATCTGCAGTAGACAGTTTCACATGGGGATGTGGTGATGCTCATATGAAATTATCCACTACATATTAGTAAACACAAGTAAGTATTGTGCTTACCTCACTTATGGGCCCTGGTAGTAGCAGGCTACTGACCACAGCAGGCTACCGGCTGACAGTTAGAAACCACAGCTGTGGGCTATGTGTGGTCACTGAATCTCTAAGAAAGTGAAGGCAGTGGATTAAGAAGAGTGGGGGGGAGGGATGGGTTGATAATTCCCAGGTGCTGCAGATAAAGCAACCACAAAATCAAATTGTTCTCGCAGATTAATGCCAGATGTACCTAATTAGGGAAAGGATGTATATAATAAAGGCTTACAAGGGGCTTCAAAGAGTTCATGGAAAAAATGATTAAAGATCACGGAATGAATAACACCCTGCTTAAAAGCTACTGGGCAGTAGAGCAAATAAAAGGGGACATTTTAAAAAATCCTAGAAATGAAAGAGAATGAAAACACAACATACCAAAACCTTTTGGACACAGCAAAAGAAGTGCTGAAAGGACACATACGAACTGAAATCAAGACACTAACACAACACCTCCAACAATTAGAAAAATAACAGCAAAGTAAAGCCACAGCCACCAGAAGAAATAATAAAGATTAGAGCAGAAATAATTAGAAAAATAATAGAGAAAATCAACAAGAAAAGAAGTTGGTTCTATGAAAAGATTAATAAAATTGACAAACCTCTGGCAGACGTAAAAGAAAAGAGTGAGAAGACACAAATAACACGCATAGGAAATCACACGGGAGACATTACAATAGAACCAATGAAAATAAAAATGATAATAACAGAGTACTGTGAAGAACTGGACTCAGACAAATTTGAAAATTTGGAGGAAATGGAAAAACACGACCTGCCTAAATTTACACAGAGTTAAGTAGAACACTTGAACAGACTTATAACAAAGGGGAAATAGATCAGGTCATCAAAAAACTCCCAATCAACTCATGGGCTCAGAGTCAATGCACAGAGGTCTAGAGTGGAGAGCGGGGCAGCCATCAATAAAAAGAGGCCGGACAGACGTAAGAACACCCACACTTAGAGATGATACCCATTTGACCTGGATTCAATGACTGGATAAACAGAGCTCAACCTGAAGAGGAAAGAAGAGGAAAAAAGCATCATCTGATACAATTCGATAAACATGACCTACATCTATAAATGCAGTAGCTCAAAAGAGGAAACAAATCCATGCTGCAAGAACTATTCCCACCCCCTCCACACAAAGGGTAGACAGGGATGGGCAACTTGGATATTGGCTACCAAAAATGGGGGGAGGGATACAAAGGTAAGAAGTGACTGGCTTACAAACTTTCAAGAGGGAACCTAGATCCAAAGGGCGTGGAGGAAGGTAGACTCTCCAGTGAATAGTGTCCAGCCTGCCCAGGAAGGACTGATGAAATGAAATACAGATGGGTCTCTTGTGATGCAATGGTGAATAATTGTTATCAGGACTGATTGTGAGGGTTGGAAATCTAAAGGTGGACATTTTGTAGCAAGGAGGGGAGTGATTAACTTTTCAGTCTAGGAGTGGAGGACCCTAGGACCATCAATGGAGAAAAGCGGAGAGTGGGATCCTACCCGGAGAAGTGGTGAGGCCTGAGATGGAGGCAGAGAAGACAACGTCAAGAGATGGTGTGGCTGGGGACTTGAGATCAGGAGATGGAAAGGGGCTGAGGACTGTGGGGGATGGGGGGTGCAGGCTTACAGGGTACACCCTCTGGTTGGGTGAGGATGCATGAACGGGATGGTAATTATGCCAATGAAATGATAGATGATGGAATGAATGTAAAGCTAATGTTCTCCCATGTAGACTATCACACAATTCACAATAAAACATTTTTAAAAAACCCAAAAAACTCCCAATCAAAAATGTTCAGGCCCAGATGGCTTCACTAATGAATTCTGCCAAACATTCAGAGAACTGACACTTATTCTACTCAAACTATTCCAGAATATAGAAAAGAGTGGTTAACTTCCTAATACATTTTAAGAAGCAAGCATAATCCTCATACAAAAACCAGGAAAGGACATCACTAAAAAAGAAAATTTTAGACCAATATCCCTAATGAACATACATGCAAAAAATCCCAACAAAATCCTAGCCAACAGAATTCAATAAGACATAAATAATAATAATAATACATCATGACCAAGCAGGATTCTTACCAGATATGGTTTAATATTAGAAAAACAACATAATTCACCACATAAATTTTAAAAGGGCAAAACCCACATGAGTATATTGATTGACACAGAAAAGGCATTTGATAAAATCCAGCACCCATCCCTGATAAAAACACTAAACAAAGCAACAATTGAAGGAAAATTCCTCAACATAAGTAAGAGCATATATACAAAACCAACAGTCAACATCACTCTCAACTGGGAGAAACTAAAAACATTCCCCTTGCGAACAGGAAACAGGCACAGATGCCTGTTATTGATACTAGTATTGAATATTGTGTTGGAAGTCTTAGCAAGAGCTATCAGGCAAGAGAGGGAGATTAAAGGTATCCAACTTGGCAAAGAAAAAGTAAAACTCTATTTGCAGACAACACGATCCTATACATAGAAAATCACCCCCCACACACACACACACACACAAACAAACAAACCTGTAAATCATTGAAAAATTCAGCAAAGTGGAAGGGTAAAAATCAGCATACAAAAATCAGTTGGATTCCTATATACTAATCAAAGAAAGCATTGAAGAAGAAATAAAGAAAACAATACAATTTATGACAGCCACCAAAGGATGCAGTATTTAAGAATAAATCTAACCAGAGAAACAAAAGACCCATATAAAGCAAACTACAAAACACTACTACAAGAAACCAAAAGAGATTTTTAAAAAAATGGAAGAATGTACCATGCTCATGGATAGGAAGACTTAACATTGCGAAAATGTTAATAATACTCAAAGCAATCTACAGGTATAATGCAATCCCCAAAGAAATTCCAACAGCATTCTTTGAAGAGATGGAAAAAATGATCATGAACTTTATTTGGAAGAGAAAGAGACATCAGATAAGCAAAGCAACACTGCCAAACTCCTAGAATTATCATAGGGCAACAGTAGTCAACACAGCCTTGTATCAGTACAATGAAAGATATATAGACCAATGTAACAGAATTGAGAATGCCAAAGTACATCCACCCACACACAGTCAACTTATCTTTGACAAAGAGCCAAAATACATTGGATGGGGAAGAGATAGTCTCTTAAGCAAATGGTGCTGGCAAAACTGGAAATTGATTTGCAAAAAGTGAAACTAGACTTATGTCTCATACCATATATGAAAACTAGCTCAGCATGCAATAAGATCTAAATGTATATGCCAGAACTATAAAGAGAATCAATTAAAAAAGTAGGGACAAATTTAAGGGCATACATAGATTATTAAACATGGCAAATAGCACACAAACAACACAGAACAAATTAGATTACTGGGACAAACCAAAAACTAAAAATTTATGTGCATCAGAAGAATTCACCAAAAGAGTAAAAAAGGGAGCCCACAGACTAGAAAACATCTTTTGCAATGATATATCAGACAATGGACTAATCTCTAAAATTTATAGGAAACTACAAGAAAAAGACACATGTTGTTGTTGTCATGTGCCATCGAGTCGGAACCGACTCATAGCG
>NW_006408566.1:7010867-7024398 GCF_000296735.1 Chrysochloris asiatica
ATCAGTCGGCCAGACAGTTGTCTTCCAAATTTCTTGGCAGAGATGAGTGAGTGCCTCCTGTGCTGCCTCACTTTCCTGAAAGACCTCAATTTTTATTCCATCAATTCCATGGGCACAAGACATGAATAGACACTTCACCAAGGAAGACATTCTGACAAGAAAACAAACATGAAGAAATGTTCAAGATCATTAGCCATTGTTGTTGTTGGTGGTGGTGGTGTTCTTAGTGCCATCCAGTCGGTACTGATTCATAGCAACCCTATGCACAACATAACGAACCACTGGGCCAATGTCACTATTGTTGCCATGCTTGAACCCAATGATGTTGCCACTTTGCCAATCCATCTCAGTGGGGGTCTTCCTCTTTTTCTCTGACCCTCCACCTTACCAAATAAGATACCCTTTTCCAGTGACTGGTCCCTCCTGACAATATGTCTGAAGTATGCGAGACTAAGTTTGGCCATCCTGGCCTCCAAAGAGCACTCTGGCTGCACTTCTTCCAACACAGATCTGTTGGTTCTTTGGGAAGCCCATGGCACTTTCAAAATTCTCTTTCAACACCATAACTCAAAAGCTTCGATTCTTCTACAATCTTCCTTATTCACTGTCTAGCTTTTGCATGCATATGAGGTTGTTGGAAAACCATGGCTTGGGTCAGACATACCTTAGTCTTCAAGCTGATATATTCACTCTTGAACACTTTAGAAATATCTTATGCAGCACATTTGCCTAATGCAATACATCATTTGATTTCTTGACTGCTGCTTTCATGAGGTGTTGACAGTTGATCCAAGAAAAATGAAGTCTTTGACAACGTCAATCTTTTCTCCATTGATAAGAATGTTGTTTACTTGGCCAGTGGTGAGAAATTTTGTTTTCTTTACACTGAGATGTAATCCATACCAAAGGCTGTGCTCTTTGATCTTCATCACTAACTATTTTAAGTCCTCTTCACTTTCAGCAAGCAAGGTTGTATCATCTGCATATCATAGGTTGTAAATGAGTCTTCCTCCAATACTGATGCTATGTTTTTCTTCTTATAACCCAGCTTCTCAGATTTGCTCAGCATACAGGTTGAATAAGTATGAATACAACATACAGTATACAGGTTGAATAAGGAAGAATACAACCCACCCACCTTTCCTAATTTTAAACCACTCAGTGTTTCTGTGTTCTGTTCAAACAAATGCCTCTTGATCTTTATATAAGTTCCTCATGAGAAACAGTTGAGTGTTCTGGAATACTCTAGCCATTAAGAGAGATGCAAATCAAAACAACAGTGAGATATCACCACACACCAGTGGTGACAGCAAGGTTTAAAAAAACCTGAGGAAAACAAATGTTGGTGAGGGTATGGAGAGACTGGGACCCTTGTATATTGCTGGTGGCATGGCAAATTGGTTCAACCATGCTGGAGAATGCTATGACACTCTTCAGAAAGCTAGAAATAGAAATACCTTATGTTCCAGCAATTCCTCTACTTGGTGTATACCCACAAGAAATACGAGCCAGAATTTTTTGTTGTTAAGTTGCATTGAGTCGGTACCGAATCATAATGACCCTATGCACAATAGAATGAAACACTGCATTATCCTGGGACAACCTCAAAATTGTTGCCACGTGTGAGCCCATTGATGCTGCCATTTGCCAATCCATCTCGCTGGGGGTCTTCTTCTTTTTCTCTGATCCTCCAACTTACCAAACATGTTACCTTTCTCCAGGGACTATTCCCTCCTGACAATATGTTCGAAGTATGAGATGAAGTTTGGTCATCATGGCCGCCAAGGAGCACTCTGGCTGCACTTTTTCCAACAAAGATCTGTTTGTTTGTTTGGCAGCCCATGGCACTTTCAATATTCTCCTCCAACACCATAACTCAAAAGCATTAATTCTTCTATGGTCTTCTTTATGCACTGTCCAGCTTTCATATGCATATGAGGTTATTGAAAATTCCGTGGCTTGAAGGGTCAGGCACACCTTAGTTCTCAAGCTGACATCTTTGCTCTTCAACACGTTAAAAAGATCCTGTGCAGCAGATTTGCCTAATGCAGTACATTGTTTGATATTTTGACTGCGGCTTCCATGACTGTTGATAGTTGATCCAAGAAGAATGAAGACTTTGACAACTTCAATCTTTTCTCTGTTGATCAGAATGTGGTTTATTGGTTCAGTGGTGAGGAATTTTGTTTTCTTTACATTGAGATGCAATCCATACCAAAGGCTGTGCTCTTTGATCTTCATCAGTAAATATTTTAAGTCCTCATCATTTTCAGCAACCAAGGTTATATCATCTGCATATCGCAGGTTGTTAATGAGCCTTCCTCCAATCCTGATAACACGCTATTTTTTTTCTTCATATAACCCAGCTTCTTGGATTATTTATTCAGCATACAGATTGAATAAGTATGGTGAAAGAATACAACCCTGTCACACACTTTTCTTAATTTTAAACCATTCAGTGGTTCAACTTAATTCAATCATCATACAGATTGAAAAAGTATGGTGAAAGAATACAACCCTGTCACATACTTTTCTTAATTTTAAACCATTCTGTTGGAACAACTGTCTCTTGGTCCATGTACAGATTCCTCATGAGCCCAATTAAGAGTTCAGGAATACTCATACTTCACAATGTTGTCCATAGCTTGTCATGATTCACACAATTGAAAGCCTCTGCATAATCAATAAGGCACAAGTAAACATCTTTTTGATATTTTCTGCTTTCAGCCAAGATCCTTCAAATATCAGCAATGATATCCCTCATTTCACATCCTCTTCTGAATCTGGCTTGAAATTCTGGAAGTGCTCTGTCAATGTATGTTTCCACCCATTTCTGTATTACCTTTAGTAAAACTTTACTCACATGGAATATCAAAGATATTGCCCGATGGTTTCTGAATTCCACTGGGTCACCTCTCTTTGGAATGGGCACAAATACAGATTGCTTCCAATCAGTCAACCAGATAATTGTCTTCCAAATTTCCTGCCAGAGATGAACGAGCGCCCTCTGTGCCACCTCACTTTCTTGAAAGATTTCAATTTTTATTTCATCAATTCCTGGTACCTTGTTCTTTGCCAATTCCTTCATTGCACCTTGGACTTCCTCCTTCAGTATCATTGGCTTTTAATCATGTGTTATATCTTGAAACATTTGAATATCAATCATTTCCTTATGGGACAGTGACTGTGTATTCCTTCCATCATCTTTGATGCTTTCTGCATCATTCAATAATTTGCCCTGAGAATCCTTCAATAATGAACGTTGAGGTTTGAATTTTTATTTCAGTTCCCCTAGCTTGAGAAATGCTGAGCGTTTTCTTCCTTTTAGGTTTTCTGATTCAAGACCTTTGCACATTTAATTTTAATATTTGACTTTATCTTCTCGAGCTGACCTTTGAAATTTTCTGTTCAGCCTCTTAATTTCTTCCATTTGCTTTAGCATCTCTATGCTGGAGAACAAGTTTCAGTGTCTCTTCTGACATCCATTTTGACTTTTTCCTTTTTTCTTGTCTTCTTAATAACTTTTTGCTCTTGATGTCATCCCACATCTCTTCTGGTCTTTGGTCTTTAGTGTTTAATGTACCAAATCTATTCTTCAGATGGTCTCTAAATTCAGGTGGGATATATTCAAGGTCATATTTTGGCTCTCATGGACTTGTTTTCATTTTCTTCAGCTTCAGTTTGAATTTGCATATGAGCAACGGATGGTCTGGTTCCACAGTCTGCCCTGGCCTTATTTTGACTGATGGACCTTTTCCATCGTCTCTTTCCACAGATGTAGTCAATTTGATTTCTATGTATTCCATCTGGCGAGGTCCATGTGCATAGTCATCTCTTATGCTGTCTAAAGAAGGTATTTGAAATGAAGAAATCACTGATTTTGTGGAATTCTATCATGTGATCTCCAGCACCATTTCTATCACCAAGGTCATATTTTCCAACTATTGATCCTTCCTCTTTGCTCCCAACCTTTGCATTCCAATCACGAGTAATGATCAATACATCTTGATTGCATGTTGGATCCATTTCAGATTGAAGAAGTTGGTAGAATTCTTCTATTTCATCCTCACTGGCTTTAGTGGTTGGTGCATAAATTTGAATAATAGTGGTATTAACTGGTCTTCTCTGTAGGGTCATGGATATTATCCTATCAGAAACAGCGTTGTATCTCATGACTGATCTGGATATGTTCTTTTTGACAATGAATGCAACACCATTCCTTTTCAATTTTAGGAGTTGAGTAACAAAACGTGAAACATCTGGAAATAAGTGTAAATGGGTTGCTGAGGGGAGGGCAGAGATAGGAGGTAAGGCAGAAAGGACTAGGGAGTGTGGGGACACTCCTCTACAGTGGAGACTAGCTAAGCCATTTGCTAAACTAGTTTCCTCTTCTTCTGGTCACACTACTAAGTTACCTTCCATACTTCTCTTGCAATTAGATATGTCATGTAACATAAAAGAACTCAAGGGGAAGTGATAGGGGCACTCCCAAGAGGAGAGTGCAAAGAAAGGCATGTGCCCCTTTCTATTCACCTCTTAGTCATCTGCCAGCTTAATGCAGAGGACTCTGAGATGCTAGCAACAGTCAGAGATATTAGGGAAATCCTGGGTCTCTGAATAATTGCATAGGAGCACTCCTTCCCCCCCCCACACACACATACACAATGGACTTTTATGCAAATGAAAAATAAGATGTTTCAAACCACAGTAATGTTTGGATTTGTTTGTTACACCAAAGGACATTACCCTAAAAACAAAACAAAACCATATCCAATTTTTATATCTAAGCTTTTTTTGTTTTTATAGCTGTATTGAGAAATAATTATGGTGTTGGCTACAAATACTGAAAGTACCATGTACTGGGAGAAGAACAAAAAAGTCTGTCTTGGAAGAAGTTCTGCCAGATTGTATCTTAGAAGGGAGGATGGTGAGAATTCATCTCATGGACTTTGGACATGTTGTTATGAGGTATCTGACCCTGTCCAAGGACATCATGCTTGGAATAGAGGAGAGTCAGTGAAAAAGAAGACCCCTAATGAGGTGAGCTGACATAATGGCAGCAGCTATGGACTCAAACATAACAATTTTAAGGATGGTGAATGAAGGGGCAATGTTTCATTCTGTTGTGAATAGCGTTACTATGAGTTGGATCTGACTCAATGGTGCCTAGAAACAACAACCTCAATACACTGAAAAAGTTTCTTAAGCTAGATAATGAACTTACATGTTCAAAAAATCTTTTGAATTATAATTATATAAATTTCAGGAAAAAATGGTTTACTTACTCAAAACCACTTAGAAAACTTGAGAATATTGGCAAAATGATAATTACATTGAAGGGGGGTAGAGCTGGGAACAAGAGGAGGGCACATAACTTCCTGTCTTTTATGTCAGAAATTAAGAACTAGTAATAATGCTTTGCAACCATGCAGGAGGCTCCATAAGACTATATCTCAGTGAAGAATCCAAGGAACTAAACCTAATGTCAACAAAAACCAATTAAGTAGAAATTAGGTATTACTGACTCAGGGGAATAAAAAACTTCATTAAATGAATCAAGTTTCAGTGTTTCTCTAAAGATAAACCCCAGCTATTCTAAAAGTCATTAAAACTTAATGGCAGAGTCAATTTGTTGGCAGTGTTTACAAAAAAATATTAGCATATTTTTATAGCCTTGGGAGTTTTGATCTGTGATTGTCTTTCTGATTTAAGGAACTTCAATCTATGGCCAGCTATACAAGACAGGAGAAAACAACTGTAAGATAGGAAAACGCTGTTTCTCTTCACTGTCTCTGGGCCATCAGGAGGACATCCATAGTGAAAGGACTGACTCTCTAGGCATTCCTTGGATAGGCACTTGTTAAGCACCCCTTGTTTGCTAGAAATGATGATGGTACTGAGAATACACAGATACAAACACACAGGCTTGCTCTTAATGAGCGCACAAGCCACTGATAAATTACTACAGAATGTTCTCAAGTTGAAAAATCATGGACAAAAGGGAAACAATTGATCTCGACTGGGGTCCTTGCCCCAGTTAAGGAGCCCTGGTGGTCTAGTTGTTTAGGGATAGACTGTTAACCAAAAGATTGATGGTTCCATAAACTTATGGCAATCTCCTTCCCTAATGATTTAGAAAGACTTGGAAACTCTATGAGGCAGTTCATTGTGTCCTAGAGGATTCACTGGAATTCGGGTGTGGTGCTGAAGGATAATTTCCCTGAACCTTACCAGTGACTCCTCAGAAGACCTCTATACAGTCTCTAGGAGTCGGAACCGATTCGATGGCACTTACCATCACCACTAGAGGATTACTATGAAGTTCTGGTGTGGCGCTGTATGATAAGCACTGGACCACAAGGCCATTTGAATCACAAAGTTGGCGGTTCCAACCCATCACCTGCTCCACAGAAACCCTATACAGAGGTGCTATGAGTTGGAACCGACTTGATGACACTGAACAACAACAGAGGATCGGTAGCAGTTGGACTAGACTTAATCACAATGGACTCTTGTCCCAGTGGACAATATTTTGAATGGGCCTTTAGGGAAGAGACATTTGCTTCTGTAAGAAGGAGAGCCAATAAATTCTGAACAGTGGGCATGGGAGGCAATAAAACCTGAAGTCGTGAAAAGATATGAAAGATTAAACAGAAAAAGGGGTGGGGTGAGTCAGAAGGGAGTCATTGGGCAGAATCATGGGACGTGCTGAAGTAGGTTAAAAATCAGCTTGGAAGCAGTTTAAATATTTTATGCCAAGTTCATCAGTTTAATTTTTTCCCCTGTAGCCAGCAAAAAAATTAGCAGATTTTGAACAAGGAATTACATGATTAAAATTAAAGTTTTATTGTTATTATTATTATTATTATGAAAGTAACTCATTTCATTTCATACTACCTCTTTACATAGTGAGGTTCTTCCCTAACCACAACTGATTTTCATAGCCAAGTAATTAAATAATATTTTCTTGGCATTACTGGACCAGTTCCACATGGGAATGTCCTCAATTAATTCATAAATACCCTAAATATGTTTGTACAATATGTTTGCTCATATACAAATTTTAGTATTCATTCTGACGAAATCAATTTAAGTAACATATCCAGTCCTGAGTCAATCGCTATGGTTACTTATTTTTATAAGCATCATCATTTAGTGTTCTGATTGGCCAAGTCTGTGCCACATGCTCCTTCTCCAAAGTAGTGGGGGCTGGTTGATTCCTAGAGGAAATGCTGGGCATAGTATGAAGAGAGTAAATGCATACCAGAAGACAAAATGAATACACCACTCTCTGCTTTACATTATCCTCTCATAACTGTCATGTTATTATTATAATCTCTATTCCCTAGATGAAAAACTGAGACTCCCTGAGTCTTATGGTAGGGAATAAAGTTCAGGACTCTGAACTTGCTGTTATTCCACTACTAGATGCAACAATTAGGATTTTATTCTAAAAGTGAATAAAAGAAACTTATCCAAAATTAAAGTGCTTTTTTTCTTTTTCTTGCTAGATAAAATAAAGCAATTTGGGGGCAAATCTAAAAGATTCCCATTCCAAATTATCACCCAAATGTCTCTGAAATCAAAGTGGACAGGATGAGAATTAGCTCCTAAGAAAGTTGATGGCCCCAATGGATGACAACTGTTTATTATGCACATCGATTTTAAAATGAGCCCATGATTCAAAGGAGCTGGCAGAGTACTTCCACTAGAGAAATCAACCTGTTGCCCTTCTGAAAATAAGATTTATACCGTTTCTGATTAAAGTTCCAATATACCATAGCCAAATGATTTTTTTTCCCCATAAAAGTTGAGTACATCTTTCATTCAGTATAATGACTAGTCTCGGTTAGAACCTAACGGTAGCCCTAGGAACCTAGAATGATGTACTGGAAGTTCAATCTGCTTTTAACAGAATGGGCTGACCAATGAGAATGAGACGATTGCTCATTGCTTTCTCCTAGAAGGACAGCATGATAGACTATGAGTGTTTTTCTTGGAAAACTACAAGAAAAAAGACCATGCTTATTGTAATCAAATGTAAGTGTGTTGAATAAATGACTAAGCAAATTATTTATTTCACTTTCTTAGAGGTGCAAGAGCCTTTTAGTTTTTTGAATTTCACTCTGTGACACACTTTTGTTTTCTGGAACACTAAGCACAAGTTTCAGAAAGTCTTTCCCAATATGACTCCAAGTTTTCAAAATCTTTCTCCTCTTGAGAGCTAACTTGGACTTTTGTCCATATCCTTTGTGCTTGAAATATACTTACTGGGTCATTTTCCATATATAGATCTTCTTTCTCTTAGTTAAGTTATAAGTCTCTTGATGCCAGAGACTTAGATTTCTCCTTTTAATACCCCCTAGGAACCCAGATGGCACAGGGGTTGAGCACTTGGCTGCTAACTGAATTGTGGGCAGTTCAAACCCACAATTTTTCTGAGTAAGAAAGATGTGGCAGTCTGTCTGCTTCTATAAAGATTACAGCCTAAGGAACCTACGGGAAATTTCTACTTTGTCCTATAGGGTCGCTATAAATTGGAATTTACTTGATAGCAATATGATTTTAAAACTAAGAACCTCATGAATCACCATGGTCCCATCTATACCCATCCTGGGGATGGTATAGGACCTGGTAGCTTTTAGTTCCTTTTACAAGGGTCAGTTAATATGAAAGCAGCTAATTAACAATACAAACAAACTAATGCAATTCTCAAATACTTAAATTTGAATTACTTGGTTCAGATTACCTGGACACACCCAAGAGTAATATAGTGAGATATTTAAAACAAAATAAATAAAAACGAGGCCAAAGAAAATTAGTCGATGTAAATGCAAGGAAAAAGATAAATTCTTTGCAGAGTTAATAAGATAATTATACTTGGGTAATACATTTGCTTCCAAGTTTTCTAGGCACTAAAACAGAAAGGGAAACACTCAAATTATATGTCGTATCACAATGCATAGGCAGAAAAATTTTTCTCCTGAAACTAAGCCAAGGAGAAATTTATTAGGGGTCATTGTACTAGAAAAGGAAAGCTGGTAGCATAGTGGGTTAAGCATTGGGCTGCTAAATGCAACGTCAGCAGTTCAAATCCGCAAATGGTTCTGTGGGAGAAAGAGGAGGCTTTCAGCTCTTGTAAATATTTACAGCCTGGGAAACCCTATACAGGGTGTCTATGAGTCGGAACTGACTTCACAGCACGACAGCAGCAGCATTGTAGTAGAAAGAGAATGGGTGTTAGAGTCAGATGGCCCTGAGTTAATATTCTAGTTTTTGTCCCTTCCAAATTGTGAGACCTTGGGAAAGGCATTTAGAATTTCCAGTGTTGTTTACTCACTGGAAAATGAAATGTTGGCAGCTATGAGGCCTACAGGGTTATTGCAAGAAGTGGTTCTTATTGCACTTACTATTATTTAGTGTTGTCAAGTCCATTCCAACTCATAGCAACCCGATACAGGGTTTCCATGGAGCTGCTGATGGGTTTGAACTACTGACCTTGTGGTTCTCAGTCCAGTGCTGAGCCTACAGCGCCACACCAGTTACATAATAATAATGGAATCCTTCACTGGGGCAAACAGTTAAGTACTTGGTTACTAACCAAAAGGTAGGCAGTTCAAGTGCACTAAGGTGCACCTCAAAAGAAAGGACTAATGATCTACTACAGGAAAAATCAGCTCCTGAAAACCCTGTTAGAGCAGTTTAGTCTAATAAATATGGGGTCATCATGAGTCCAAATGAACTCCATGGTAATTCGTTTGGGATTTTTGTTTGACATAATAACAGCTAATGCTACTATTTGGGAGTCTTGGTGTGGTTGTTGTTGTTGTTGTCAGGAGCCATTGAGTCGGTACCGACTCTTAGCAACTTCATGCACAGCAGAACGAAACACTACCCGATCCTGAGTCAACCTCACTACTCTTGCTACGCTTGAGTCTGTGGGTTAATGTGCTAGACTGCAAGGTTGGTTTGAATCACAAGGTTGGCAGATCAAGCTCACCAGCTGCTCCTCAGAAATTCTATAGAGGGTCACTATGAGTCGGTATCAACTCTACAGCACTTAACAACAACTACTACTACTATATATTTACTATATGCAGGTGTTGTGTTGAAGGCTCTATATGTAATATTTCATTTTCCTTTTATAACAGCCTGTGAAGAAGACTGAAATTCCATGAGATGAAATAACTTGCCCGATTGGTCTTCTCATGAGCACTGGGACAGTTAATTCCCTTTCTTTTTTTGTGTGGCCTGGTCCATGTGTACAAAGTGGCATCACTAGGGTTGGTGTAAGCTCATGACATCACCCCACCACCATGGACTTCCTCCCATACCAGACCATACAGACATACACAATCCTTATTGTTAGGTATCACTGAGTCAATTTCAACTCACAGTGACCCTATGCACAGAAAAACAAACCAAAACACTGCCCAGTCCTGCACCAACCTCACAATTGTTACACTTGAGCCCATTGCTGCTGTCATTTGTCAATCCATCTCATTGGAGGTCTTCCTCTTTTTTGATGACCCTCCACTTTACCATGCATGATGTCCTTCTACAGGGACTGGTCCCTCCTGATAACATATACCAAGTATGAGAGATGAAGTCTGACCATTCTAATTTCTAAAGAGCATTCTGGCTATACTTCTTTCAAGACAGATTTGGTGGTTCTTTTGGCAGAGTGTGGTACATTCAATATTCTTCTCCAACACCCTAACTCAAATGCATCAATTCTTTTATGGTCTTCTTTATTCATTGTCCAACTTTCACATGCATATGTTGTTGTTGTTGTTAAGTGCCATCCAGTCGATTCCAACCCATAGTGACCTTGTATATGGTTTCCAAGGAGCAGCTGGTGAGTTTGAACCACCAACCTTGCAGTTCAAACAACTTTGCGGTCTGGCACATTAGCCCACAGCGCCACAACAGGATTCTATACATGCATATGAGGCAACAGAAAATACCATGACTTTGTTCAGACACACCTTAGTCATCAAACTGGTATCTTTGCTCTTGAATACTTTAAAGAGGCCTTGTGCAGCAGATTTGCCTAATGCAATATGTCATTTGACTTCTTGAGTGCTGCTTCTATGAATACTGATTGTGAATCCAAGAAAAATGAAGTCTTTGACAAGTCTTCAGTCTTTTTCCCTAAGTAATATTATAGTCTATTTTGACCATAACATAATGTCTGATGAATATAGTTGTAAGTTATGTAAATGTATTATTTCTTAGACTACATGAATGTTAACAACAAAATTGTTTTTTAAATTCTTTCTACACTGAATTGCAATGTTATTAGATACAACATTATTAGTAACTGAGTGGAAGCTTTTTATAATGTTTCTCCTTATCCTTAATTACTAGTTCATTCTCAAAAAAGTTATTGGAAAAGGTTCACAAATATTACTTACAATAACATTGTAACTAAAACACCAGAAAACTTAGAACATCAGCTACTATAGAAACACTAGGAGTCCTGGTGAGGCGCTGCAGGAAAATGCACTGGATCACAATGCCAGTTTGAACTGCAAGGTCATTGTTCCAAATCCACCAGCTGCTCCTAGGAAACCCTAGACAGGGTCACTCACTAGTTGGAACTGTCTCGATAGTACTTAACAACCACAACAACATAGAAACACTTTGTTGTTGTTGAGTGCTGTCGAGTCGATTCCGACCCATAGCGACCCTGTATAGGGTTTCCGAGGAGCAGTTGGTGAGCTTGAACCGCAGACCTTGCAGTTCACTAGAAGCAACAAAAACAACAGTCTGAGCTTGTAGTGCATGTAGATGCAACCACATGATATGAAGCATTGTTGTTATTGGGCAATAATGACCAAAGCACACTGTTGTTGCTGTTGTTGTTAGGGGCTATTGAGTCAGTTCTGACCATAGTGACCCTGTGCACAACAGAATGAAATACTGCCAGATCCTGCACCATCCTCAAAATTGTTATTATGCTTGAGCGCATTGCTGCTGTCACTGTGCCAATCCATCTCGTTGGGGGGGTCTTCCTCTTATTTGCTGACCCTCCAATTTACCAAACTTGATATCCTTCTCCAGGGATGGGTCCCTCCTGATAATATGTCCAAAGTATGAGAGATGAAGTCTGACCATTCTAATTTCTAAAGAGCATTCTGGCTATACTTCTTTCAAGACAGATTTGGTGGTTCTTTTGGCAGAGTGTGGTACATTCAATATTCTTCTCCAACACCCTAACTCAAATGCATCAATTCTTTTATGGTCTTCTTTATTCATTGTCCAGCTTTCACATGCATATGAGGTGACTGAAAACTTTGTGTCAGGCACACCTTAGACCTCAAGCTATCTTTGCTCTTGAACACTTTAATAAAAGGTCTTGGGCAGGAGGAGATTGTCATCATTGCAATGAAACAATGGTGTAAAGCCAATGTTCTCCCATGTGAACTATCACTCAGTTCACAATAACTTAAAAAAAAAAAAAGGTCTTGTGCAGCAGATTTACCTAATGGAATATGTTGTTTGATTTCTTGACTGCTGCTTCCCTTCCTTGAGTGTTGATGGTGGAAAATGAAGTCTTTGACAACTTCAATCTTCTCTCCATTCATCGTGATGTTATTTATTGGTCCAGTTGTGAGTATTTTCATTTTCTTTATAATGAAGTGCAATTCATACTGAAGGCTGTAGTCTTTGATATTTATCAGTAAATACTTTTAGTTTTCTTCGAATCCAACAAGCAAGGTTGTGTCATCTGCATATCACAGGTTGTGAATGGGTCTTCCTTCAATCCTGATGCCACGTTCTTCTTCATATCTAGTTTTTCAGATTAGAAAGTTCAAAAGTAAATCAGCATAGAGTTTTATTCTTGTAGGTATACATGTAAGCTGGCCGTATGTTATTTTTAGGGATTTTAAAAAATAATAAATTTCTGCAGCAATACTGCATAAAAATTATATATATAGTCAGTTTGGTGTCACCCTCTCTAACAGTGGTCTAAACTCCCAATTCCCCCAACAATGCCATTGTGTCTTCCATAATCATATTTTTGTAAGAAAAGAAACTGTAGAGCATGATTTCCTATGTGTATTGTTTACTCAGGATGAGCTATCCTTGGGTGGTATTTAGAAAAATGTAAAAAGATATGCAGATAACACAACCTTACTTGCTGAAAGTAAAGAGGACTTGAAATACCTATTGATGACAATCAAAGACTACAGCTTTAAGTATGGATTGCATCTTAATGTAAAACAAAAATCCTCACAATTGGACCAATAAATAACATCAAGGTGTATGGAGAAAAGATTGAAGATGTCAAAGAGTTCATTTTGCTTGGATCCACAATCACTGTTCATTGAAGCAGCTATAAGAAATCAAACAGCATATTGCATTAAAGCAAGTTGACTGCAAAAGACCTCTTTAAAGTGTTCAAGAGCAAAGATGTCAGTTTGAGGATTTAGGTGCACCTAACCCAAGCCAAAGGAGCTCTGGTAGCGTAGTGGTTACGAATTGGGCTGCGAACCTTAAGGTCAGCGGTTGGAAACTACCAGCT
>NW_006408566.1:7024782-7031909 GCF_000296735.1 Chrysochloris asiatica
GAAAAAAAAGGAAGACCGCCCCCCTAACAAGATAGACCGACATAGTGGCAGCAACAAAGGGCTAAAACAATTGTTAGGATGGTGCCGGATTGGGCAGTGTTTTGTTCTGTTGTATGGAAGTTTGCTATGAGTTAGATTTGACTCAATGGCATCTAACAACAACATCCACAAAAGAGGAAGCAGCAGATGACACAGAAATCTTCAATCTCTCAGAAATTACATTAAATAGTTCTTATGCCTGTTTTGCATATTTGTATGCATTTGTTTAGATTAGTCAGGTCAAACCGCAGCTTCCTCCTACTCAAACATACTGCATTTTCCTGGTTACTGGACACAGTAAGGAACTGTCTGTCTAAACTCTTCCCATGTCTCTCTGCCTCCAAGGAGATTTTAGCTCCAGGTGATGCGTCCATCAATGACACCATTTCACCACTTAGGTGAATTACAGGAAAGCCACTGGGCTAAAAGTTAGGAGACTTTGGTTCAAAACCACACATGCTACTTGTTAGTTGTAGGAACTTTGGGAAGGTCAATATGAAACTTAACAGTTACCATTGATAGAATGAATAAGCTGGACTAGTTCAGCAGTTTCCAAATTACTTTAGAGATCTCTCTCAGGAACTACTAGCCTGCTGTAAGAAAGAGATTAAGCATGTTTCAACCCCTAACTTCATTTGGAGTGACTCCACTTTTACCATGTGCTTGTTTTTGGAGGGGGTTGTTGACTGAAAATTTGATTTGAAAAAAAGCCTCTGTTTCATTGGCTGCTTATAGACTCTTATGGCTCTAACAATTTCTAAATGTACAAATATTCCTGGAACTACTGACTGCCCTAGACAAGACCTCTGGGTCCCAATAACACTAAATAGGGTAGCTGTGAGTCGGAACCAACTTGATGACACTTAACAACTTACTGCAAGATAAGCAGTTCAAACCCACCAGAAACTTTCTACAAGGTCATTGTGAGTTGGAACAGATGCGATAGAACTTAAAAACAACAAAAGTAGGTGCCATGGAATCCCTTAGTGATAATAATGACTAACACATTTAATCACTAAGAGAGAGATTGGAGGTTCAGGCCCACTCAGATGTGCCTTGGGAGAAAGGCCTGGTGATCTGCTTCCAAAAAAATCAGCCACTGAAAATTCTGTGGGGCGCAGTTTTACTCTGACATACACGGGGTGCCGTGAGTCTGGGTTGACACCACAGCAACTGGGTTAGAGGATCTGCAGATTTACTAACTGAAAATTAAGTAAAAGACATAATATTCCTTCTTGCTATCTTCTGGAAAAAAAAAAAAAAATTTCAAATGATTTCCTTCTCTGAAATGAGCAAATATATGGCCACAGGAAGGCACTGTTTGTAAGTGAGACCAGATGAATTGGGAAATTATTTACTGCTTGAAGCAAATTAATTGGGGGAAAAAAAGGGAGCAACCTTTTTCCTCTTTAGCACTGTAGGGAGAAGTAAACAAAACATTCCATCAGAAGCGATTCAGAATTTCCCAGATGCTAAACCAATCAGCCCACTGGAAAACTTTAAATCACCCAAAGCCTTCCTCCAGGCACTGAATCATCCTTATGAAAGACACAGGCTCTGAGGGCCAGATCCACAGTCAGGAGGCTGGGGGTTGGTCTTTCTTTTGCCTGTCCTTCTTTGAAATAGAGTGAGTCACTTTATTCTCTGGTCTTCATATTGTTGAGTACCGTTGAGTAGGTTGCTATGGAGCAACCCTGTATAGTGTTTCCAAGAAGCAGCTAGCAAGCTTGAATTGCTGACCTTGCTGTTCAAACCTACTTTGCAGTCCAGTTCATTAACCTGCAGTACCACACCAGGATTCTGGTCTTCATATGTGTTACTAAAATCCTTTCTCATGCACACATGGTGTGCTCCCACAAGAAATCCGGGTATCAGTCAACTGGACAGCCCAAGTCCTCTAGTATCATGTAACACTTCTTAATATCAAATGGAAATACCTCAAATCCCAACCCTTTAGACCAACATATACTTTTGGGTTTATTGCAGTGTCTGCAAGGCTTAATGTTGTTATGAAATACCACTGAGTTGATTCCAACCCATAACAATCCGGTATAGGGTTTCTGAAGAGCGGCTGGTGAGTTTGAACTGTCAACCTTGTGGTTCACACGGACTTTGCAGTCCAGTGTATTAACCCACAGTGCCACACCAGGACTCCAAGGCTTAATGGGTGGGTTATATTCCTTTCACCTGTTGCCATCCAACCGACGTCAACTCATAGTGGTCCTGTAGGACAGAGTGGGAGTGGCCCATAGACTATCCAGAACTGCAATCTTTACGGAAACATGTTGCCGTATCTTTTTCCTATGGACCAGTTGGTGGGCTCAACTTTTCAGTTTAACCACTAAATTTTCAGTTTAACCGCTAACTTTTCAGCTTAACCACTGTACCACCCAAACCCATAGCAAATCCACTGCCAGCAACTCTATTCAATTCATAAAGACTCTATATAATGGTTCTGAGGCTGTAAATCTTCATGGGAGCAAAAAGCTTTATCTTTCTCTCATGAAGCAGCTAGTAGGTTTGAACTGCCAACTTTATGGTTAGGAGTCCAGTGCTTATGCTAGGGTGAAACCAGTACTCCTTATATTTCTCTTTGCTGTTGTTGTTGTTAAGTGTTGTAGAGTCGATTCCGACCCACAGCGACCCTGTATAGGGTTTTCAATTTACAATGGATTATGGATGATACTTATGTTTTTCCTCTAATAGTTTTATTTTTCCACTTCTCCACTCCATACTTATGTTTAAGGACAATGTCTCATTTTTTTTTTCAACTTCCCCTAAATACTACATATAAAAGAGTAGTAGGTAATAGATTTTAAAAACAAAAAATAGGCTTGTAGGGTATACCCTTTGGTTGGTTGATGATGCATGGAGGGGACTGTAACCATGGCAATGAAACAATATACGATAGGATGAATGTAAAACTAATGTTCTCCCATGTAAACTATCACATAACTCACAATAAAACATTTTTTAAAAAAGAGGTTTTAGTACAATAAGGCAGATTAACTTTAAACTAAGTTCTAAACATTTCTATTATTAATAATTCCTTCTTGTTGTTGTGAAAAGGTACCTTTCAGCTGCTGCTTTTCTTCATTGGCCCTCAGCCCCCTGCTAAAGATTGCCCCTCACTCTCTCCTTTTTAAATTCCCTCCTGGGCAATTCCAAATACTGAAAATGTCTCAACTTTATTTGGTAGAACAATTCAGCTCTTTCTTTCTCCCTGATTCTTCTTAGCTGTGTCCTGGAGCTAATTTTCTACATCTAATGGAGCCCAAAGTAGATTTTTTTTCTTTCTTTTCATAAAAAAATAAATAAATAAACCAACAAATTGTGCTTTAATAATATTCTGCTGTTGGCTGTAAAATACTCTATCACCAACTCCTTGGCAATTCTACTTCGTTGTCAAGGGCATATTGACCCAGCTTCTTTCTCCCACTCTTGTCTTTATCCCATTCTTTCTACTTATATATTCCCCATCTATCTTACCTTCCTCGGAAACCCTGTACAGGGTCGCTATGGGTCGGCTCCGACTCGAAGGCACTTAACAACAACAACAACAACATCTTACCTTCCAGGATTCCTCCCTTTCAATGTTTTACCAGTACCATCTGCCCTCGAATCCATTCCCACTTAGGGTGATACTGTGTGTTTTATATCTTTTCTAAAATTCTACCAAATACAGGCAGTCCTCAGTTATGGACTTTCCACTTACAAACAATTCCAACTTTCCTTTCAAAGTTTTATAAATTTCCCCTCACTTTAAAAGATTGAACAAACCTCTACTCTAACAAATTCTCCCCCACAACCGTCATTTGCTGCAAATGCAGTTCTTAAATCATTGAAAAAGCTTTACACTTTTTTTTTACACTAAAGTAAGGAGTCTTTGTGTGGTGCTGTAGAATCAGCACTGGAATGATAACCACAGGTCAGCGGCTCAAATCCCCAGTCACTCCTTAGAAACCCTATACATTGTTGCTAAGTCAGAATTGACTCAGTGGCACTTAACAACAACAACAAAGGCTACATATAGGAGCCCTAGTAGCACAGTGGGTTAGGCACTATACTGCTAACTGCAAGGTCAGCAGTTCAAATCCACTAGCCACTCAGCAGAAGAAAGATGAGGTTTTCTGTATTAGTAAAGATTTACAGTTTTGGAAACCCTATATAGGTCACTATGAGTGTCAGAACCAACTCCAAGCACACAGCAGCAGAAGTAAGGCTAAATAGGGTCCCTGGTGTGACACTGCAGGATCAGCACTGAATTGCTAACCACAAGGTCAGTGGTTCAAACCTACCAGCTGTTCCTTGGAAACCCTATATATGGTCACTATGAGTCAGAATTGACTTGATAGCGCTTAACACCAACAAGGTTAAATAGGACCTAAGACCATATATAACAGCTCTGGTGGCTCTATAACTTGAGTGTTAGGCTGCTAACAACAGGGTCAGTGGTTCAAATTCAACAATCACTCAGTGGAATTAAGATAAAGCTGTCTGCTTCCGTCAAGATTTACCACCTCAGGAACCCTACACAGAGTCACTAGGAGTTGGAATCCACTTGATGTCAGTGAGTGAGCACATATTCTGACTTAACCACAAATTCTACTTAAAGACACACTTAGGAAAAGATGTCACTTGTAACCTGGATATTGCCTGTACAGGGTTTTGGGTTTTTTTCCTCTCTCCTACCTTTAAAGAGAGGAATTCTGTATTCCTGAGACTCTGGGCTAACAAATATTGTTCTTTTAACATTTGTTCTAAAGTCTACTAAATTTGGAAAGAGGAAATGAGTGAATAAATGCATTAGCTACTGTACAAAGAGTCCAGAATAGAACTTGCCACCCTTTCAAAACTCCATAAAGGTAGGTACTTTTAGCACTTTACCAAGTGCTTAGCAAAAATAGAAGATGTTCCAGTCAATGAATGAAAGCCAAGGATTTTTCGGATAACCAGAAAAACCTAAACCTACCCAAGACAGCATAGAAATAGTTTCTGGTAATTGAGAAACATCAAGATATATTTTCAGGACTGCATAACTATAATAGATGAAAACTGGAAGCAAAATGTAAAATTCTTATGTTCATAAAAGGAATTGTACTAGTCTTATGTTGGTCTTAAGTACCAGATCTGACTCACAGTGACTC
Source organism: Chrysochloris asiatica (assembly GCF_000296735.1). Classification (NCBI taxonomy): domain Eukaryota; kingdom Metazoa; phylum Chordata; class Mammalia; order Afrosoricida; family Chrysochloridae; genus Chrysochloris; species Chrysochloris asiatica. The sequence goes on from NW_006408566.1 coordinate 7,029,969, forward strand.
TGTATAGGGTTTCCAAGGAGCGGCTGGTGAGTTTGAACCACTGACCTTGTGGTTCAAATTAACATTGCAGTCCAATGTTTATCCTACAGTGCCACACCAGACTCTTACAGGTGGATTTTATCATAATTTTACTATAAAGCTCAACACAGAAATCAGTACTGCCAAACACATTGATCTGTTTTATACATAAAAACCTACTGCCATGGAGTCAGTTCTGACTTGCAGAGACTCTATAGGACAGAATAGGGGTTGGAGACTGAAAATTTCTGCAGAAACAGACTGTCTCATCTTTATCCTGTAGTGTGACTGCTGGCTTCAAATCACCAGCGTTGATTAGTAGCCAAGTACTTCACTCACTGCATTAGACTTCCTATGTTGTTGTTGTGTGCTATTGAGTCAGTTCCAATTCACATTGACCTTGTATAGGGTCTCCAAGGAGTGGCTAGTGGGTTTGAACTATTGGCCTTAATGTTAGCAGTCCAGTGTTTATCCTACAGTGCCACACCAGGACTATAGGCTCTCTATATAACATTTCATTTGAATTAAAGATCTCTAACACCAGAAAGTTGAAACAAGATAATCTAAGACTGTGATGTGGTTTTATGAGAAGGGCAAAAGGATCCATTTAGGGAATTCCTTCAGTAAGACTATGAATGCTGGACTTCACATTTTACCAACAGAAGTACTTCTTAGTAACTTTCTGTGAAGCAAGCACTATTCATAAGACTTTAAATACCATAATTTAGTTCAGTTAAATATGAAAGTGCTTTCTAGTTTCTAAATTTGATTGAGTTATTTGCTATGATTTTTACTAATTTAAACAATCTCAGTGGGATTTAGTACAAATAAAAATGCAGGCCCTCCTGTTCAAAATGATTCAGACTACAGAGGACAACAGCCAAACTTTAAACCATGTGTGGTCATTTTAAGCATGGGTTCTATGTAACTGGATAGATTATATGTCCCTGAAACTGAAGATCCCTTGCTCTCAGTATAAAATGAGTAGGAGAAAGAAGAATGCAGTTGTCTTGCTTTCAGAAAACTTGTTGTAGTCTAGAGAAATTGTGATTGGAATAGGTCTATGATTGACTCATGGTAAATCAAGATTGTCATAAAAGCACTCACATTAATAAATATCATCTATTGAGTTATGGTGCTGGAGAAGAATATTGAAAGTGCCATGGGCTGCCAAAAGATCCAATAGATCCATTTTGGAAGAAGTGCAGCCAGAGTGCTCCTTGGAGGCCAAGATGGCCAAACTTCATTTCTCATACTTTAGACATGTTGTCAGGAAGGACCAGTCGCCAGAGAAGGATATCATGTTTAGTAAGGTGGAGGGTCAGAGAAAAAGAGGAAGACCCCCAACGAGATGGATTGGCCAAGTGGCAGCATCGATGGACTCAACCATGGCAACAGTAGTGAGGTTGGCCCAGGATTGGGCAGTGTTTCATTCTGCTGTGCATAAGGTCGCTATGGTTGGGTACCGACTTGATGGCACCTAACAACAACAACAACATTGATTTATTCCTTCAAACTTACCAAGTCCAAGGCACATTGACTGTTTCATGAACACAGATGTCATATAAGAGAAAAAGATATCCCTTGTCTTCATGGAACACACACTTCCAGGGAGCAAGCTAATACGCAAACAGCCCTATACTATGAAGCAGCAGATTGCTATAATGAAAGAACCCAAAAAGTATTAAGTTTTGAAGTTGAATCACATATTTACAAATAGTGTCTTCTAGAACATTAGTAAAGCTCCTCTCCTAAAAAAAAAAAAGATAATTTAAGGTGTGGCAAACTTCATGAATGAGGTAAAGAAGCAGACTGCTCTAGAACACTGCAAACTTTCTGATTGAGGGATGGAGGCAGGATTGGATTATGCAAAAAAGGACTAGGTTATGTTTGTTATGTTAATGGAGGGGAATGCAACTTGAC
>NW_006408566.1:7033119-7034249 GCF_000296735.1 Chrysochloris asiatica
TACAACGATATTGCTGGTTGTTGACTATCAATTGCTGTGGTAGAGACAATTTCACCGTTATGAACTTCCACGTTGTTGTTCTTAGGGGCCATCTAGTCAGTACCGACCCACAGTGACCTTAGATACAGCACAACGAAACACTGCCCGATCCTGGACCAACCTCACTACTGTTGCCACATTTGAGTCCATGGATGCTGTCACTTGGTCAACCCATCTCGTTGGGGTCTTCCTCTTTTTCTCTGACCCTCCACCTTACCAAACATGATATGCTTCTCCAGTGACTGGACTCTTCTGACAATATATCCGAAGTATTAGAGACGAAGTTTGGCCAGCCTGGCCTCTAAGGAGCACTCTGGCTGCACTTCTTCCAAAATGGAGCTATTGGTTCTTTTGGCAGTCCATGGCACTTTTAATATTCTCCTCCAACACCATAACTCAAAGGCATCACTGTCCAGCTTTCACATGCATATGAGGTTATGGAAAAAACCATGGCTTGGGTCAGGTGCACCTTACTTCTCAAGCTGACATCTTTGTTCTTCAACACTTTAAAAAGGTTTGGGGTGGCAGATTTGCCCAGTGCAATACGTCGTCTGATCTCTTGACTGCTGCTTCTGCAAGTGTTCATAGTTGATCCAAGAAGAATGAAGTCTTTGACAGCTTCAATCTTTTCTCCATTGATAAGAATATTGTTTATTGGTCCAATGGTGAGGATTTTTGTTTTCTTTACTTTGAGATGTAATCCATACTGACGGCTGTGCTCTTTGAGCTTCATCAGTAAATGTTTTAAATCCTCTTCACTTTCAGCAAGCAAGGTTGTATCATCTGCATATCGCAAGTTGTTAATGAGTCTACCTCCAATCCTGATGCCACGTTTTTCTTCATAGAATCCAGCTTCTCTGATTATTTACTCAGCATACAGGTTGAATAAATATGGTGTGACAAGAATACAACCTTGTCACACACCTTTCTTAATTTTAAAACATTCAGTGTTCCCATGCTCTGTTTGAAAGGAGCTCTGGTGGCATAGTGGTTATGAATCGAGCTGTGAACCGGAAGGTCAGCAGTTCAAAACTACCAGCTGTCCCACTGGAGAAAGATGAGGCTTTCCGCTCCCATAAAGATTTACAGCC
>NW_006408566.1:7034349-7042246 GCF_000296735.1 Chrysochloris asiatica
CAAGGAATGCCAGGCCCACAGATGCTGAAATGACATAAGGGTCTTCCTACAGAGAGATAGTCATCCCGTAGAACTGGCACTTTGAATTTGAACTTCTAGCCTCTTAAACAAGGAGCTCTGGTAACCTACTGAGACTAAGAAAATAAATTTCTGCTTGTTAAAACTATCCTCATGTGGTATTTCTGTTTTAGCAGCACTATATAACTAAGACAGGGATGAGACACATCATTATATCATTTTATCTACATGGAAATAATTTCTATTTTTTTCTGCATAAAATTTGGTACCAACTTTTTTGTTTTCATCTTCTCCTCCCTAATCAACTCTCACAATCCCACTGCCAAAGATTAATTGGGCAAGCTATGTGGTTGGAGAATGTTTGAGAGACCCAAACATGTACGTAAGAATGAATGGAGAAATCTGTTATTTAACGTTAGGCTCAAATTAAATATAAAAAAAGAGAGGCAGCTTACTTCCAGGGATGGGAACCTTGTTTCTTCCAAGAGCCATTTGGATATTTATAACATCATTCACGGACCATACAAAAGTATCAACTTAAAAACTAGCCTGCTATATTTGGATGGCTGGAATTGTGATTGAGTTGGCAGGGCCAAACCAAAGATTTCGCAAGCCTCAGACAGCTGGAGGGCCTTTGTTGTTCCTCACACCTGCTTTGTTTTTGTTGTTAAGTGCCCTTGAGTAGGTTCCAACTCACAGTGACCATGTATAGGGTTTTCAAGAAGTGACTGGTGAATTTGAACTGCTGACTTTGTAGCTCACACTGACCTTGCAGTCCAGTGCATTATACTGCATGTCACCCCTGCTTTAGACCTTCCAAAATCCAGCCATCCTAAATTGTTTTCACACCTTCAAGCACCAAATTCAATGAACCTTTTGTAGCAGATTCTGAGGCAACCTGCATTGAAATACTTTGGCAGTTGCTTGATTAGCATTGTCTGCCATGAAGAATGAAGAAATTCTAAAAGCCTATGTATGTCACAACAACCATTTGTACAAAAATCTAAATCATTTGACTATTTCAGATGTAGTTTACCCTTGACATTTCGATGAGTATCTCCAAATTATAATTACTCTTGCAGAGAATAGCAGAGTATGTTAAGATGTAGATGCTGATACTCAGCTAGGTTTATTTTCTAATTCACCCTCACTGGAAGCCCACTTTCCTATGTGTGTGATTTATATACACATTTCAGAAAACGTATAAGTGACTCTTTAATATGGATCTACATAGTACTGTGGACTCATGATATAGTACTGCAAGATCAGCACTAGACTCGAACCACAAGGTTGGCAGTTCAAACCCACCAGATGCTCCTTGGGAACCCTATACAGGGTTGCTATGAGTCAGAACAACAACAACATATGACACTATATAGAAATCTAAATTTAAATTTATAAATATCAAGTATTACTTCAATTGCTTGTCCAACATAAATTCAGAAACCATAATTTATCCAGATTTGGCCTTCATACCATCAAAACCTAGGCCTCTCTAAAGAAACTCTTTCCAGTAGAGCAAAAGCTTAAATAATCAATAGGATGAAGATTTGAGCCATCTTGTTTTACAGATCATTTTAACCATCAAGGATGCCTCACCCTTTAAAAACACTTTCTGATCTGCACACTCATTTGGACAGGGTCCAGTTGGCATCAGAAGTAGGGCATGTTTCACAGATTACCCTGTGCCTTGTTGTTGGGGGAGGGTCACTTGGAGTCTTGGTTTTAAAGGATACCAGTTACACATATCTAATGCCATGCTGGGCAAGGAAGCCGGGCACCCAGCCTGCCTTTCTCCATTTCCATTGCAAGTCTGGAAACAAGCCTGTCTGTCTATGCTTTTGTGAATCTGAACCTACATCAAGTTGAGCCAACTCAATCAGTGGGAAAATACAAATGCCCACTTCATTTTCATTCAGCTGACCAGAGGCTTGGATTGAAAAGCTTCCTAGGACAGCATGCCAGGGAGGCTACAGGAAATAGAGCTTCCTTAAAGAAGGAACATCCTGCTGTTAGCCATGGGGCATTGCATAGGGCAAGAGAGCATCTGTCAAAACAAAAAGAGAAACTCAGGCTAAAGGGCTGGTGTTATCATGTGAGCTTAAACACAAGAGCAGATCTATTCAAAAATATCTAGAAGAACATCTTATAGGGGATCATGTACAAACAAGAACTAAATCCAAAGAGTTGTCAATTTCTAATAAAATGATATTATGCTCCATTGACAGTGGGCACAGACTTAAGAGGTTTTCTTCTTCTTGTGTTTTGGGGTTAGTCTGTTGAGATATTCAGTATTTTCACATGTTTAACAGTGAGTACTGGTGTGGCGCTATAGGATAAGCACTGCACTGCTAACCACAAGGTTGGTGTTTCAAACCTACCAGCCACTCCTTGGAAATAAGTCAGACATGGTTGCTATGGGTCAGAACTGACTAATAACAGTGATAAGAGAGGTTGTTGGTGCATGTTACATCAAGTCAATTCAGACACAGCAGAACTGACCCATAGGGTTTTCTAGATGGAAATCTTTACAGGAGCAAATCTGTAGGACTTTTCAAACCACACTGACCTTTCATTTGGCAGCCAAGCACTTGACCAGTATCCCACTAGGTGACTGATTAAATCTGTCACAGGGATGGGCAATTTAGACATTAGAACCCAAAATGGGAGGGGCTACAAAGGCAAGGAGTGACTGGCTTACAAGCTTTCAAGAGGGAGCCTAGTTCCCTATGGAGTGGGGGAAGGTAGAATCTCCACTGAAAGATTTCCAACCTGTTGGGACTGGGCTAATGAAAGGAGATAGGGATAAGACTCATTTGATACAATAGTGAATAATTGCTATCAGGACTGACTGTGAGGATCAGAAATGTAAATGTAGATGTTTTGTAACAAAAGGAGGGGAGTGACTGATTTCGCTGTCCAGGAGCAGAGGTCCCTTGGGACCATCAAGAGAGAAGAGCAGAATGCAGGACCCTACCCAGAGAAGCCGTGATGCCAATAATGGAGGCAGAGACAAAGACGTGGACAGATGGAGCGGCTGGGGACACTGGACTCAGGGAGGGAGAGGGGCTGTGTGCTGACTGCGAGGGCAGGCCTGTGGGGTGTACCCTATGGTTGTTTGATGATGCATGGAGGGGATTGTAATCATTGCAATGAAAAGAAATACGATAGGATGAATGTAAAACTGATGTTCTCCCATGTAAACCCACATAATTCACAATAAAAACTTAAAAAAATAAATAAATAAAGGAGAAAAATATCCAAAGGTGATACCATGTTTCTCCACACCAGCTATATTAATTAAGGCATTCACTTGGCTCAAAATCTAAAATGTTTAGTATTTTTCAGTTTAAAGAGAGTTGCTGGAACACTAACCACCCCTCTTCTGGTCATTTTATAAATAAATGATGTTGTTGCTTAGTGCCGTTGTGTCAATTCTGACTCATAGCAACTCTGTATAGGGTTTCCAAGGACCAGTTTGTGAGTTTGAACCACAGTTCAAACTTATCCCACAGCAGTTCAGTGCTTATCCCACAGCACTATACCAGAACACAAAATCTTTGTTTGAGCAGAAAGCCTCACCGTTTTCCCACAGAGCAGCTGGTGGGCTCAAACTGCCAACCTCGCAGTTCTCAGTCCAGTGCTTATCCTGCAGAGCCACTGCACTCCCCAACAAATAAAGAATATCTTAATCAACATCCCTCATTAAAAATTAGGAGCAAAGCTGGAATGAAACATCCAGTCTAATGTTTGTTTTAAATACTATGCCAAGGGAAAGGTCTCTTATCATGGAAAAAGTATAGGCAGGTTTAGATTTTAATTCTCTATACAAGCTATTGGAGCCCTAGACAGAATACCTAGTCCCATAAGGATGTCGAAAGCAGAGTCAGGGACACTTAACTCAGAAGAGCTCGATGGTGGTTGGGTTCTCTCTCTACACTTGACCTATCCTCATTTAGACTACATGGAACATCTGTTCTTCTGAAATCATGTTACCTTATAGATTAAGGCAGCACACATTCAGAAACTACCACAAGAGAGTTTGTGGAGCTTTGTTGGATTCCTTAGAGGTATTGCTCAGTGGTGATGAACAAAATGTAGTTGGTCTGCACAGGAGATGTGATCAAGTGAGCCGTAATATGATTCAGAAGGAGCCCTAGCAGTGTATTGCATTATGCATTGGGCTGCTAACCTCTGTTCCCATAAAGATTAAAGGATTGCTATGAGTCAGAACCAATCCAAGGCACATAACCACCACATCCACCACTAATGTGATTTAGAGGCAGAGTAGCAGACAGCTGCAACATTAAAAACTAGCAGGCTGTTCATATACATCTGGAGGTACACAGAAAATGACCCCTGGCAATAGCGCTTTCAAACTTCAATGTCCACCCCAAAGTGTCAGAATTTCAGAGCAGGATGGCAACTCCAAAATCATTTTGATGAACTCTATCATTTTACAGATAAGAAAATTGAGGCCAACAGATGATAGTATTGTTGTTGCTAAGTGTTGTGGAGGCAGTTCTGACTCACAGAGACCCTGTATAGGATTTCTGAAGAGCAGTAAGGAAGATATATAGTGAAGTATGAGGTAGTTGATGGAATCAGATTTTTGTCAATTTACTTCACTTTTTTCTGTTTCACTTTTGATTATTTTTTTAAAGTGTGAATAAAATATCATCTTTAAAGGGCACAAATGATACAGTCTCTGGGCTATTGACAAAGTCTGTTCTTCAGTGTGTCTTGAAGTGGAATTTGTAGGAAAGTCAGAACAGGTGCATACGGTTCTTATTTAGCCTTTAAGTAAGTTAAGTGCAGTCAAGTCAGTTCTGACTCATAGTGACCCTGTATAGGATTTCCAAGGAGTGGCTGGTCAGTATGAACTGCTGACCCTGTGGTCCAATACTTTATACCATAGCCCCACACCAGAGTGTCACTCCTTACTGGTCTTTTTAACCTCCCTCTAGTGCAAGAAAATACTTGAAATGTTTTAAATGATTTAAAAGCTGCAGGTGATTATGATGAAGCATTTGTTGAGTAGGGGTTGATTCATTCACTTCAAGGTGAGGACAAATTTACATAACATTAAAAAGCATGAATCCTGGTGAGGCACTGCAGTATAATGCACTGGACTGCAAGATCCATTTGAACCACAAGTTTGGCAGTTCAAACCCACCAGTAGCTCCTTGGAAACCCTATGCAGGGCCCCTATGAGTCAGAACTGACTTGATGGTACTTAACAACAAAAGGCAAGCTGTTGGTGTTAAGTGCCATGGAGTCTGTCAGAATTCATAATAACCCTATATAGAGTTTTCCAGGAGCAGCTGGTGGGTTTGAACTGCCAACCTTGTGGTTTGCCATCCAGTGCTTTTCCTACAGTGCCACACTGCCTTTTAATGCTATGTAAATATTATGACAAACAATATAATAAATGGAAAAAAGACAGAACTTGTCAAGGAGTTCATTTTGTTTGGATCCAAAATCAACGCTTATGAAAGTGGCAGTCAAGAAATCAAATTATGTATTATACTAGGTAAATCTACTGCAAAAGACCTCTTTAAAGTGTTACAGAGCAAAGGTGTCAGTGTGAGGACTCGGGTGTGCCTAACCCCACCCATCATATGTTCAATCACCTCATATGTGTGTAAAACTTTGGACAATAAATAAGTAAAACCAGAGAACTATTGCATTTGAATTCTGCTGTTGGCCAAAGGTATTGAAAGTACAGTGGAGTGCCAGAAGAACAAACAAAATCTATCTTGGAAGAAGTACTGCCAAATGCTCCTTAGAAGCGAGGATGGTAAGATTTCATCTCTTGTACTTTGGGCATGTGGTCAGGAGGGACCAGTCCCTGGAGAAGATCATCATGCTTGGTCAAGTGAAGAGCCAGTGAAAAAGAAGAAGCCCACCCCCATGAGATGGACTGTGGTAACAACAGGGGGCTCAAACTTAACAATTATGAGAATGCACAGGGTGGCTCTGAGTCAGAACCAACATGACAGCATCCAACAACAACAACAAACTGATGTCCATAAATCATAAATCGGACATTCAAACCTAGAAATCGCCTGTATTTTATGAAAAGTGCTTGGCAGAGCTGGTTTTGTGAGTCAATTTTAATTATCTCCATGCATCTTTCTCCATTTGCACACAAAGTATCCTATGCGCCTTGATGCTTAACTGATGTGGTTCAAATAAACAGATGTATTCCGCTCTGAGGTCCCTGTGGCCTAGGCCAATTCACTTTGTTGTGGCCAAAGTGAACTTGAAAATGAAGGAATGAAAACATCTTAAAAGGAGAACCTATTGTTTTTTGTTTTTTGTTTTTTCCCCCAGGGGCAGGGTTTTCCTTGCAACAGTTGAAAGTCATTTCTTTCTCAACCAAAGGTTGAGACTTCCTGATACAAATTACCTGCCATTATGTTTTGAAAATAAAAACATAAAATAAAAACACTCACTGTTTAGGTGAATGATTGCTATATGTCAAGCACTGCAGTGTCCTAAATCATATATTATAGGAGTCCAGGAGCAACAACAGTTAAGTGCTGACCAAAGGATCGGCAGTTTGAGCTCGCCAAGTTGCTTCATGGGCAAGAGATGTGGTAGTCTGTTTATATAAAAATGCATAGCCTTGGAAACATTATAAGGCAGTTCTACTCTAGCCCATAGGATTTCTATAAGTTGGAACTGACTCAACAGTAACAAGCTTTTAACTCAAAGGAGCTCTGGTAGCATAGTGGTTATGAATCAGGCTGTGAGCCGCAAGGTCAACAGTTCAAAACTACCAGCTGTCCTTTGGGAGAAAGATGAGGCTTTCTGCTCCCATAAAGATTCACAGCCTCAGAAACCCTGTACAGGGTCACTAAGAGTCAGAACAGACTCCACGGTACATAACAACAACAACATTCCTCACAAAATCTTTGAGGTAGATATTGGTATTACAGTGCTGATTTTAAAGTTGAGGAAACCAAGACACAAAGTAACTTGCTTAAAACTGCACAGCCTGAAAATGAGAAGTCAGGATTTGAAGCCAAGAAGACTTGCTCAAAAGACAACCTTCATTATTGATGATACTCTGGTGGTATCTAAACCTAACCGAATGAGGAAAGCAGGATGGGCAGGGACCACAGAACAGGAAGAAGGAAGCAGCTGTTTACTGCAAAGCAGGCTGTTGTTGTGAAGTGCTGTGGAGTCAGTTCCAACTGGGTTACTGAGAAACAGCTGGTGGGCTTGAACCTCTGGTATTCTGGTTAGCAATCCAGTAATTACTCTACAGTGCTACACAAAGACCCCACAGTAAAGTATGGGAAAGGAGGGGAAAAGGAGAGGAGATGAGGAGGAAGAGTTTAAACAGTACTAAATAGCATACAATATAGAAAAGATAGGTGGTGTGTTTGTTACCAAGGGCACCCCAGCCCTGGAAATAGTGTTGGTAAAACGACTTTGCAGACATCTGTAAGGATTCTTTAAAATGCATACCCAAAAAAGCAGACACACTCAAGTGCTCATCCAAGGTGGAGTGAGTGATGATAATGCTCCACACGAAGGCTCTACTGGCCTTGACAATAGACAAACACATCATCAACCCAGGTTCCTCAGAAGTCACAGGGACTGGGACTCTGCCATTTCCTAGCTGTGTATGCATGTGACCTGGGGTATCAGTTTGCTCATTTATCAAGAGGGATTAAGAATAACCGTTGAAGAACAAGGCAGATGGGAAAACAATTAAGCAGGACAGAGTAAACAATGATGTAAAAATAACCTTGGAACAACAGGGATCTGGGACACAGGCATTGAGATATCGTTGGATTGGGCAAAAGGGGGGAAATAATGTTAAGATGTTTGGCTGTCTTTTGAATCTTGGTTTCCCTGGCATATC
>NW_006408566.1:7047189-7059838 GCF_000296735.1 Chrysochloris asiatica
CCACAGTCTGCTCTGACCTTGTTTTCACTGAAGCTATGGAGCGTTCCCATAATCTCTTTCCACAGATGTAGTCAATTTGATTTCTATGTATTCCATCTGGCAAGGTCCATGTGTATAGTCATCTGTTATGCTGTCTAAAGAAGGTATTTTAAATTAACAAAAATTGGTTTTGTAGAATTCTATCATGCATTCTCCAGCATCATTTCTATCACCAAGGCCAGATTTTCCAACTACTGATCCTTCCTCTTTTCTCCCAATCTTTGCATTGTAATCATCAGTAATGATCAAATACATCTTGATTGCATGTTGGATCAATTTCAGATTGAATAAGTTCCATGAGAATGCATTAAATATAATTTCACAAAGGTAAAAATTCAGAGATCATATTACTTATTGGTTCACAACATAGCATTCAAGTCAAAAACTCTGTAAGATTCAAGACAAACTGCTTCTGACGCATGGCAACCTTATGTGTGTCAGAGTAGAACGGTGCTCCATAAGGTTTTCAGCGGCTGATTTTTTGAAAGCACCTCACCAGTTCTGTCTTCCTAAGTACCTCTGGATGGACTTAAACTTTCAGATAGCAGCTGAACTCATCTGCTCAATTGTGCAAGTCAGCTTTCTGATCCCATAAAGATTTACAACCTATACAGGGTCACTATGGGTCAAAACCAACTTGATGGCATACCCACACCATCAATTAAATAATGAATCAGCTGTCTTTGAGTTGATTCTGACTCATAGTTACCTCATGTGTGTCAGAGTGGAACTGTCCCCCAAAGGGTTTTCAATAGAAGAAGTCCATGGATGGTGTAAATACGTTCACTGCTAACTAACAGTTTGAATCCACCCAGAGGTGTCTTGGAAGAAAGACATGATGAGGTGCTTTCAAAAAACCAGCTTCTGAGAATCTTATGGAGCCCAGTTATACTCTGACACACATGAAGTTGTCTTGAGTCAGAAAAAGTGTGATAGTAATTGGTATGGTAATTGAAAAAGAGGAGGAAAGCAAATGAAGAACTAAGGTAGTCAGTTATGTGCAGCTTCTGTAGAAGATAAGATTCAGAACTAAAGGTTATAAAGAGCTTTCCCTCCTGCCAATCAACTGAGGAAAACTGATTATGTATAGATGTATGTATCACACATGCAGTTACGAAATCAGAATAAAAATACATAGTTTCACCTGCTAGGGCATAGGAAGATCATGAAATCTGAGGACTAGATTTATTACATAAGCTCTAGGTCAGTGATAAACAGGAAGACTTTCTGAAAAATAATGGAAAGAAATGGCCCTGGTGGTGGTGTGCCATGGAGTTGGCTCCGACTCATAGTGACCCTGCACAGGGTTTCCGAGGCTGTAAATCTTTATGGAGCAGAATGCCTCATCTTTCTCCTGCAAAACTGCTGACCTTGAGGTTAGCAGCCAGGCTCATAACCACTATGCTACCAAAGCTCCTTCCATAATTAAGCCTGAACAAGCACTTAAAGTGCAGAGAGGATACAACAACGGACTCTTCAAGAGAGCTTAAACAGAGAGGCGAGCATTCTCCTTTTCTTTCAAAAAAATATTCTGGAGCAGTGTAGCAACGAGACAGTTGTTATTATTGTTAAGTGCCGTCGAGTCAGTTCCGACCCACAGAGACCCTGTATAGGGTTTCCAAGGAACAGCTGGTGAGCTTGAACCACTGACCTTGGGTTCAAACCAACTTTGCTGTCCAGCGCATTAGCCTACAGCGCCACACCAGGACTCCAATGAGACAGTTATCATATTGGAATTTGGGAGACAGGCATATGGATAACTGTCCCCTTAATGCCATGTGAATATGCCCTTGCTTTGATATAGGATTTTTCACCACTTCAACCTGGTTCAGTCACGGTGACACTGGAACAGATCCCAATTTTTTAACCAGAATGGGAACAATAAAAGGTCAATGCCCAGCTAGAAAACTTAAGCTCCCTCTTAGAAAACAAGGGCAGCATGTGACTTGTATTGTTATAGTATAATTAACAGCCCCATTTGCCATTTGAAATATTATAGCATAGTTCACCCTGCTTCCCTTTCCCCCAACCTCAACCTATGGAAAAATAATAAATAAACTTCTGACAGAAAAACCTTGAAGACCAGAGTGACCCAAGGCCACCTGAACAAACAGGATAAAACTTAGCCTATCCATACAACCAAGATAAGGATTTATTGGTGGGTTTACTCCCACTTACAGGATAAGGGTCTGCTGGAACTTACCACTCCAGATAACAAGACAAGTCTGTATGTTCTAACTGCTCTGTGTTTCTTGTATAAAACTCTGTTCCCCTCCTCACTTTGGAGTCAGAGTGATTTGGGCTTGAGTTGACACTCGCCACCGGCAATAAACTTTGCTCATTAAGTTTTTGGAGTTGAGTTCTTTCTGACTCGCACTGACACAACAGTATGACAACCAAATCTCTTAAACAGTTGAGTCAGAAACAGTGGTGCACTGCTCAGTGATAGTGGCCAACCAATCTGCTTAGGGATGCCTTTCACTCTCATCAGTCCTGGTAATGATTTGATGTAACGTGTCAGACTCCTGAGGGGGCTCGCTGTACCTTTTCCGAGTCTTCCACTCCACCTCTTACATCTGCAATTTCTCCATTCTCTTTAGTGTCCCCAGATCCTCCAGATTAAAAAAATTGGGGGCTGTTCATCATCCATGAGTGAACTGGTTCAAAATGGTTTGAAGCTCTGCTCCGAAACAACTGAACCAACCTCTAATGAAACCAAACCAAATGCACTGCCATAGAATTGATTGAGACTCATAGTTACCATATAGGTCGGAATAGAACTGCCTAGAGGGTTTCGAAGACTATCAATCTTTGTGGAAGCACACTGCCACATCTTTATCCTGAAGAGCAGCTGCTGAATTTGAACAGCTGACCTTTCAGTTAGCAGCTGAGAGTTTTGCCACTGTGCCACCAGGGATCCTTGAACCAACCACCTACTTGCAACAGATTCTGGTTCACAATCACTTTCACTTTCCTGAAGCCTTTTCTTACAGTAAAGTAAGTCTAAATAAAAGCCATATGCACCTGTTCTGACTTACCTCCAGATTCAACTTAAAATACTTAGGAATGGATCTCATCCATAGCCCAGTAACTGTCTGTACAGCAGTAATCTCAGAAGCCCACTAAAGGATCTAAATGAGTAAAGGCATGGATGGACCAAAAATATGAGTGACTGATCCCAGAAGCTGCTCAGATACCAGGTCAGAAACTGGATCAGCTAGCTAGAGTCACAGAGTACACATACAACAAAAATCTAGGCAAGGAACCAAGCTACTATCAAAAGATATTTATGAAGCACCGTGTAGCAAGACCTGGGAAAGCTCAATGAAATGTGTAAGGCTGGGGAACATGTAATACAAACAAAGGCAACAGCAATGATGATATTAACAATAGCAACAGTGTGACCAATTGAATGCAAAGGTAATATCAGAGGGCTTCAAAAAGTTCATGGAAAAATTAGATGAAAAGACAATGGAATTTTTCCAAGAATTTTTGTTAAACCCCCTGGTATGCTTGATACTACACAAGCAATGTGTCATTTAATGCTTGCAATACCTTTAGCACTCCCACCCTCATCTTAACAGGTTAGGTGTCAATATTAAAAAAAAAAAAAAAACCTACTAGAGAATTCCATTCAATGCCTTCCTTCACAACATTGCCACTTAAATTGTTTAGTGATCTAATATTAATTTAATGTCTTTGCCACTAAGCTATAAGCTCCACAATGTCTATGTCCATGATACTTGCTTATCTCTATATTCCTGGTATAAGGAGCTCTGGTAGCATAGTGGTTACAAGTTGGGTTGCTAACCTCAAGGTCAGCAGTTCAAAACTATCAGCTGTTCCGCGGAAGAAAGACGAGGCTTTCTGCTCCCATAAAGATTACAGCCTTGGAAACCCTATGCAGGATCACTATGAGTTGGAACTGACTCCACGGCACACTCCCAACAACCACCATATTCCTGGTATAAGGAGCTTTGGTAGCGTAGTGCTTATGAGTTGGATTGCTAACCTCAAGGTCAGTAGGTCAAAACTGTCAGTTATTTTACAGGAGACAGATGAGGTGTTCTGCTCCCATAAAGATTTACAGCATCGGAAACCCTGTACAGGGTTGCTATGAATCAGAACCGACTTCATGACACACCACCACCATACTCCTGGTATAGCACTGTAGGATAAGCACTGGACTGTTAACCACAAGGTTGGAGGTTCAAACCTACCAGCAGCTCCTAGGAAACCCTATACAAGGTCGCTATGAGTCAGAACTGACTCGACAGCACTTTACAACAACAGCAACTGACCCCTGGTGTGGTGCTGTAAGACATGCACTAGATTATTAACTGCAAGGCAAGATGTTCAAACCCACCAGTCATTCCTTGGAAACCCTATACAGGAGTCAGCACTGATAAACATCACTTAACAATAATAAATAACCTTATACTTAGCACAATGTCTGGAGCCTCAATAAATAGTTTCTGGAAAATCTAGGATGTTGTGATAGGTTAAAACCAACAAAAAATTTGAAGCTCAGACTTGCCCAAAGGCACATAGCTAATAAGTTGCAGTGTCAAAATTTGAACCCAAGTCTCTTTTGACTTCTAAGTCTGTGCTCTTAGCTTCTATAACATCTAAGCAATTATAAGGGGAGAAATAACAAACAGAATCCTTAGTAACAAGAAACATGAAATGGGAACAACTTCTACCCAACAGGAAGACTCTGGAATACAAGTACATTTTAGAACATAGAAATCTTTAGCACCTGCAGGTAGGACAGAGAAGCTACAGTGTTAGAAGAGCACACAGGTAAACCTAGTGAGGGATCGCATTCAACGAAAGTCAGAGGGAATATGATGCATTAATGGAAACATATATGGAGAAAAATGAAACGCAGATAGGTCAACCTATGTTAATAGTAAGATCTAAGTCCTT
The DNA here is from genome assembly GCF_000296735.1 of Chrysochloris asiatica. Classification (NCBI taxonomy): domain Eukaryota; kingdom Metazoa; phylum Chordata; class Mammalia; order Afrosoricida; family Chrysochloridae; genus Chrysochloris; species Chrysochloris asiatica. The sequence goes on from NW_006408566.1 coordinate 7,052,158, forward strand.
CTATCTTCCTGATCCTAAGAGTGAGCCTCAGTGATGAGAGCCAACCTAATAAACTAACAACCAAAACAACTGTCAAAGAATTGAAGTACTTCAAAACCATTTAAAAGCAAACACATAGAAGAAAGTACACAATACAATTGTATGTCTAATACTTCAATGTTTTTCCCCCTACCTATCTACATGGGTCTGAAAAATCTGATGCCAGAATCATTTGGATTTGGGGGTGGGTGGGAAATTATTCAATCCGGAGCCTCTACATTGACTGAAAAAGCTCAGCAGTGGTAGCCCTAATGAGTGGCTTGGGGGAGGGGTACCAAAATCCCTCCCAATCATTTTTACTTTTCCCGACAAACAAAATTTAAATAAACTCAGGGCATGTATTACTCAAATACAACTTCAAGACAATCCCTCCCCATCTCAAAAAAGGAAAAAAAAAAAGCCAAAAACAAAAACCAGAATGCTATCTGTAGCTACTCAAGTCTATTCTCTACTTAAAATCCAAATTAATTGTTTTAAAGCTCCAAATGAGGGCATTCCTCCTCAGTCTAAAGCTCCCCTCCAGTAAATTACCATTGCCTCAGAATAAATTCCAGATAATTCAGCATTGCTCAAAAAGCCCTAGTGGCTTGGTCTTCTTTTTCTCTTTCCTGCTCCTTCAGTAGTCTCCGGCCACACTGACTTTCCTTTTGTTCCTTAAGTTTACAAAGTCCTAAAACCTTTGCTCCTGCTGTTTTCATGGCTCTGTTCCTAGATCTTCCCATGTTACAATATGAAGAAATCTCAGCTCAAATGCACTTTTCTAGAAGGCCCTCCCTAACCACCTTCCCCCTTTCCCCTCCATTCTCAACCACAAGATTCTCTTCTGTTTTTTAATGAATTTACCACAAACTGCAGTTATCTTGTCTATTTATTTGGTTTGTTAGCCTGTCTCCTGATACTGGAAAGTAAAAATTCCGTGAGAGCAAGGACTCGGTATATCCCCTTCCCCTATTCCCAGAGCGACCGCCTAACTAGGTCATAGTATTTCTCTATCTAAAACCTTCCTCTGTATCTTACACTACTCATCTGTCAGTTTGTTGTGTTATGGTGGCTTGTGTGTTGCTGGGATGCAGGAAGCCATGCCACTGATATGGGCAATACCAGCAGAATCACTCGTGGTGGAAAAGTTTCAATGAGTTTTCAGACTAAGACAGACTAGAAAGGAAAGGCAGACTGTTGTTGTTTTTGTTGTTAAGTGCTATCGAGTCGGTTCCAACCCAGAGTGACCCTGTATAGGGTTTCCTAGGAGCAGCTGGTGAGCTTGAACTGCCGACCTTGCAGTTCAAATGGCTTTGCAGTCTGGCGCATCAACCCACAGCGCCACACCAGGACTCCAATTTAGCTGCTGAAAACCTTATGAATAGCAGAACAGTGTCCGTTTGAGAACTAAGGTGCACCTGACCAAAGCCATAGTTATTTTTCAATCACTTCATATGCATGTGAAAGTTGGTCAATGAATAATAAGAAAGACCATAGAAGAATCAGTGCATGTGAATTATGGTGTTGGAGAATAATATTAAAAGTACCGTGAATTGACAGAAGAACAAACAATCTGTCTTGAAAGTACAACCAGAATGCTCCTTAAAAACCATGATGGTAAGACTTCATCTGTCATACTTCAGGGGGGACTAGTCTCTGGAGTGACTAGTCTCTTAAGAAGAACATCATGCTTGGTAAAGTTAGGGTCAGCAAAAAGAGGAAGACCCCCTTCAGCAATGAGATGGATTATACAGTGGCAGCAACAATGGGCTCGAAGGTGGCAATGATTGTGAGAATGGTACAGGACCAGGCAGTGTTTCATTTTGTTGTGCATAAGATCACTATTAGTTGGAATGAACTTGACGGACGGCGCCTAACAGCAGCAGCAGCCAAGGCTAATTCATAGTATTCTAGTAGACTAAAAACTCCCACTGTATCTTAGTCAAAATATGATCAACAGTGCAGTGAACTCTATTCAATGTGACAACTGGAAGTATGTTGCCATAAGACTATTTGTTGTTGTGACGTGCCATCGAGTCAGTTCCGACTCATAGCAACCCTGTGTAGGGTTTTGAGGAGCTGCTGGTGAGTTTGAACTACTGACTTTGTGGCCCAAACTGACCTTGAGGTCAAGTGCTTATCCTAATGTGCCTCACCAGGACTATATACAGTGAAAAACTCAAAAGAAGAAAACCAGATTAAATAATTTCATCTTGCATTAAGATTGAGCAAATTAGATTTTGGTGAAATTATATACACAGATATATTTGGTTTTATAACTTGGCCAAGATAGATTTCGGGTGAGTACATTTCAAAATTGTCTCAGTACATTGTCTTACTACATAACCATTATTAGAAACAATATTTTTACCCAGTTTAACCAAAATCACATGTAGTCATTCTTACTTAAATACATTATTCATTAAATGAGGAAAGTTACTCATCTTCATTTATCAAGAAATGAAGAGGGAGCTTCAAAAAGTTCCTGGGAAAATTCCATTAATTTTTAATGTAATTTTTCCATAAACTTTTCAAACCCTTGTTGTATATATACATGAAAGATGGAGGGTGTTAGAAGAAAAGTTGAATGTTGACAAGATTTATTCTAAAACTAGATTAGAACATAGAATCTTATAAACTATTAGCACCTTCAAGATGATTTAACCCATTCCATTAGTTGAAAACAAGAGTTTGAAAGGCACTAAAGATCCACAGTTAACACTCATGGATGCAGCAGTCAAGAAATCAACCAATGTATTGCATTGTTCTGTATAAGACCTCTTTAAAGCATTCAAGAGCAGAAGCATCAGTTTGACGATTAAGGTGTGCCTGACCCAAGCCATGGCATTTTCAATTGCTTCATATGCATGTGAAAGTTGGACAATGAAAAAGAAAACCATAGAAGAACTGATGCATTTGAGTTAGGGTGCTGGAGAAGAATATTAAAAGTACCATGGACTGGTAGAACAAACACATCTGTGTTGGAAGAAGTACAACCAGAATGCTTCTTAGAAGCTAGAGATGGCCAGACTTTGTCTCTCAGACTTCAGGCATATTATCAGGTGGGACTAGTCTCTGGAGAAGGACATTATGCTTGGTAAAGTGGAGGGTCATCGAAAAGAGGAAGATCCTCAACAAGACGGACTGGCACAATGACAGCAGCAATGGGCTCACACTTAACAACTGTGAGGATGATGCAGGACCAGCCAGTTTTTTGTTCTGTTTTGCATAGAGTCAAACTGAATGAATGTCACCTAACAACAACAACAACAACAAAAAGATAACAACGATCAAAAAGATAACAATGATCCTAATACTATCTTACAGTTTTACAAAAATTTGTGGTTTCCAAAATACATATAGTCTGTTCCTTTGATAATTAAAGCAGGAAAGGAGCAGGAAGGCTCCCATATTTTCCATTCTACAGATGGGAAAATAAAGTGATGACTTACCCAAAATACAAAGCAGGAGATGCAGGAATGATGTACAAATTTATTCCTACCCACTTCTCACATTCTTAGTCTCATGCTCATAGTTAAAAAAGAATAGCTTCAAGAGATGTCAAACTTTTCTAATTTAAAATCATTTTTTCTCTCTTCTACTTCGCTTTCTGCCTCCAATGTTAAGAGCCCAAAGTCACTTAGCTGATTGTGGCTGTGCCAGCACTCCAAATCAAAGTTCTTACCACCTCACCAAGCCATCTTTGTAAACAAGAGCCAAGAATTGATACCATAGCACATGACTCATGAATATGGCCTAGCTTCAGCTAACAATCTAAAAGATTGACAACAGGGGGATAATAGAATAAAGTATACACAATACAATACTGTTGCTGTTAGGTGCCGTCAAGTCGGTAGCAACTTGTAGTGATCTTATGCACAACAGAATGAAACATTGTCTGGTCCTGCACTAACCTTACAATTGTTGCTAGACTTCAGCCCATTGCTGTTGCCACCCTGCCAATCCATCTCATTGAGGGGCTTACACTCTTTTTCTCCGACCCTCTACTTTACCAAGTATTACATCCTTCTTCAGGGACTGGTTACTCTTAATAATATGTCTGAAGTATGAGAGACAAAGTCTGACTATTCTGGCTTCTAAGGAGCACTCTAGCCGTACTTCTTCCAACAGAGATCTGTTTGTTCTTTTGGTTGTGCATTGGTACTTGTAATGTTCTCCTCTAACACCACAAGTCAAATGCATCTATTCTTCTACAGTCTTTTTTTTTTTTTTCATTGTCCAACTTTCACATGCATATGAAGCAGTTGAAACTACCATGGTTTGGGTTAGGCACACACTAGTCCTAAAATTGACAACGTTGCTCTTGAACCCTTTAGAGAGGGCTTGCACAGCAGATTTGGCCAAATGTAATACATCATTTGATTCCTGACTGCTGCTTCCATGAGTGTTGGAGGTTGAGGCAAGCAAATGAAACACTGGCAACTTCAAGCTTTTCTCCATTTATAAATGTTATTTATTGGTCCAGTGGTGAAGATTTTTGCTTTCTTTACATTGAGGTATAACCCACACTGAAGGCTGTGGTCTTTGATATTCATCAGTACATATTTTAAGTCCTCTTGGCTTTCAGGAGGCAAGGTTGTATCATCTGCATATCAAGCGTTGTTTATGAGTCTTCCTCCTAACCTGATGCTATGTTTTTCTGCATATAAACCAACTTCTCAAATTATTTGCTCAGCATTCAGATTGAATAATTATGGTGAAAGACTACAACCCTGGCACACACTGTTCCTAATTTTAAACCATTCTGTGTTCTGTTTGAGCAACTGCCTCTTGGTCTATGTACAGATTCCTCATGAGCACAATTAAGTTTTCTGGACTACTCATTCTCTGCAATGTAGCATGTTATGATCCACAAAACTGAAAGCCTTTGGGTAGCCAGTAAAGCACAGGTAAACATTTTTCTGGTATTCTCTACTTTCAGTCCAGATCCATCTGACAGTAGCATTGTACTTCAATATAGATCTTAATATGTTCTTGTTGATTATGAATATGATGCCATTCCATTTCAATTTGTCATTCCCTGCATAGTAAACCATGTGGTTACCAGATTCAAAATGACCAATACCAGTCCAGTTCAGCTCGCTAATGGGTAGAATATAGAGTTTATATGTTCCACTTAATTTTTGACAACTTCCAACTTTTCTATATTCATACTTTGTACATTACATGTTCCGATTATTAGATTTTTACAACTGTTTCTCCTCATTTTCAGTTGTGCTCCATCAGAAAAGGAAGGTTTTATCCCATTTGCATCATCATGGTCAACTCTACTTTGAGGAAGAAACTCTTCCCTAGTGCCTTCCAACCTAAGGAACTCATTTTTCCAGCACGATATCTGACAATATCCTGGTGCTCTTCATCATATATCAATATTCAATATTCTGGTGCTGTCTGTCAGTGTTCAACTGCTATTCGTAAAGTTTTCAGTGACTAAATATTTTAAAGTAGTCCGTCTCTCTTTCTTCCTAGTCTGTCTTTGAAACTCCTCTGAAAGCTGTCCATCATGGGTGACCCTCCTGGTCTTTAAAATACCAGTGACAAAGCTTCCAGAATCACAACAGCATAAAAGCCATCACAGTGTAACAAACTGACAGGTAAGTGGTAGACAATAGAATATTATGCACTGTATAAAAAGAATGCTTTGAAGAGTATTTCATGACAATGATAATGAAGGTCCAACATTTCTTGATAGGACATTTACACTGCACCAAATACTGGACTTTATAACTATTATATGGAATCCTGGTGTGGCACTCTAGGGTAAGCATTTGACTACTAACCACAAGTTGGGCAATTCAAACTCACCAGCCACTCCTTGTAAACTCTATTCAGGGTTACTATGAGTCACATATTACATATTAAACTCATTGCATTTTAATAATGAATCCTTGAGTGTCACTAATGGTTAAGTATTTGACTACTTGACTACTAGCCACAAGGTTGGCAGTTTGAACCCACCCCAAGGCACCTCAGAAGACAGCTCTGGCAATCTGCTTCCACAAGGTTACCATCTTAAAAACCCTTTGGCGTATTAAGGAAGAACAACCTTGTGAGGTAGGCCATTATCTCCATCTTACAGACACGTTAAATAATTTGCCTAGTGTGGTGCTGTAGGTTAATGCACTGGACTGTAAAGTTGGTTTGAACTGCAAGGTTGGCTGTTAAAGCTCTCAGAAACTTTATATAGAGTCGCTATGTGTTGAAAGCGACTCAATGGCACTTAACAACAACAATATCATACAGTTGTAAGGTGAGAGGCCAGGATTTGAATCCTGAAATTCTGTCTTCAGACCCCTTGCTCTTAACAACATGCCCACTACTTAGGATCAGGGTTACAATCTAATGTAACAGAAAAATAATTTTGTAACAGAAAACTAATATATCCTGATGTCATATAAATACCAAGGGGCTTTAAAAAGTTTGTGGAAATATTCTATTATCTTTTAATTCCATCTTTCCATAAACTTTTGGAAACCCCCTTCAAAAAGAATTCAACACATATACATACATGTTGTTGTTGTTAAATGCCATGGAGTCAGTTCTGACTCATAGTGACCCTGAATAGGGTTTCCAAGGAGCTTCTAGGGGGGTTGATCCACCAATCTTGAGGTTAGCAGTCCAGTGATTGTGATTCTTCTACAGCACTCCACAAACATATGTTGTTGTTGTTGTTATGTGCCGTGGAATTGGTTCTGACTCATAGCAACCCTCTACAGGGTTTCCGAGGCTGTAAATCTTTACAGGAGCAGGTAGTTTCGAACTGCTGACCGTGAGATTAGCAGCCCAATACGTAACCACTAGGCTACCAGAGCTCCTTACATATATACATAAAATTAGGTTCTTTCACGCAAAACTCTATTTTGACCATGAAGTTATTAAGAGATACTAGTTATTGTATGTGCTAAGTGCTGTCCCCACCAATCATCTGTCAGTTTGTCATACTGTGGTGGCTTGTGAGTTGTTGTGATTCTGAAAGCTGTGCCACACTGGTGTTTAAATACCAGCAGGGTCAGCCATGGTGGACAGGTTTCAGATGAGCTTCCAGATGAAGACAGACTAGGAAGACATGATGAACCACTTCCAAATATTTAGTCACTGAAAACCTTATGAATAGCAGAGACACACTGTCAGATATAGTGCCGGAAAATGAGCCACTCAGGTTGGAAGGCACTCAAAATGCGACTGGGGAAGAGCTGCCTCCTCAGAGTAGAGTTGACGTTGATAAAGTAAATGGAGTAAAGCCCATGGCAGAGAAGCCCGCGGGACCTTCATTTGCTGATGTGGCACAACCCAAAAAAATGAAGAGAAAGAGCTGTAAATATCCATTGAAAATTGGAACATGGAATGTATGAAGGCTGAATCTGGGAAAATTGGAAGTTGTCAAAAAATGAAATGGAACGCATAGACATCTATATCTTAGGCATTAGTGAGCTGAAATGGACTGGTATTGGCCATTTTGAATCTGATGATCACATGGTTTACTATGCCAGAAATGACTAATTGAAGAGAAATGGTGTTGGATTCATTGTCAAAAAGAACATATCCAGATCAGTCATGAAGTACAACGCTGTCTGATAGGATAATATCCATGCGCCTACAGGGAAGCCCAGTTAATACCATTATTATTCAAATTTACGCACCA
>NW_006408566.1:7059938-7061140 GCF_000296735.1 Chrysochloris asiatica
GACATCACCAGACCCTTCTGCTGAGGTGTCACTGAGTGGACTTGAACTTCTAACCTTTTGGTTAGTAGTAAGTTTTTTAACCATACATTCGACCCAGGAACCTGTATAAGACTAATTAATATCAATATTGTTGCTGTTAATTATCCTAGAGTCTGTTCTGACTCAGTGACCCTGTATATGGTTTCCGAGGAACTGCCGAACTTGCTGTTCAACCCACCTTGCGGTCCAATGCATTATCCTGCAGTGCCACACCAGGACTCCATTGTAAATATTACCAACCTTGAATGTCTGTAGCCCATCTTTCTATGACTCAATCTCCCCTTCAGAGACTCTGCAGTTTGGGGATTTTGCAGACCTTTGGGGTACGCACCTGATATGCTAAGTTCATCTTTATGGTCATTTTTCCTGCTTTGACTAGAGAGCTTGTGATGAGAACAAGAAATGCAGTTTACAGATAAAAAGCAACATCTAAGGGCTGGGTCTGTATTTACTGCAGCGTAAATAGCACAAATGATCCATTTTAAGTCTATAAATACACTTGGAGAGGACCTACATATTTTTACACACTTCTAAAGGGTGCATTTTATTATGGTTACTGAGAACCCAGCATCTGTGAAGAGTATTAAAATCAAAAGGAGTGTTAAGCCTTAACTACAATGAAGTTATTAATATGAAATGGAGAACTATAACCCTTCCCAAACCACACGGTCTGAATGACTTTCTCATATTAAACAAAAGTCAACTGATGATTAAATAGACTCTGAAATGCTATAAAGTAAAAATTTTATTATAACTAAAACTAGGAATTGTGCCCAATAGGTTTTTGAGCAAAAGGGGAAATAGATTTCCCATTCTATCATAGGAGAGCTATATTAAGGACAGCAGAGGCATTGCAAACTGCTCTGAAATATCCAACAGAGTTTAACATACAATTAGTTTTGTTTAACATACAATGTCATGGAAGTCTTGAAACTAAAAGGTGACAAACTGCAGAACAAGCTGATGAAAAACAGGACAAAGAAATCTGGATAACAGTTCTGTGACTTCTACAGTCATTTATTCAATTTTATTAGCAGGCAATTTTTATGTGAGGTGGTATAGAGGTTTCATAGTATCAGTGGGAACTGGACAGGAGTCTTCTCAAATTTACCGTCTACCTGGTAAGAAAAATAGCAAAACATGCTACAACGATATTGCTGGTT
>NW_006408566.1:7061240-7072665 GCF_000296735.1 Chrysochloris asiatica
TGTTGGAGGAGAATATTGAAAGTGCCATGGGCTGTCAAAAGAACCAATAGATCAGTTTTGGAAGAAGTGCAGCGAAGAGTGTTCCTCGGAGGCCAAGATGGCCTTACTTTGTCTCTCATACTTCAGACATATTGTCAGGAGGAACCAGTCGCTAGAGAAGGACACCATATTTGGTAAAGTGGAGGGTCAGAGAAAAAGAGGAAGACCCCCAATGAGATGGATTAGCCAAGTGGCAGCATTGATGGACCCCAGCGTGGCAACGATAGTGAGGTTGGCTGAGGATCGGGCAGTGTTTTGTTCTGCTGTGCATAAGGTCGCTATGAGTTGGTTACCGACTTGATGGCACCTAACAACAACAAGTGCTGTCCATAAATTATCTCATTGAATCCTCCCAACACTCTTGTGTGATATATGCTATTTCACCTAGTTTACAGATAAGGTTGTTGTTAAGTGGCGTTGTGTCAGTTCTGAATCATAGTGATCTTGAATAGGGTTTCTGAGGAGCGCTGATGAGCTTGAACTCTCAACTTTTCAGTTTAAACTGATCTTGTAGTTTACTGCTTATCCTACAGTGACTCACCAGGACTCCACAGACAAGACTGTTTTTGTTGTTGTTGTTAAGTGCCATCAAGTTGGTTCCGACTCATAGCAACCCCGAATAGGGTTTCTGAGGAGTGGCTAGTGAGCTTGAATGACCTACCGTGAGGGTCAAACTGACCTTGAAGTCCTGAGCATTATGCCACAGTGCCATACCACAGACAAGATTGTTGATGTTGTTAAGTGCCGTCGAGTCGGTTCCAACCCATAGCGACCCTGAATTCATAAACTTGTGGTTCAAACAATTTTGCAGTCCCGTGCATTAATCCACAACACTACACCAGGATTCCTACCTGAGGTATGAGCCTCAAATTTGTCTGTCTACAAAGTCAATACATTGTAGCAATATTTCATTAAAATTAGATTATTGGACAGATGAGCGGCTGAGGACGCTGGACTCAGGGAGGGAAAAGGGCTGTGTGCTGGCAGCCGGGGGGCGGGCCTGTGTAGTGTTCCCTTTGGTTATTTGATGATACATGGAGGGGATTGTAATCATTGCAATGAAATGAAATATGACAGGATGAGTGTAAAGATGATGTTCTCCCATCACAATAAAAACTTAAGCAAACAAACAAAAAAATAGATTATTGATTATTTCAATTTCTTTGTATGTTTCTGTTTTCTACTTTTCCTATCATGAAATCGAATTCCTCTTAAAATCTGAGAAAACAATTAAGGGAGTCAGGCAGACATTGTGAGATACTAGGTTAACCACATGCTCCTAGAAGCCAAACGCAGCTCTCAGCCAACCTGATCCTACGCAACAGATGCTTCAGGGAAAGCATAGTGCATAATGCATGGTACTGCCTGGCATCCCAGAACTGTACTGGAGCCTCGACTGTGCCCAGAAGAGTACGATTTTAGAAGCATTTACTATGTAACAAATACTCTTCTAAATGGTTACATATATTAATTAACTCATCTCATCTTCAAGATAGTCATATGCTGGGTGACCTAAGAATCCTCCCCACCTCCAAATTATGTGTTCCACAGACAAGACTCATTCATTCACTGGATATTTTCTGAGCATTTACAGGCATTGGGGATACAAAGATGAGTAAGACATGGTTCCCAGTGGGGGAAGAACAAAGTAGATCTAACAGTGTGATATGCCTAACAAAAAATAACTGCAGTTAAGATTTATTGAAAGCTTACTTCTTCGCCAAGTCCTGAGCTGTGTGTTATAAGCACACTGCTTTATTTAATTCTTAAGAAAGGGACATAAGAAAGACACTATTTGTATCACTTCTAGTCTCCAGTTGAGGAAGCTGAGGGGGCCACTAGCTTCCCAAGGTCAAACACATGGAGTTTAACCTAGGTCACTGCCAAAGTCAATGCCCTCAAACTTTCTTCTATGTGGCCTTGGAGGGTGGGGATTGAGATTTGAATGAGCAAAGAAAAGGAACTTCTCACTCTCCACCTGGAAGGGTCCTTTTGTTTGACCTTGAATTGTTACCATACAGAGAAGGGATGGACTGGCACATGCAATGGAAAGTGAATCAAAGAGAGTTCTGGCCTGGTGGGGGTAGTGGGAAACAAGGGTAGAAGGCAGCTAGTAGGTGAAAGTCATATACAGTAAGGCATGTAAGCTTCATCTTACAAGCATGGAGAACAATCTAAAGCTTTCCTTTAAGTGATGAAACGGATCCCTTTGATGGCTGTGAGGAGGATAGATTGTAAAGTGGAAACAGGGAGGGTAGGTTGGAAGGACAGTCTGATCTGCCATGGTGACAGGGATGAAAGACAGAAAACAGTCAGGAAGTATTCTGCTGTTGTTAGTTGCTACTGAGTCAACATTGACTCTGCGCCTGTAACGTAGACTGCTCCATAGGGTTTTCAAGGCTATGGTCCTGTAGCAATCTTTCAATTAGTAGTTAAGTGCTTAACCATTTGTACTACCAGGGACTCCTTTAGGTAGGTTAACATATAATATTTGAGAATCTGCTTGATCCAGGGAAGGCAGGAAGAGGGAATCAGGATTGAAACCAAGGACAGACTAACTAGTTGATCTACTGGAATGGACATAGTTCCTTGAATTGATGCCACAAAAAGGCGATGAGGAACTAGAGAGTTACCAGTGTCAGCACAGGAGGAGGGGACCTACCTGTAGAGAGCTTAAAGACAAGCTCCTAGCATTGCCACATCACTAATATCATGAGCAATTTTTTTGGCATGTCAATTTCAGTGATTCATTAAGGGTATTGACAAAGTCTGGATGCACCGGTTGTTGTTGTTAAGTGCTGTGAGTCAGTTCCAACTCAGACTGACCCCATACAGGGTTTCCAAGGAGCAGCTGGTAGGTTTGAACTGCTGACCTTTTGGTTAGCAGTCCAGTGCTGATCAGTGCCACAAAGGATGCACAGGTAAACCCCTATATTCCAGCTTACACACTGTATTTAAACTCTTGGAATCTACCCATGCTAGCTAAAGCAAAGTAATATCATGTCACGTGCAAATTCCAAAACAATTGACAGATGGTCTGAAATAAGATGTGAGAAATTTGCTGAAACCAGAGATAAATACAGTTGTGATTGGTTGGTGATGTCTTGCACAGTTACGAAAGGGTTAGTATGGCACAGGGACATTGAGCACAGAGAAATATAAAGTATGCTAGAAAATTAACATCATGGTGAAGAGGGAACACTGTAAGGCCTATTTGGAAAAATGGTACAGCCATAATACACCTGAAAAGCAATGTGAAGAAATCCGTATGTAACAACCAAACCAAGAGAGAAAAATCAGAGAAAATAACTGGCATTTACATCAAACTAGGTCAGATGTTTCACATTTATTTTCTCATTTGATCGTTACAACAATTTTATGAGGTAGGAGTTTTAAGAGCCAGCGTTATTCCTACCTCACAAATGAGGAGGCTAAAAGAGGCTAAAAGAGGTTCCAGAATCACCTCAAGGTCACAGAGCCCCTCCTAGTCCTGGTTCTTCCCACTGTATTGCACTGACTCACAGACAGCAGAGGCTTGAGCTGTGGAAGCAGAGCAGAGAGCTATAAATGGCCACATTGTATGTGTACTAAGCAGAGCAAAGACCCTGGGGACACATTCATTTGTGTGTCTTTGGGCAGTCACCCAACCAGCCTCAGCACCTTTGAAAGTGAAAGACAGCACAGGCCCCTAGTCTTTTGTCTATTCACATTTTTTGAGAATCATTACTAAAATAAACTTTGACTTATCCTCTTACAGAGAGAATAACAGTCCTTGGATACGTTGTTTCATTTGGCCTTGGTTTCCTCAACTGTGAAATGAGGTTGTAAGGGATTGGTTAACCCGCAAGTGATGGTACACACTATCGGGTTTTCATGATACTGACCAAGATATTCACAGAACATCAGTGAACTCCAAGCTGTACTTCTCAGGAAAAAAGAGACTTTTGTTCATAAGAAGAGCCAGGTTTTTGAGAGACTGTTTTGGATAATGTACACTGTGGAAATGTAGTCCATGAGTCTAGTGACATCCCATGCCCCTTCTCATCATAAAACCCTAGGGAGATAGTGAATGCCACTGAAAGGAGTCCACTGAGGTAAAACTTGTCTGGGTTAGGTGGGCTTGCTCAAGTTCAGAGTCTGAAGATGATGCCATGATAAGAAAATTTACTGATTCACAGCAATATATCCAAATTATGTGTATTCAGGGAAAAGGTTTTTGAGACACCATGCCAAATAAAAAGATCTGCTGTCTGCTTGTCAGTCTAAGACCCGGGTCTAACAATTTCAGATATGAGACGGACTTTTCAATAGCACCATTATACAAATAAAGAGAACTTGCTGAGAGTTCAGCAGGGACAATATGCAGCGCTGGTTCTGCCACTTAATAAGGTGGTCACCTGGAGTGGGTCATTTAACCTCACTTGACACTAGACCCACATTTCCTATTTACATTAAGGATTGTTGTTGTTAGGTGCTGTCAAGTCAGTTCCAACTCATAGTGACCCTACGTACAACAGAACCAAACACTGTCCTGCACCATCCTCACAATTGTTACTACATTTGAACCTTTTTGCTGTTGCTATTGTACTGATCCATTTTGTTGGGGATCTTCCTGCTTTTTTGTTGACCCTTCAATTACCAAGCAACCCCACCCACACACAAAACAAACAAACAACCCCAAACCCACTGCCATTCAGTGAATTCTAACTCATGGTGATTTTAAAGGACAGAGTAGAACTGTTCCATAGGGTTTTCCATATTGTAAATGTTTACAGAAGCAGGCTACCTCATCTTTCTCCCTTAGAGGAGCTAGTGAGCTCAAACCGCAGACCTTTCAGTTAGCAGCCCCAAACTTAACTCACTGTGCCACCAGGGGTTCTAAAATAAGGAAAGTAATACCTATTTTTCCTCTCATACAAAGAGATGTTATGAGAATAAAATATGTATGCAAGCATGTAGCTCTGGTAGCACAGTGGTTACGAATTGGGCTGCGAACCTTAAGGTCAGCGGTTCGAAACTACCAGCCACTCCGTGGGAGAAAGATGAGGCTTTCTACTCCCGTAAAGATTTACATCCTCGGAAACCCTGTACAGGGTCGCTATGGGTCGGAACAGACTCGATGGCACTCAACAACAACAACAAGCATGTAGTAGCATATACTAGACTCTAACCTTCTGAAACAGGAACCACACCTGTGTTTTCTTTTCTTTTGCTGTCATATGCGCAGTGCCTGAGACTAACAGAAAAGTTCCATATGTATCTGATGAATGAATGAAACATTCTGGGAATATTTTGTGCAAATGTCATATAGTCTTATGACAGTGTTCTAATTGAGTACAATAAGCTCCTAATACTCCTAGTTAAAAGATAGGTAGCACAACCTTTTAAAAAAATATATCCCCAAACATTACCTCTGAGACATAACAGAGGTAGATATGAATTAAAAGTAAAATGAAGGCAAGTTGATAGGTAATTCCAATTCTGAAGCATGAGGCTACATCTCTTTTGTGGAAATGTTCAAACTTAAACTAGTAGTTGAACCCTTGTAACTCAGCTCTCACCTTGGGTTCAGAAACATAAGCTAAGGCAAGGACATGCTCCTCACTCCTTCATTTAAATATATAGAAAAAAAAAGGGGGGGCCAAGAGGCACCCTCTTAAGATGTTCACATAACCCAGTATCAAAGCACCAAGATTCTATGTCATTTGGAATGTGGATCACACACGGGACCATGCAGACTGACTTCTGTAAATGGAAACATGTTTTCCTATCATTGATAAGGATGCCACACTGGCCTCCTCACTATTCTGTCCACATGCAGTGTGCACTCCCATGCAGGCTTTTGCACATTGCACTTTCTGTTTGCCCTGTCTTTTTGTACCCTTCCTTCAGATAGTTACATGGCTCCTTGCTCCCTCCCCTCAGGTCTTTACTCAAGCTTCTCCTTCATAGCAAAACCTACCTTCCCCTTCCGATTTACACAGCAAATCCACCCATCCAGTCCCTCCACTACTCCTATTACTCCGTTATAATTTTCCCCATTGTTGTTGTTGTTAAGTGCTGTTGAATCAATTCTGACCCATAGCAACACTGTATAGGGTTTCCAAACAGTGGTTGGTGAGCTTGAACCGCCAACCTTGTGGTTCCAAGCGACTTTGCAGTCCTGGGCATTAGCCCACAGTGCCACACCAGAATGCCGAGTTTTCTCCATAGTACGTATTGTTTCCATACAATATACTGTGCATTTCACTTATTTATCTTTTTTTTTCCCAGCACCAAATGGGAAATTCCAAGTAGGCAGACCTTTTTATTGGTTTTAGTCCCTCTTAGGCCACCTACACGTAAAACAGTGCTGATAACTAATATGCTTTCAATGCATAATGCGTGATGAATAGATGAACACTTCTATGCTAGGAGCTATAGAGGAAGGGCTACATAAGTGTGCTTTTTGTCTTCTAATTCAGCAAAGATGCAAAACTAGCTTGTGATGTGAATGCAAAACAACATAGGCTGGTTTTGTAAACCAGTGCAAAGCAAACAGCAATATATCCAAATCATGTGTATTCAGGGAAAATAAATTTGGAGCTGGAAGGAAGAGAAGTCAATTATTAGAATTCAGACCTTGGAGGG
Organism: Chrysochloris asiatica; assembly: GCF_000296735.1. Lineage (NCBI taxonomy): Eukaryota > Metazoa > Chordata > Mammalia > Afrosoricida > Chrysochloridae > Chrysochloris > Chrysochloris asiatica. The sequence continues at coordinate 7,067,910 of NW_006408566.1, forward strand.
AGTTGTTATTTTTAAGTACTGACAAGTCAGTTCTGACTCAAAGTGACCCTGTTTCCATTCCATGGAGTGGTGGGTTTAACTGTCAACCTTGGGGTCATCAGTCCAGTGCTTATCCTATAGTGCTACACCAGGACTTAGTGAGTTTTTATGGTTAATAAATTCTCCAATCAGGGATCATTTGGTTTCTGAAAAAAACTCACATACTATAACATGTGACAAATTTATTTATTTAAGGATACTTTCTCAAATTCCAACTCAAACTCTCTAGCTCTAAAAGCTGCTAGTTGCAGGTTGGTCATAAACCAGAGAAAAGGAAAGAGAGCACTGAACGAGAAAGATGAGACAGAAAAGTAGAAAAAGTAAAAGAAGAAACAAGGAAGCTCATAGAAGGAAGAAAAAAGGGAAAAAAACCCACAAAAGTCTAGGAAATATTGACAAAAATGACTCTGGGAACTCCTTTGAATATCTGTGCTATAACTTGTCCTTTTTCTATTGTAAAAACAGTTCCTTGGAGATAATCAGGAAAATAATTCAAGTTCAAGGGCACATTTCCAAATGGACCATTCCTTTTATTTTGCTTCTCAGTATATATTACCTCTATCTCACAATTTAGCACTTCACAGTATATTCCCTGATTGTCTCATGTTTATAGACCTTGTTTCTCCAACAGGAATGTAAATTCAAGCTTTTATTATTTTTTTTTTTATATTCACCATAATGTCCACAATAATATCTAACAATGAGAAGGTAAGCAACTGCTGGCTGCAATGAGTTATGGGTACAGAGGTGAATAGGATAAACCAGATTCCTACCCTCATGGAGCTTATAATTCATGGGTGAGAGATTTGTTGCATACATCATAAAACCACCACAAAATGAAAATCAGCTCGAAGTGAAGAACTGGACTAAGAGGGACTCAGTAGTCTGGGGTGTATATTTGGGAGCTAAAGATGGAAAGGATGGTAGGGAAGCCTTTCTCAAAAGGAAGACCTTTAGATAGGACCACAAGAGAATCAGTAACTCAGTGAGCTAGGGAGAGTGTCTTGGCAGAAGAGTACTTGTTCTAGAACTATGAGATGGGCACTATGGCTATCAGTGTAAGGGAAACATTAGATTAGCTTGGAGAGGATACACATATACCTAACTGACCTTCAGAGATAAAAAGAGTGTACAATCTTTAGCCCATTAACTTCTCAATATCTATCTACACACCTCCACAGTGGTGACTAGAGGAGGGGTCTAGCTAGTGGACACCCACACACAATGCTGGAGGTTTCTACTGTACACGCACACTGACCTGCATAGCAAAGGCTACTGGTCAGTTGGCTACAGTTTTATCTTTGTTTTTGAGAGGTGTTTTTTTTCTCTGCTTTTATATTGTTTCTATTTTGGGTCCTTTTGATCACACTTTTTTCTTGGAGATGGGAGCTCTCTCAATCCCTACATTACCCAAGAAGAGACAGCAAATGTGGCCATATAGCCAAGCTACAAGTATACCCCATAATATCCCACCATTGGGACAGGAGCCAGTAACAGCTGCTAGGCATTACACGTGAAAAGCCTATCTCCAGATCACATCCACCAGGAGACACTCAGTAAGCTTAACAGCACACTAACATACATTCATTTAATCATTTAAAATGTACCTAACTACTTAAAATGCCCAATAAAAAGTAACAAAAGATCTCAGCACATGTCTAAAAACAGACAAGAGTAACTGAGATAAATGAGCTCAAGACAGACACAGACTTTCCACAAGAAGAAGAGCAGGCTTTGGATATGCCTGAGAAGGAATTCAGAAGAATGATATGGAGACAAATTCAAATGCTTCACAAAGGGTTAGAGGAAAATAAGGAAGAAGTCAGGGATATGCACAGAAGCAAACAAAGAAGATAGATATAGCATTGGAAACAATTTAAAACCTGCAAAAAGAGATCCAGATGATTAATAATAGAATATCAGAAATGGACAACACAATGAAAGGGCAAAGGAGTGGAATAGAAGAGATGGAATACAGAACAAGCAAGCTGGAAGACAAATCTCTCAATAATGCTAAGACAGAAGTGGTGGTGGTGGTTATGTGCCATGGATTCGGAACCAACTCATAGTGATCCTGTACAGGGTTTCCGAGGCTATAAATCTTTATGGGAGCAGAAAGCCTCATCTTTTGCTCGCGGAACAGCTGGTAGTTTCAAACTTATGACCTTAAGGTTCACAGCCAGATTTGTAATCACTATGCTACCAGAGCAAGCAGAGAAAAGGATAAAAAAATCTGAAGAGACTCTAAGATTCCTGCTGGATAACATGAAGAAAAATAACTTAAGAATTATTGGTATTCCAGAACAGGAAGAATCACAGAAGTACATAGAGGAAATAGTTGAAGAGGTACTGGAAGAAAATTTCCCTAACGTCTTGAAGGAAGAGAAGATAATATTCAAGAAACCGAACGTACCCCAGGAAGAATAGACCCCAAAAGAAAATAACCAAGACATATCATAATCAAGCTCTCCAAAATCAAAGACAAGGAAAGAATTCTAAAAGCAGCCAGGGAAAAGAGAAGTGTTACTTACAAAGGCAAGCAAATCAGATTAAGCTCCAACTTCTCAGTGGAAACCATGCAAGCAAGAAGGCAATGGGGAGACATATATAAAACCCTAAAAGAATAAAACTGCTGACCAACAATTTTCTATCCAAAAAACTGTCAATCAAATACAATGGTGCAATAAAAACATTCCAGGATGAACAGAAGCTAACAGATTTTGTCAAAGCCAATATGGTGCTTCAAAACATTTTAAAGGGAGTTCTTTGGACTGAAAACCAACCAGAACAGACAACAACCAGAGATTGACAGACATGGCAACACTACCCAGAACTCAGATGTCAGTGGAGTCCACAACAGAACAAAATTACAACAATGAATTCACAGAAGCTGGGAGGCCAACCAAAGATCAAATAATAACAATGTCAAAGAAGGGAAAAATATAGGAACAGACACCCAGGTGGTAAGGAGGTCAGGAAGATTGCAGGACACAATAGACTGTTTATATGAAGGGAAAAGTTAATAGACTATAGGGCACCCCCAAAAAAGTTAATACTTCACAACTTACCATGAAAATGAAGATCCAAGACGAACAAGGAAAGTATTAAAACTAAGAAGAAACTGACAAGAAATAGCACAAAAACACATGAACTTAGTACAAGATGGAATGCAAATCAAAGGAACAAACAGCACCACAAAAATTAACATAATGACAGCAATTAATTCATACCTATCGATAGTTACACTGAATGTCAATAGATTAAATGCACCAGTGAAGAGACAGAGAGTGGCAGAATAGATAAGAAAACAAGACCCTTCAATATGCTGCCTGCAAGAGACACATCTTATGCACACAGACAAAAACAGAGTAAAAGTTAAAGGATGGAAAAAAATATACCAAGCTAACTGCAATAAAAAAAAAAAAGCAGGAGTGGCAATACAAATCTTTGATAAAGTAAACTTTAAGGCAAAAACCAGCATAAGAGATAATGAAGGACACTAGCTCATGATCAAAAGGTCAATTGAGCAAGACGACATAACCATAATACATATCTACTCTTCCAATGAAAGAACACCAAGACATATAAAGCAAACCGTACTAGAATTGAAGAAATATATAAATCTACAGTTATAGTGGGAGATCTTAATGTGCCACTTTTGAAAAGGAATAGAACAACCAGAAAGAACACCACAAAGATACAGAGGAAATAAACAGCACAATCAACCAATTTGACCTCACAGATGTGTACAGACCACAATGCTATAAAACTAGAAATCAAAAATAAGGAAACAAGGAAATAACATCAAATACATGGAAACTGAATAACACCCTGCTGAAAAGCGATTGGATAATAGAAGAAATTAAACATGAACTCACAAAGTTCCTAGAACTAAGGGAGAATGAAAACACAACATACCAAAATCTTTAGGATGTGTGGAAAATGGTGCTAAGAGGACCATTCAGTGCGATAAATGTGCACATCCAAAAAGAAGAATCAAAATTAACACATTAACACAGCATCTCCAACAATTAAAAAAAAAGAGTAACAGAGGGAAGCTACAGTCACCAATAGAAAAGATATAATAAAGATAATAGCAGAAATAAATGAGATAGAAAACAGAAAAACTATAGAAAAAAATCAACAGGACTAGAAGTTGGTTCTTTGAAAGAATTAATAAAACTGACAGACCATTGGCAAACCTAACAAAAGAAAATAGGGAGAAGACACAAATAACACACATTAGAAACCATATGAGCAATGTCACAATGGAACCAAAAGAAATAAAAAGGATAATAACAGAATACTATAAAGAGTTATACTCCAACAACTTTGAAAACTTAGAAGAGATGGATACATTTTAGAAAAAACACAACCTACCTAAACCTACACAGAGTGAAGTAGAACACTTGAGCAGACCCATAACAAAAGAAAAACTTAATTGGGTCATCAAAACATTCCCAATCAAAAGAAGTCCAGGCCCAGATGGCTTCACTGGTGAGTTTTACCAAACATTCAAAGAAGAGCTGTCACCAATTCTATTCAAATTATTACAGAATATAGAAGATGGAAAACTTGCTAATACATTTTATGAAGCAAGCATAACCCTCATACCAAAACCAGGGAAGACATCACTAAGAAAGAAATTATAGACCAATATCCCGCATGAACATAGATGCAAAAATTCTCAACAAAATCCTAGCCAACAGAATCCAGC
>NW_006408566.1:7073655-7074104 GCF_000296735.1 Chrysochloris asiatica
ACATACAAAGAAAATTACAAAACACTACTACAAGAAACCAAAGAGACTTACAAAAATGGAAGAATATAGCATGCTCTTTGATAGGAATACTTAACATTGTGAAAATTTCAATACAGCCCAATGCAATCCCAATCCAGATTCCAACAACATTCTTCAAAGAGATGGAAAAAACAATCACAAACTTTATATGGAAAGGAAACAGACCCAGGATAAGCAAAGCACTGATTAAGAAGAAGAATAAGGTTGGAAACTTCTCATTCCCTGATTTCAAATTTTACTACATGGCTATAGTGGTCAAAACAGCCTGGTATTCGTACAATGAAAGATACACTGATCAAGAGAACAGAATTGAGAATTCAGAAATTAACGCATGCACATTCAGCCAACTGATTTTTGACAAGTGAGTAAGCATATTGCATGGGGAGGAGATAGTCTCTTCAACAGATGGT
>NW_006408566.1:7075621-7091816 GCF_000296735.1 Chrysochloris asiatica
CGAAGGCTGTGCTCTTTGATCTTCATAAGTAAATGTTTCAAGTCCTCTTCACTTTCAGCAAACAATACCTTATGATCCAGCAATTCCTCTACTTGGTATTTACCCACAAGAAATATGAGTCATGAAACGAATAGATATATGCACACCAATGTTCATAGCAGCCCTATTTACAATAGCAAAAAGACGGAGACAGCCTAAGTGCTCATCAACTGAAGAATGGATAAACAAACTGTGGTACATACACACAATGGAATATTATGCTACCTTGTAGAATAACAAGGAAGCTGCAAGCCACCACATAACATGGATGAACCTTGAGGACATTATGCTGAGTGAAATTAGTCACAAAAGGAAAACTACTGTATGGGACCATTATTATAAAAGACTAAGAAAAAGAACCCACCCTAAAAGGGGAAAAAAAAAATCTTTGCTGATCACAGGGATATGCGAGGTGGGGTAAGGGGAGGGAATTTAAGATGGACCACAGGATAGGGAATAAACTTAGCTTGGGCTAAGTTGGACAGAAGTAAATAATGGCAGGGCTCTGGGATATGGGGATTGAGGCATGGTTGGAATGAGCAAAAGGTGGGAAATAATGTTAAGATGCTTGGCAGTCTTTTGAAACTTGGTTTCCCTTGCCTGCCATTGAAAAATAGACACTTATATGGAAAGGAGAGAGACCCAGGATAAGGGGAGAGAAAGGAATCGCCAGAAACATCACCACAGAAAGCTTGTAAGTTTTTCTTCAGCCTATACCTGATTGGAGGAGCTATGGTAGCATAGTGGTTACGAATCGGGCTGTGAACCTTAAAGGTCAGCAGTTCGAAACTACCACCTTTTCTATGGGAGAGAGATGAGGCTTTCTGCTCCTGTAAAGATTTATTGCCTAGGAAACCCTGTACAGGGTCGCTATGACTCAGAACCGACTCCACGGCACATAACAACAACAACAACAACAAATACCTGATTGGAATACCTAAACGGGGGCTAGAACTTGCCCAGTGAAAAAGGCTTCCTGCGGGTGCTTTGCATTGCATAAGACCATAAGTAGAATCCTGAACCCCATCCAGAATTTTCTGAGGTGGAAAATCTCCACTTGAAAGGACAAGCAGACAAGCCTGGAGCAGCTAGAAGAACAGAAGATACTTCTTGAAAGAAAGACCAGCAGGAAATATAAAAAACAAAAATGGCAGTCTAATTGACTACTACAAGAAGAAGTAAGCTGTTTGCCTGAGAGCCATCAAGGCAAGTGGTTGGGTCCCCTCAGAGCAAACCCCCTTCCAAGACTAAGACTCAAGGGGAATACACGAGCAGGCATGTGGTCTGGCTGGTGACCACATTGGTCACCTATAAAGGTAACTGGGGGAAAAGCAGCAATGAAGTTGTGTGCTAAGTCTGATCTTGTTCAATAGACGCCTGTGAACCGTAGTTGAGACCTGGTTGGCCAGCAGTATGGCAAGATTGGGGACTCCTGGGCCCAAAGACAGTTGGCATGGCCACAGAGGACTAGAGTGGAGAGTGAAGCGTTCAGCTGATATGAAGTGAGGGGAGACGCACAAGAACACCCATATTTGCAGATAGTACCCACTTGACCTGGCTTCAGTGGCTGAACGATCAGAACTCGACTAGAAGAAGAAAGAAGTGGAAAAACAAGAGTAATCTGCTACAATTTTATGAACTTGACCTACACTTATGGATGTAGTAGCTCAAAAGCGGGAACAAATCTTTACAGTGAGGATCATTCCCACCCCCTCAGTACACATGGTTTGACAGGGATGGGCAACTTAGACATTGGCTACCCAAAATGGGGGGCTACAAAGGAAAGAAGTGACTGGCTTACAAGCTTTCAAAAGGCATCCTAGTTCCAGAGGGTGTGGGGAAAATTAGAATCTCCACTGAGTGATTTCCTATCTGTTGGAACAGGGCTGATGAAAGGAGATGGGGATAAGACTCTTGTGTTTCAGTAGTGAATTATTGCTATGAAGACTGACTGTGTGGGTAGGAAATGTAAAGGTAGATTTTTTTTAACAAAAGGAAGAGAGTGGTTGATTTTGCAGTCCAGGAGCAGAGGTCCTTAGGACCATTAAGTGAGAAGAGCAGAATGTGGGACCCTACCCAGAGAAAGAGTGATGCCAGAGATGGAGGCAGTGACAATGATGAGGAGAGATGGAGCAGCTGGGGACTCTGGACTCAGGAAAGGAGAGGGGCTGTGTGCTGACAGCCGGGGACAGGCTTGCGGGGTATACCCTTTGGTTGTTTGATGACATATGGTGGGGATTGTATTCATTGCAATAAAACAAAATACAATACGATGAATGTAAAGCTGGTGTTCTCCCATGTAAACTATCACATAATTCACAATAAAAACTTAAAAAAAAAATAAGGACATAGCATGATTTGAGATATTTAAATATGGATACTGAATATCTTTCTAAAATCTTGTAGATGCAATTAACTGATGCTCTATGACTCTAAGAATGGAGACTTATCCTTCCTCAGGTCTAAATGCCTTTCCCCAGTAAGCCCCCACTGTTAAGCAATACATTGTGTGTTTACAGCAATAATTGCAGTCAGTGCACAAACAGGTTGTTGTTGTTAAATGCTGTTGAGTTGGCTCCAACCCATAGCAACTCTATATAGGGTTTCCAAGGAGTGGATGGTGAGCTTGAACTGCCAATTTTGCAGTTCAAACCAACTTTTGCAGTCCAGCGCATTAACCCACAGTGCCACACCAGGACAGACAGGTTAGAAGTCCCATAATCCATTTTCTCCTGAGAGGGGCCCTCTGCTACCATGCTCTCCAATTCCTCTCTATTACCTCTTTCTTATTCAGTTAATTTCCCCTCAGAGACTTTTTCAAATATATGAATTCAAATCTATTATAATCCCTTATCTTTTTTCTTTCTCTTTTTCAACTCCTTCACGTTCATCTCAGTAAATTCTCTTCCTCTCTTATTTCCTTCTGTGAATTTACAAAATGACTTTAATTACAATCAAATAATAATTTAACAGTTGTACATATAACAGGGTCGCTATGGGTCGGAACTGACTCGACAGCACTTAACAACAACATATAACATTAACTGAGAAAAAAAACAAACAACAAAGCAACAAATAAGGAAAATTAAGCAAAATCGTAAAATCCTTTGTCACCAGTTTTTAAAACTTTTGGAAGTATCTAAAAAATTCCCTTCAAAATTTGTCTCCACATCCTCATTGTCCTCTGTTTAAAACTTCTTTTCCTTAAACACCAACTTTTGAAGTTATAATTATATTTAACACTATCATTTTTTCTGACTAATTGCTATTACTATAATTCAGTTCTTTGCCATTTCATGGCAATTGTTTATTTGCGTTAGATAATAGAATAATGGCCTTTGATTTCATTGTATGTATGAGAATGTAATCACCATTTTTATCATTATTCCTATGGAAACACATGTTGTAGGTAACCAATTCACAAACTTTCAGAAACATAAAAGTTGTGAGTTGGTGAATTCCTATATATTGTTTATTTGAAACATGGAAAATGCATGTGCCAAGTCCAACAGAAAGCATTATCCCAATTCTTACAGCATGATTTATATAAGCTATTGAATTTGATTGACTCTTGGAATTGGTTGGAAACATATGTCTAAGGTGACCCTTTCTGACCTACAGCCTAGAGGAAGGAGAAAAATTACATATAGGATTGGATGTATATATTAGAATCTCAAATGCATGCTGATATTTTGCAAAGTAATTTCACCATTTTTGGGAAGGGAAATGGCAGGAGAATTAGGAGCATTTCCTTTCAAACTTCTTAGCTAACTATAAAATCAAAAGCTGCAATTTCAAGACACCTTATCCTATTTGATCACATCAAAGCATTTTCCAAATATCATAAAACTCCATTTCAAGATATGGAAAAAACCCACCTTTACTCTCTATAAGTTTCATTTCAATAAAGGTTAGTTGATTCAGAATTGTTCAAAATTATCTATATAATGATTATAGCGATAAAAGGCATTAACAAGGAATTAAAGCATATGGTTCTATGAGTTCTCATATTTAAGATAAAGACAAAATATGCAACCAAAGGAACTAAAAACTATTTTTTTCAATAAAGTTAGTATGTCCCACCAGAATACAAAGTTAAAGAAAAATTTGCTATCTTAAATATTTGTTGTTGTTGTTGTATGTGATCCATTCAATTCCAACAACTCACAATGACCCGATAGGACAGAGAACTGCTGCAGAGAATCCCTTGGCTGTAATCTTTGTAAGGAGTCCTGTTATGGCACGGGATGTGCTGGACCAGTGTCAACCACAAGGTCGGCGGTTCAAGTTCACCAGCCACACTACTCAGAAACCCTATACAAGTTCACTATGAGTCAGAACCAACTTGACGGCACTTAACAACAACAAACAACAATCTTTGTGGAGCAGAAGAGCAGTTTATGAGGAGCCAAAAATATGAGCTTTGTTGCCAAATGAATTTGGGTCCAAATTCCCTTCCACCTTTTCTCCCACCAATATACTATATTTTATTCTGACAATTTAGAAGATTTACAAAAGTACGGTATGCAGAATACATTTATTTGCAGGTTAGTGTAACCAATAAAACACAATTTATGAAATCACCTGTACACTGTAATTAAACACAATAAGCCTTTTAAAATAGACTTGTCAATTAAACAAAAATCTTAATATAGGGTAAAACCATTGAAAACCAGAAACTCATCTTTCCAGTATTGCACCTAACAGCCTGAATGTGAAACTAAAAACAAAAAACACCTTCATTCATTTTTGTATGGACAAGGGAAAGTGCTCCCGAGGCTGCCTCACAAATAAACAGACACTCTAAAAAAACTCTGATTTAATTTCACTTAGTTTAGAATAGCTATAATGTTATTTTCAAACTTTAATAACAATTTATGAATAAAGAATTTTCCTAACCTTACAGACTACATTTGAACTTAGCCAATGCATATATATACTCCTTAACAAATAATTCCCTTTGCTATTCATCTTTCCTTTCACACTCATAACATGAGGGGACTTCAAAAAAGTAATGGAAAAAATCCATTAGCTTTTAATCCCACTTTTGCATGAACTTTTTGAAGCCCTTTGTGAATAAGGCTCCATATCATTTGCCATCTTTAAGGAAAGAAACAACTAAAACCAACTACTGCCAAAAAATAAAGAATGTAAGAGTCAAGGAATCAAGTCACTCAAAATAAGTAAATTAAAAAAAATAATAAAAATACTTGAAGTGAACTATGGAGCCTCAAACTTCTGGTAATCTGATTGGGGTCCCTGCAGAATTATTTTATTGTTTCCCTTGATATTAGCGTAACTGGAAAGGTAATAGCAGTCTTCATATATGTCTAGGATTTCCAGTGGGCATCAAATGAATGTAGTCTATATTCCTGTTCCATAAACATGAAAGTGCAAATCTAATCTATGGGCCATTCTGCTGAGGATGCGTTTATTATTGCTTATCACAAAGTAGGGAAATAGTTTTGAAAAGTTGGTGTGGCCATGCTTTCCCTGAGCAGGAGACTACAACATTATAGAAGTACAGAAATTCATACACACATATGCAAATATCTTCTCACCTGTTTTAAAAAATGTTTATATGTTTGAATGACTGTATATGTATGTGAGTGTGTGTGTGTGAGAGAGAGAAAGAGACATGTACTAGTTTTTAAAGAATCGCTTTATGTAGATGTTTGCTGATACATTCTCAGAGTGCACTGATGGTTCAGCAGGAAGCTGCAATGATAGGTTTTGGGTGTGCATTTTAGGGAATTCCTTATCTTCCCAACATTTTTATGACAGATGTAACACCTTAACTTCCTCTATAAAAGAGCTAAACAGTAATAATAGCAACTATTATACTGTACAGATTTAGAACAATTCAGAGGTGAAACTCGTGGCTCCAATAACGGAAACATGACCACATAGTGCCAAAAAGACAGACAACTAAGTTGGAAAACCATTCCTAGGAAAATTAATTTCTGGTTAAGGTTCCCAGAACCTTAATATCTTAAGATATTAAGTTCTGAAAAGCATTTAAATAGTAACAATGGGTAGACCAGAAAAGAAAAAAAAAGTTTCATTTAAATTTTAAAGCCAATAGAAAACCTGTTCAATTTCTTTTGCAATTATCTGATGGAAAGCAACTGTTTCCATAATGTCACCTTCAATTCATACCAGTGCTAAGTAACGTCCTTCATTAGATAAATTTGGCAAACTGAAAGCAATACTGCCAATTCAGCTCCTACACAAGTCTTTGTTATAGTTCTTATTTCAGGTTAGGCAGCTGAAATAGCTTATCAAGGAATTGAGATTCTGGAATGGCACAATAGAACATATTACCAGGAAAATCATTATTGAGTACCAATAAATGTTACTATATTCAAAGATGACACATCGGTTCCATAGTTTTCACTGTAAGAAGTCAAATGCAAAGGCTTCCACTTACCCATGTAAGATGAAAAGCTAATCAGAATGTGCATAGATGCATTTTTTTAAAAAAAAGCTACAGGAAATTTAGCTGGAGAGATATAGACAAGAATTTTTTTTCCTGAGGAGGGTAATTCACATGAGCTTTTAACTGAAAAGTACATCAGTAATACTCTTTTTGTCTTGCATTGTTTCTCAAAGACCAAATCCATTTTGAATTAACAAAAATGATTTCATGTCAAAGCATTAGTAATCGCAACTTATTTAGGCCCACATTTAAAGAACTAGGTTCAGAGTCTTTTGCAAACAAACCAGGCCTCATAGAGAAATGATGCCCAATCTCTTTTAAAGCTTTTTTTTTTTTGGCTAAAAGCTGTGGGCCATGAATCTAGAATTATTCACTACCCAAATCACATTAACAATGTTTGACATGATGACAGAGAGAGCCAAAAGAATTCATTTCTGCCAAATACAGGTTACACTGTCGTTGTTTTTTTTTAAATGATTCTCCTCTTATTCCATTTGATACATTTCTAAGGAATGATTAAAACCCATAGGCTACACTGTGGATTAAAGGTGGCCTCCCTGCCATTTTCATGGCTGATTTGAGACCCATTATGCTTTCGATTCTGCATTGTGAAATCCAGTCTGGGGACAAATTTCTGCCTGTCATCTTAGGAAAGGCCAGAGGTTTTACACCATCCTGTAGTGTGAAAACAGAAAATCAAAGCCAGTGTAGAACCGCCTGCTTCTTTCTTGATTAGCTTGCTGCTTTTTTTGAGGCAATCGTGGCTGTCACTATGTCAAAGCTTGAAAAGGTATTTAAATAGGAAACAATAGTTTAAAAAGCATCTCCCCAAGAAAAGTTCCTTTTTACATTTGAAATTGAATGCTAAAAGGTAATCAGTAAGTAATCATTTAATGCTTGGCTAGGAATCATTGCATGCAGAAAGTATTTAGGAAGCACAAAATCTTTTCTTAACCTGATAAGACCCTGAATCAGAAGCCAAAAGGCCCGGATATTTTCCGTATGTGCTCTTTCTGTTGCAATGACATCCCCATAAAACTATATCTTATGGACCAAATTTTCTGTGCCCCTCCTCCATCAATAAGATGTAAACTGCAAACATGAAAAATGTCTTGCACATTTTTTAGACATTTTAAAATAGATCATTAAAAAGGCAGCATGTCTAACTCTGTCAATGACCTCTCCTGTCTAATGTCAATTTCAGAATCCAAGTTTCCATTGTAAATGTTTAATCAGTATAGTCCCAGGAACCTAGCATAGAAAACCTTATCTTCTCTCCCAACTTATTTGCTTTGCAAGCTCTTTCTGAGCTATAATTCAGTTCCCTGCAAACACTTTAGGGTTTTCTCTCTCAAAGGTGCAGGGTGCTCTGTAGATTCCGAACTAAGCAAAAGCCCTGTGGTTTGATTCCATTAGTCTAAGACGTGGTCTGCTGCAAGCAAACTGCAGCATTTCTACTTGCAAAAATCCTGGCAACCAGGTTCTAGACCAGCTACACACATTCCTCAACGCTTCTCTGCCCAAATCTTGCCTGAAGCCAGTCAGCCACAGCGAAAGCATCCTACCTTCCATCATGGTGGCAGAATTGCATTCCTTAATTTCCAAGGAGTCTGAAAAAACACCAGAGGATACGATTCCAGTTCCCAATTAAGTCCTCCCAGCGCCGTTTCCAAGGTCTGCTCTGCTAGCTGTTAAAGCCAAAGGAGATAAGTGTTAACCTCAAAGACAGGCCATGGACGCTGATGGTGCTCCTTCACCTACAGGCTCCCAGGAAGATGCTGAGAGAGAAAGGCAGAGGAAGAGCAAGCAGGCTGAGTTGCACCGCCTGCGCTGCCTTGGCCAATCCCTTCAACTCTGGACCGCGTCACATGGTAGCCAGCCTGCATCTCCTGACACAATATCCCCGGAGAGCACACAGAACCTATTTCCCGTCCCCATTCCCGCCACCCCCATTCCCTCCCGCTTGTCACCAAATACACAGCCCCTTCCCCACCTGGTGACGCACTTCCCCCACCCCTCCTCACTGCCTTCCTAAGCCTATTGCAGCGGCTGGGTGCCCGAGATAAATTATCAGGCGCTGCCACCTTAACAGGGGGCTCTGGCAAGAAAGGAACACCTAAGTGGCTCGCTGCTAAGAGGGTTTTTTGTGTGTGTGTGCGTTTTTTTTTTTTTAAAGAAAAACTTCTTTAGAAATCCTATAAATCCGTGCCGCTTTAAGTCTCAGCAACACACTAAGCTCCCAATTCCCATCTTTTGCCCTAAAGGAATGCCAAATGTCAATGCCTGTGCCCTCGCCACCAAAGCTCATTCCCATCTCTCCATCTCTCTCTCTCTCATTCAGAGAGAAAAATCAATCCGTCTGACGTCACATCATAAACAATTATCCCCAAAAGGATGATGCAGAAGAAATTTCACCCCAGCTGCCTTCAAGAGAGCCAGGGAATTAATCGCGCATGACATGCCGGAGGGCTGGGAACTGTCATTAAAACAAAGAAACAAAAGAAACCACCCGAGTGGGGCTCAGGAATCAAACTGGCAACGCTTGAGATAATTTCTGGGGCGAGAGGGAGGCGGGAGAGAGAGGAAAGAGCTGGAAGGAGAGGCCTTAATCCAACTGTGCACGCCGGCTGCCTCACTCCAACCTGACCAGTCGGTCCAGCCAGAGACAGAACCCACCAATGCGTCTCTGAATACTCCGGTTCGGGTCCTGCCGCACGTGCGTCCTCCCAGGCCAGGCGCACACGTGAGCCCCCTCGCTTCCGCAGGTGGGGAGGACAGAACCTTTCTCGCAACCCAAAGTGGCTGCAGCTGCCTACTTCAGTCCCTGTAGGAAACAGACTTTTTTCCAAATGACACGTTTTTCTCGACGTGCCTCCAGCATCTGTAATCGCTTTCAAACCCATTCGTTCACCCCGCTGGAAATCCGGAGGGAGGCAATTGTGCTGGCTACAGGCCGGAGGGGTGGGCGGAGCCCAGGGCTTTGCAGTTTCGAAGGATGGGATCTGGGTACCTTGCAGCTGCTAAGTGGGAAGTGTTAGTGCACTGAGCTGCTTGGTTGAAGAGTCTATCACCTGGCTCTTCTCCCCAGGGACTCCAGGAGCCTTTCAAGGCCTCAGACACCCAGTCCAGTGATCCCAAGTTCCTTTCAAGCCAACTTAGTTAATGAAGAAGGAGGGGAGGAAAAGGGAGAAGGAGGAGGGAGACGGGAGGAAGGGAAAGGTTTCTTATTAGAGCTCTGGGGGGAGTGGACAAGAACAGCAAGATGGGCATTTCTTGTTGATATGACTAGGAAAAAGCTACCACCCTACAGGACAATTGTGAACAAAAAAACAACAACATATTCAACATAACTTTGAGAACTAAGGTTCTCAAATAACTTTAAGTCTCTGATACTATTATCAATCATCTATATTATAAATATGCCTGTAAACTTTTAATATTGTTTCCCCTTTGATATGGTCTAGTTCTTTTTCACCAGAACAAATAAGTATTGCTGGTCAAGAACCACTGAAGAAAATACAACAACAACAAAAAAGATTGCCAGAGCCAGCATATTAATAGTTGAAAACAAAAACAAAAACCCAGTTCCTTAGCAACTTCGGAGATTTATAAAACCCATTGTGATCCCTAAGGACAGTATTTCAGTGGCCTCCAAATTTGAAAAACGAACTCTCCAGGGAGATATAAATCCTTGTGCCTTTTTCCTTATATCTGTGAGACAGTTGAATTTTAAAACAGGAAAGAATTCCTAAGTAAAACCTTCCTTAAGTGTTACTACCAACACTGTTCTGAAAACTGCAGGAGCATTATTACTAACAAGATTGATGTGTGTGTCTAGAAAATTTTTTTGCTATTGTTGTTAATGGTTAAGAAAATGATTGGATATTGGTGTCAGATTGGAATCAAGTTTTGTTTCCACCACTTAATGAGCTGTGTGAACCTTGGCAAGTTATGCAATCTCTTGGTAACTCATAGTTTCTTTTTCTGAGAAATGGGACTTATAATCATAATAGCTTCATAGAGCTATAAATAATAGAATTGACAAGCATTTATGAATGACTTACTATGTTCAAGCTGTCTTGGAAATACTTTGTAAACCTCTTAACACATGTTTGGAGCATAACAAGGCTTCCATGCTAGTTTATAGTTATCATTATTGTCCCCAAAGGACAGGCAGATGCATCAATGAGTTTGTAGTTCCCTGAAAGTTGGCCCACAGGCATAGAGAAGGACCAAGTAAAACACCAGGTAAAGCATGTATTGCTAAAACATGTTAGAAAGCATTGAAAGGCTGAACAAGGAGTCCTGGTGTGGTGCTGTAAGGTAAGCACTGGACTGTTAATTGAAATGCTGGTGGTTCAAAGCCACCAGCTGCTCCTTGGAAACACTATATAGGGTCACTGTGAGTCAGAACCAACTCCATGGCACCGAAGAGACAACAACAACAAAAGTAGAAGCATGATCAGAACCAGATGAAGTTAATTAGGAAAGATCTTCTCAAAGATGGAATTTTAGCATTCAGAAAAAACTGAAATGGATTTGGGCTGGCAATTCTAAAAAAAAAGGTTTTCTGAATAAGACAAAAAGGCTTTGTGTAAAACGTAGAGGTAAAGGGAAGCACTGATGTGAGGGAGATATTGTCAGAAAGTCTGTCTGCCTTTTCTCACCTACTTTAAGTTTTACAGTGTCTTTGAGCATGTTTCATAGATTCAATATGGGCATGCATAGTTTCGTTTTTAACTTACAGCAAGGCAACTAGCTAGTGTAGAAAGCAGGTTTAAAGATACTTTTGGTTAGGAAGGTGTTTATAGAAAAGACAAAAGTATGTGGATATGATTGCAAAAAAAAAAAAAAAAGATGAAAAAATCAATGTGTAGTGATGCTGTGGGTTAGTGTGCTGGACTGCAAAGTCAGTTTGAACCGAAAGGTTAGTGGTTCAAGCTCACCAGTCACTCCTCAGAAAGCCTGCACAGGGTTGCTGTGAGTCAGAACTGTTTTCGACAGCACTTAACAACAACAAGTTAAAGGTGGTAAGGCTAATACCTGGTTAAACTTTGTTGCAACTTTGTCAGCTGCATTGTTCTATCCTAAATTAAAAGAACAAGCAACAGCCAATTGTTAACATTGGATGCACAAAGTTGTATATCAAATGAAAGCTTGTTTAAGTATGTTGTCATAAAAAATAAGGCATCCTTATATTGTTGCAGCAACAATGAGCCCAAACATAGCAACAATTGTGAGGATGGCATAGGACTGGGCAGTATTTAGTTCTGTTGTACATGGTGTCACTAGAAGTCAAAACCAACTCAACAACATCACAGATTGAGAAAAGTATTTCTACTGAAAAACAACAAGAATGGCTCACATTTGGGGCAATTTTTTCCCACTTCACAGTATAATTTTTGTTTACCAACAAATGCAAAGGAGAAATTGGTAAAATAATAGAGTGCCTTTTGCAAGTCTGAAACTAAAAATGGATCTGTGAAGAAGGGTGGTTAAATTACTGATTTCCATCAATTTGTCTTTGGTCTTCCATGAGGTCATGTAAGTGTGCACCCAGATTGCACCAGGACCTCAAACTGTGCTTACCACCATCTTTGTCTGAGACAAAAAATAATGAATAATATCATTAAACCAAATAACCAAAGTCATTGCTTTCTAGTCTGTTTTGACTTATGGCAACAACATGTGTTATACAGTCGAACTGCTCCATAGGGTTTTCTTGGCTGTAATCTTTACGGCAGCAATTGCCAGGACTTTCTTCTGAGGTGCCACTGAGTGGGTTTGAACCAGCAACCTTTAGATTAACAAATAAGTGCAAACCATTTCTGCCACCCAGGGACCTTAAAAGTCACCAGTCATTTAGACTTTTTTTCTGAAATAACATTTACATGGTTGTGATGCCATGATATACACATTTTAAGAACCAAACCTTATTATATTGTTACTACAAATGTTCACTTTTTCCATTATCTCCCAATTTTAGGATTGAAGGAAAATCTCTTCCTATTTTAGAAAGAGAACAAAAAATATGACAACTGAGTCACAAAGGGAGAGAACAAATTAGCATAGTTAAGTTTAGAAAATGGATTCAGATGGCATATATATATTTATATTCAAGATGGTGGCCTAAGCACAGTGTTTGACTCTGTTCATCTTGAAATTCCCACTGAGGAAAGGGAAATTTTGTTCAAGTCCTGCAAATCAGAAAGAGATCTCAGCTGAAATGTGATAAAGTAAATGAAAGAGTATGATATACACACTCATATTCAATACGTTTTTGTTGTTGTTAAGTGCCATCAAGTTGGTTCTGACTCATAGTTACCCTGTATAGAGTGGCTGGTGAGCATGAACCACCAAATTTGTGGCTCGGATTGACTTTGCAGTACAACACATTATCCTGCAGTGCCATACCAGAACCCCCAATGTCATTTTCATTAAAATGAAAGTATTCTGGCTTGTTCTACCACAGGAAAAGAAGGAGACTTATTGAAATACCTCAAAGAATTAGAGAAAGAACTGAACAGCTGAAGGAAAAGAGGAACCAGAACACTCTAGGAAACTTGGCTTTCAGAACTAAGAACTCAGAATGCTCTCTGGTTTTCATCTCTGTTTTTTCAAGCATGTCAACTTATTTTCTCTTACTAGTTTTTCTCCCTGTGATTAGAGATCTGGACTTCAACATCTTCTAAGCTCATGTCTTCACAACTAGACTATCTTAAGACCCACTGGGGGGGGGGGGGGGGGTGTGGAATCCAGGGAAGGACTATGACTCTTAGCGACCATACACACATGTAAACTCCTGAGGATGCATGGGGTGGGAGATAGGCATGCTTTTATGAGAAACTTCTAACGGCATGATATGATTGGAGGAGAAGAAAAGAAGTTGCCAAACAAATGAAGGATGCTACTACCAGAATAATGGTAGGGGACAGAAGCTATCAAAACAAAAGCTATTGTTTGAAAACTTGAAGGTACCATGGAGGCTGAGAAATCCACACTAATCCTGTCCAGCATATTTCACAAATTATTAACACATGCTCACTCATTACATACAGACAAAAACAACAATACACGCCAACCTGAGTCATCCTTATTTGGGATGCTTGGTAAAGTAGTTTTTAGATGCTGTTGAGTCTGTTTTGACTCATACCTCCCCTATGTACAAGAGAACAAAACACTGCCTACTCCCACACCATCCTCACAGTTGTTGTTATGTTTGAGCAAGCCCATTGTTGCAGCTACTGCCAATCCATTTCCTTGAAGGTTTTCTTCTTTTTTGCTGAACCTTACTTTACAAAGCATGGTCCTTCTCCAGAGACTGATTTCTCCTGATGTGTCCAAAATATGTGAGACAAGCTTTCACTGTCTTCACTTCCAAGGAGCATTCAGGATCTACCTCTTCCAAGACAGATTTGTTTGCTTTTCTGACAGTTCATGGTCTGTTTCATATTCTTTACCAACACCATAATTCAAAGCCATCAATTCTTCAGTCTTCCATATTCATTGTACAGCTTATATGTGTGTGTGTGTGTTGTTGTTGTTAAGTGCCATTGAGTCAGTTCCAACTTATAGCAACCCTGCATAGGATTTATAAGGAACAGCTGGTGAGTTTGAACTGCTGGCCTTGTGGTTAGCACTCCAATACTTATATTACAGTGCCATACCAGGCATACCTAGGAGGAGAATGAAAATATCAATAGTTTTGGTCTGGAGCACCTTAGTCTTCAATGTGACATCTTTGCTTTTATAACACTTTAATGAAACCTTGGCAAGATATTTGCCCAACGCAATATGCCATTTGATTTCTTGACTTCTACTTCCATGGGCATTAATTGTGATACAAGCAAAATGAATTCCTTGAGATTCCCAATATTTTCTTCATTTATTATGTTGTTATTTATTGGTCCAGTTGTGAGGATTTTTGTTTTTTATATTGAGTTATGATTTCTACTGAAGGCTGTATTCTTTGATTGTCATCAGTAAGTGCTTCAAGTTTTCTTCACTTTCACCAAGCAAGGGTGTGGTATCTGTGTACACAGGTTAATAAGTCTTCTTTCAATCTTGATACCTTGTTCTTCTTTATATAGTCCAACTCCTCAGAATACTTATTCAACATACAGATTGAATAAGTATGGTGAAAGGATATCACCCTGCTGCACCTGATTTTAAACCATTTAGTGTCTCCTTGCTTTATTCTAGTGATTGCCTCTTGGTCTATGCACAGGTTCCACATGAGCACAATGAGTGTTCTGGAATTCCGATTCTTTGCAATGTTATACAAAATTTGTTATGATATACACAAACGCATTTGCAAAGTCTGTTGTTGTTGTTGTTAAGTGCCGTCGAGTCGGTTCCGACCCATAGCGACCCTGTACAGGGTTTCCGAGGGTGTAAATCCTTACGGGAGTAGAAAGCCTCATCTTTCTCCCGCGGAGCGGCTGGTAGTTTCGAACCGCTGACCTTAAGGTTCGTAGCCCGATTCATAACCACTACGCTACCAGAGCTCCTTTGCAAAGTCTGTAAAACACAAGTAAATATCTTTATAGTATTCTCTGCATGCATCTAATGTCAGCAATGATATCCCTTGGTTCATAACCTTTTCTTTATCCAATGTGAATTGCTTGCTGCATGTTATACTGCTGCAATAATTTTTTAAATAATCTTCAGCAAAATTGTACTCGTGTGTGGTATTAATAATATTGTTTGACAATTTCCTCATTCTGTTGGATTACCTTTCTTTGTAATGAACACAAATATGGATTTCTTACAGTCAGATGACCAGGTAGCTGCTTTCCAAATCTCTTGGCATACATGAGTCACCACTTTCAGCATTGCATCTGTTTTTCCAAAGATTTCAATAGTTATTCTGTCAATTACTGGAGTCAATTCCTTTAGTGTAGCTTGGACTTCTTTCTTTAATTCCATCAGTTCTTGATGACATGTTACCTTGTGAAATGGTTGAACATCACCAATTCCTTTTGGTACAATGATTTGTGTATTCCTTCTATCATCTTTTGATGCTGTCATTCAGAATTTTGTTCATAGACTTCAATAATATTGCAACTCAGGGCTTGAATTTTTCCTTCACTTTTTCCAGCTTGAGAAATACCCAAAGTGTTATTTACCTTTTGGTTTTCTAACTCCAGTTTTTTGCATATTTCATAATACTACTTTACTGTATGTTCTCTAGCACCCTTTGAAATGTTCTGTTCGACTCTTTACTTCATCATTTCTTCCTTTCATCCTAGCTATTGTACATTCAAGAGCAACTTTCAGTCTCTTCAGACATCCATTCTGATCTCCCCTTTCTATCCTGTGTTTTAAATGACCTTTGGCTTTCTTCATGTCTAATGTCGTTCATGTCATTTCACAGTTTGTCTGGCCTTCGGTCATTAGTGTTCAGTGTGTCAAATCTATTCTGGAAATGGTCTCTAAATTCAGGTGGGATACACTCAAGATTTTGACTCCAGATCTTTGCATGCTTCATTGTAATATCTGACTTTGTCTTCTCAAGCTGACCTTTGAAATGTAGTGTCCAGGTCTTGGACCTCCTCATTTCTTCCATATGCTTTAGCATCTCTACACTGGAGAGCAAGTTTCAGTGTCTATTCTGACATCCATTTTGATTTTTTCCTTCTTTCTTGCCTTATTAATGAGTTTTTGCTTTTTTCCTGTATGATGTTCTTGATGTCATCCCACAACTCTTCTGGTCCT
>NW_006408566.1:7094321-7095460 GCF_000296735.1 Chrysochloris asiatica
TTTGGTAAGGTGGAGGGTCAGAGAAAAAGAGGAAGACCCCAAGCTAGATGGATTGGCAAAGTGGCAGTATTAATGGGCTCAATTGTGGCAACAATTGTGAAATTGGCTCAAGATGGGGCAGTGTTTCATTCTGTTGTACATAGGGTCTCTATGAGTTGCTACTGACTCAATAGCACTTAACAACACCAACACTCAATGTTTTACTTTGACACTCATGGATTTGTTTTAATTTTCTTTGGCTTTTACTTGCACCTTTGTGTGAGCAATTAATTAACGGTTTGTTCTGCAGTTAGCTATTGGCCTTGTTCCGAGTGATGAGATTGAACTTCTTCACTGTTTCTTTTCACAGATGTAGTCTATTTGATTCCTATATATTCCATCCAGTGAAGTCCATGTGTCTAATTACCATTATATTGTTGAAAAAGGGTGTTAACTATGAAGAAATCATTGGTCTTTCAATATTCTATCTTGTGATCTCCAGCATTGTATCTATCACTAAGGCCATGTTTTCCAACTACAATTTTTTTGTTCCTTATGCTCACATTCCAATCACCAATTGTTGCCAATATACCTTGATTGCAAGTTTGGTCAATTTCAGAATGCACAAGTTGCTAAGAATCTTCAATTTTCTCATCTTTGGAATTAGTGGATGCAGCATAAATTTGAATAATAGTTGTATTAACTGATCTTCTTGGTAGGAGTGTGGCTATTATCCTGTCACTGTTATACATTAAGCTAGATCTTGAAATGTGTTTTTTGATGATGAATGTGACACCATACCTATTCAATTTGTCATTCCTGGCATAGTAGACCATATGAACTACAAAGCTTAGGGGAAAAAATTTTAAAAGAGAAATTGTAGCTCAATTGCACTTACAAATATTAATATTAAAAATTCTAAATAAAATGAAAGCAAACTAGCTGTTCAAAAACATTATACACCCACATGTATATACATTCATTTTGTTGTTAAGTGCCATCAAGGCAGTTTTGACTTCATAGTGACCTTATACAGGGATTCCGAGGAGCAGCTGATGGATTTAAACCACCAACCTAGTATTTCACAGTCCAGTGTTTATCCTACAGTGCCACACTAGGAGTCTCTCTATACACATATATGTGTGTGTGTGTGTGTGTGT
>NW_006408566.1:7095560-7098662 GCF_000296735.1 Chrysochloris asiatica
GTTTCCAAGGCTGTAAATATTTATGAGAACAGAAAGCCTCATCTTTCTCCCGCGGAACATCTGGTAGTTTCAAACTGCTGACTGTGAGATTAGTAGCCCGACTTGTAACCACTATGCTAATCTCATAATGACCCTGTAATAACAGTTCCAAGGAGTGACTGGTAGATTTGAACCACTGACCTTGCAGTTCAAACTAATCTTGCGGTCCAGTTTTTATCCTACAGTACTCATCCTACAGTATATATATATATACATATGCCATAATAAAATAGACTTTATTTCATTAGTAAAAATAGTTCAAACCGACCTTGCTGTTCAGTGCTTATCCTACATCATGTATATATATCTATACACACACATATTTACAGTTGTTGAACCACTGACCTTGAGGTTCAAACTGACCATTGCTTTATACCACAGTACCACACCAAGACTCCATGTATGGAGTTCTGGTTGGGGTGCTTTGGGCTAGTGCCCTTGAACTGCAAGGTCAGTGGTTCAAGCTCACCAGCTGTTATTTGGAAACCCCATGCAGGGTCATGATGGATCGCAACTGACTCAACAGCACTTAACAACCACAACAACATATATGTACCATAATAAAATAGACATTATTTCAGGAGTAAAAATAGTTCACCATTAAGAAATCTATTCATATAATTAACAAGATTAAGATATCAAAAAGAAAATTTTACTATTATCTCCAATCTTGCTGAAAAGATATTTGATGCATTTTAGTTTATTCTTTAAAGAAATAAAAATCTTAAGAACAAACAGATGAAAACTTATTTAACACAATAAAATATACATATTTCTACTAGCAGTCAAGGTGTGCCTGACCCAGGCCATGGTGTTTTCAATAGCCTCATATGGATGAGTCAAGCTGGACAGTGAATAAGGAAGATCGTAGAAGAATTGATGCCTTTGAGTTGTGGTGTTGATGGAGAATACTGAAAGTGCCATAGACTGCCAAAAGAACCAATTGATCTTTTGAAGAAGTGCAGCCAGAGTGCTCCTTGGAGGCCAGGATGGCTAAGCTTCGTCTCTCATACTTTGGACATATTGTCCGGAGGAAACAGTTGCTGGAGAAGGATGTCATGCTGGGTAGGGTGGAGGGTCAGAGAAAAAGAGGAAGACCCCTAACAAGATGGATTGGCCAGGTGGCATCATTGATGGACTCGGGGGAGGCAGCGGTAGTGAGGTTGACCCAGGATCGGACATTGTTTCGTTCTGCTGTGCATAGGGTTGCTATGAGTCGGTTCCGACTCGATGGCACCCGACAACAACAACTAGCAATCTACAAAAATTCACAAAAATTATAGGAAATTGAGACATAGTGAAAATTTTTCATTAAAGTGAAAAATTAGACTTATATGTCCTTTATCACCACAATCATTTAATATTTGATATTGTTGTGTGCCATCGAGTCAGTTCTGACTCATAGAGACCCTATAAATGGTTTCAGAGTACCCTTGGTGGATTTGAACCAACAGCCTTGAGGTTAGCAGGCCAGTGCTTATCCTACAACACCATACCAGAACTCCTTAATATTTGATAATGTTATAGAAATGCTAACCAACAAAATTGTTGTTGTTGTTAGGTGCCATCGAGTTGGTAGCGACTCATGGCAACCTTATGCAGAGCAGAACGAAACACTGCCGGATCCTGGGCCAACCTCACTACTGTTGCCACGTTTGAGTCCATCGATGCTGCCACTTGGCCAATCCGTCTCACTGGGCTTCTTCCTCTTTTTTCTGACCCTCCACTTTACCAAACGTGGTATCCTTCTCCAGCGACTGTTCCCTCCTAACAATATGTCTGAAGACGAAGGTTGGCCATCTTGGCCTCCAAGGAGCACTCTGGCTGCACTTCTTCCAAAACAGATCTATTGGTTCTTTTGGCATCCCATGGCACTTTCAATATTCACCTACAACACCACAACTCCAAAGCATCTATTCTTCCATGGTCTTCCTTATTCACTGTCCAGCTTTCACATGCATATGAGGTTATTGAAAATACAGTAGCTTGGGCCAGGCACACCTTAGTCTTCAAGCTGACATCTTTGCTCTTCAACACTTTAAAAAGGTCTGGGGCAGCAGATTTGGCTAATGCAATACGTCCTTTTGTATCTTGACTGCTGCTTCCATGAGTGTTGATAGTTGATCCAAATAGAATGAAGTTCTCCATTGGTAAGAATGTTGTTTATTGGTCCAGTGGTGAGGATTTTTGTTTTCTTTACATTGAAATATAATCCATACTGAAGACTATGCTCTTTGATCTTCATCAGTAAGTGTTTTAAGTCCTCTTCACTTTCAGCAAGCAAGGTTGTATCATCTGCATATTGCAGGTTGTTAATAAGTCTTCCTCCAATCCTGATGCGATGTTTTTCTTCATATAACCTATCTTCTGAGATTATTTGCTAAGCATACAGGTTGAATAAGTATGGTGAAAGAATACAACCTTGTCGCACACACCTTTCTTAATTTTAAAACATTCAGTGTTCCCATGTTCTGTTCAAACAACTACCTCTTGGTCCAGGTACAGATTTCTCATGAGCACAATCAAGTGTTCCGGAATACTCATACTTCACAATGTTGTCCATAACTTGTCATGATCCACACAATCAAAAGCCTTTGTGTAGTCAATAGAGCACAGGTAAACATCTTTGTGATATTCTCTGCTTTCAACCAAGATCCATCAGATATAAGCAATAATATCCCTTGTCCCACAGGCTCTTCTGAATCTGACTTGTACCTCTGTAAGTTCTCTGTCAATGTATGCTTCCACCCATTTCTGTATTACTTTTAGTCAAACTTTATTCGTATGGGATATCAAAGAGACTGTCCAATGATTCCCATGTTCCATTGGGTCACCTCTCTTTGGAATGGGCACAAATACGGATCTCTTCCAATCAGCTGGCCAGATAGTTGTCTTCCAAATTTCTTGGCAGAGATGAGTGCCACCTCACTTTCTTGAAAGACTTCAATGTGTATTCCATCAATTTCTGGGTGCCTTGTTCTTTGCCAATTCCTTCAATGCACCTTGGACTTCCTCCCTCAGTATCATTGGCTCTTGATCATATGCTACCTCTTGAAATGGTTG
>NW_006408566.1:7099005-7100566 GCF_000296735.1 Chrysochloris asiatica
TATCAAATCTGTTCTTCAGGTGATCTCTAAATTCAGGTGGGATATATTCAAGGTCATATTTTGACTCTAGTGGACTTGTTTTCATTTTCTTCAGCTTCAGTTTGAATTTGCATATGAGTAATTGGTGGTCTGTACCACAGTCTGCCCCTGGCCTTGTTTTCACTGATGATATGGAGCTTTACCATTGTCTCTTTCCACAAATGTAATCAGTTTGATTTATGTGTATTCCATCTGGTGAGTTCCAGGTGTATAATTGTCTCTTATGCTGTCTAAAAAAGGTTTTTGAAATGAACAAATCATTGATTTTGCAGAATTCTATCATGCATTCTCCAGCATCATTTCTATCATCAAAGCCATATTTTCCAACTATTGATCCTTCCTCTTTGCTCCCAACCTTTGCATTGCAATCACCAGTAATGATCAATACATCTTGATTGCATGTTTGACCAATTTCAGATTGAAGAAGTAGTTGATAGAATTCTTCTATTTCATCCTCACTGGCTTTAGTGGTTGGTGCATACATTTGAATAATAGTGGTATTAACTGGTCTTCCCTGTAGGCGCATGGATATTATCCTATCACAGACAGCATTGTACCTCATGACTGATCTGGGTTTGTTCTTTTTGACAATGAATGCAACACCATTCCTCTTTAATTTGTCATTTCTGGCATAGTAAACCATGTGGTCATTAGATTCAAAATGTTCCATACCAGTCCATTTCAGCTCACTAATGCATAAGATATGGAAGTTTATGTGTTCCATTTCATTTTTGACAACTTTCAATTTTCCCAGATTTGTACTTCGTGCATTCCATGTTCTCATTTTCAATTGATTTTTATATCTGTTTCTCTTCATTTTTAGTTGTGCCACACCAGCAAATGAAGGTCCCATGGGTTTTTCTCCCATGGGCTTTACTCCATTCGCATCATCATTGTCAACTGTACTTTGCGGAGGCAGCTCTTACCCAGTTGCATTTTGAGTGCCTTCCAACCTGAGGGGCTTATTTTCCAGCACTATATCTGACAATGTTTCTCTGTTATTCATAAGGTTTTCAGTGACTAAATATTCAGAAGTAGTTCTTCACTCCTTCTTCCAAAAAAAGGAACAACAAAATTAGGCACAAAATAATTGTGTCTGAGATAGTGATATGTATTCATCACACCTGGACACCTAGAAGGACTGCATTTGTCATCCCTCCTTTCATTTAATTTTGATCTTTAAACAGAATTAAGCCTAATAAAATATGAATGTATAGAAGTAATGCAAACCACTTTCAGACCAGAATTTTCAAATATCCTAGCTCCACTCCATATTTCTCTTCTTTTCCAAATGGCAGAGAGAACTGCCTATTCTTCATTAAATTTTGCATATTTAAGACTAAATGTGTTGTTGTTGTTGTCAGGTGCCATTGAGTCAGAACCGACTCATAGCAACCCCATGCACAGCAGAACGAAACAATGTACGATCCTGGGCCAACCTCACTACCACTGCCACACTTGAGTCCATCAATGATGCCACCTGGCCAATCCATCTTGTTAGGGGTCTTCCTCTTTTTCTCTG
>NW_006408566.1:7101680-7109621 GCF_000296735.1 Chrysochloris asiatica
CTCGCTTGAGATATCAAAGAGATTGTCCGATGATTTCCGCATTCTGTTGGGTCACCTCTCTTTGGAATGGGCATAAATATTGATCTCTTCCAATCGGTCAGCCAGATAGCTGTCTTCCAAATTTCTTGGCAGACTAAATGTACACTGTGTTAAATGTTGCAATTTGGGGATTTATTTACTACCACAATACTATTGTTGTTTTTAGGTGCCATTGAGTCAGTTCTGACTCATAGTATAGGCTATTCTGGAAAATACAAAATTATGTGATTGTTTACATGGAAATTCAAAGACAACAAAATTAAAATCCCTTACAAGTGTTAAGAGATACTAAGCGAAATAAAAATATCTGGTTAAAAAATTAATAAACAAGAATAAATTACCTTCATATGTACACTCAATGACTCATTAGAGTATTTAATGAAAGGAAAGAACCAATTTACAATGCAATTAAAACAAACAAACAAACAAAATCCCTGAATAAACTTAATAAATGATGGGGCTAGATCCATAAAGAAAATATTAAAGTGCTGCTGAGGGGTAGAAAAGAACTTAAATAACTGGAAAAGCAGGTGATGTTTTTGGATATGAAGATGCAATATTAAAAGTATTTTAATATTCCTCAATTAATCTGTACAGCTAGCATAAACAAAATAATATATCAATAGTATTTTTATATGGACAACATGAAGCCACAGTTCACAAGGAAAAACAACTACAGACTAATTGCAAAAAACATTCTGAAAAAGAATAATGAAGGGCATGAGTCTTACTTATATGATAACAAAACACATTGTGAGATTAAAAAGAAGTCCATAAATATATTCACATATATTCAAGGATTTACATAATATATTGAAATGCATTAAATGGCATTGGGCAACAGAATCAAAATTTATAACACCAGGATCCCTGGTGGTGCTGTAGGATAAGCACTGGACTGCAAACTGCAAGGTCGACAGTTCAAAACCATCAGTTGTTCTTCAGAAGAAAGATGACGCTATCTGCTCCTTAACATTTACAAATTCAGAAATTCTCTATGGGGTCACTATAAGTCAGAATTAATTTATCATCAGTGATTTTTTTGTTGTTGTTGATCAAAGATTAAACTGTTAAAATATACGAAATGTATCATTAAGTGTCGATGAGTCAGTTCTGACTCATAGTGACCCTGTTTAAGATTTACAATGAGTGGTTGATGGGTCTGAATTACTGGCCTGGCATTTAGCAGTCCAGAGTTTATCCTACAATGCCATACTGAGACGCCATATGAAATATAGTATTAATATATTGTATAAAATATAGCATTAATATACTCCACTCAAATGTCAGTTTGTCATTGCTGTGGTAGCTTGGGTGTTGCTGTGATGCTGGAAGCTATGCTACCAGTATTTTAAATCTAGCAGAGTCAGCCATGGTGGACAAGTTTCAGTGGAGCTTTCAGACTAACACAGACTAGGAAGAAGGAGAGATGGACCACTTCTGAGTTGTTGTTGTTGTTGTTGAGTGCCGTCGAGTCGGTTCCAACCCATAGCGACCCTGTACAGGGTTTCCGAGGATGTTGTTGTTAGCCACTGAAAATTTATGAATAGCAGTAAAACATTATCTGATATAGTGCTGGAAGGTGAGCCCCTCAGGTTAGAAAGCACTCAAAATATTACTCAGGAAGACCTGAGTATAGTTTGCCTTAATGATGTGATTGTAGTAAAGCTTTGGGGAATTATCAAAATGCATTGATAATTCATTTGCTGATGGACCATAATTCAAAATGAGAAGGAACAGCTACAAACATCTAGTAATAATTGGAAAATGGATGTATAAAATATCTAGGGAAATTAGAAGTTGTCAGACATGAAATGTATTAACATTGATATCCTAGGCATTAGTGAGCTAATATAGACTGGTATTGGCCATTTTGGATGAGACAACTACATGTTTTACTGTCATGAATGTCAAACTGAAGAGGAATGGGATCGCATTTTTATTCAAAAGAACATTTCAAAATCTATCTTGAAGTTAAATGTTGTCTGTGATAGGATAATATCCATTAGATTATAAGGAAGACCAGTTAATATCAGTATTATTCAAATTTATGCACCAAACTCTAAAAAAGCCCATAATGATGAATTGAAGAATTCTGTCAACTTCTTCAGTCTGAAATTGATTAAACATGCAATCAATATGCATTGATAATTAATTGTGATTAGAATGTAAAAGTTGGTAACAAAAAGGAAGAATCTGTAATTGGAAAATACAACATTGGTGCTAGAAATAATGTTGGAGATTGGGTGATAGAATTTTGCAAGAACAATGACTTATTCATTACAGACTACTTTTTTTCAACAACACAAAAGGTGACTATACACCTGGACCTCTTCAAATGGAAAACACGCAAATCAAATTGACTACATCTGTAGAAAGACACATTGGAAAAGTTCCATATCATCAGCTAAAACAAGACCAGGGGCAGACTGTGGAACACACCAAAATTGCTTATATGCAAGTTCAGGTTAAGGCTGGAGAAAATTAACACAAGTTCATGAGAACCAAAATACAACCTTGAATATGTTATTGTTAAGTGCTGTCATGTAATTTCTTACTCATAGTGACCCTGCTTAGGGTTTCTGAGGATCAACTGGTGAGTTTGAATTGCTGACCTTGTGGTTCATAGTCCAGTGCTGATCCTACAGTACCACGCCAGGAGTCTACCTAAATTTAGAGCCATCTCAGTAACAGATTTGATGTATTAGACATTAATGAGGGAAAACTGGAAGAGTTCTGAAATGACATCAAGAACATCATACATGAAGAAAGCAAAAGGTCTTTTGAAGACAGGAAAGAAAACAAAACAAAAAAAACTGCAGCTTGCTCTTGAGCATAGAGAAACTAAAGTTATTGGAGGAAATTATGAAATAAAAGAACTGAATAGAAAATTTCAAAGGACAGCTCAAGAAAACAAGGTCAAGTATTATAATGAAATGTTAGAAAACCAAAGGGAAGAACATTCTCAGCGTTACTCAAGCTGGAAGAATTGAAAAAAAAATCCAAGCCTCAACTTGCAATAATGAAAAATTTTATGGACAAAATGTTGAAAGATCTTGGAAACATCAAAACAAGATGGAAGGATTATATAGTCACTGTACCAAAAATAATGAAATTTCGTTTCTAGTCAACAACAAAACAAGGCTCCAGGAATTAATGGAATACAAATTGAAATGTTTCAACAAACTGACTCAGCACTGGAAGTGATCATTTATCTATGTCAAGAAATTTGGAAGACAGAGCTCCCGAAAGGCCAACTGAAAGTTAGAGATCCGTATTTGTGACCATTCGAAAGAAAAATGATCCAATAGAATGCAGAAATCATTGAACAGTATCATAAATATCACAGGCAATAAAAATTTTGCTGAAGATCATTTTAAAACTGTGGCAGCAGTGGAAGGACAGGGAGCTTTCAGAAATACAAGCCAGATTCATATGAGGATGTGGGGATAATCTGATATTATTGCTGATATCAGATGGATCTTGACTGAAAGCATAGAACATCAGAAAGATGTTTACTTTGCTTTACTGACCATGCAAAGGCATTTGACTACGTGGATCATAAAAGCTATGGATAACATAGTGGGTATTCCAGAACAATTAATTCTGCTCTTGAAGAACCTATTCACAGACCAAGAGGCAGTCATTCAAACAGAACAAGGGGTTTAAAATTAGCAAAATTGTGAGTCAGTATTGTATCCTTTAACCATGCTTATACAACCTATATACTGAACAAATGATCCAAGAAACTGGACTCTATGAAGAAGAACAAGCCCTCAGGACTGGAGGTAGACTCATTTACATCTGCAATGTGCAGATGGCATAACCTTTCTTTCTGAAATCAAAGAGAACTTGAGATACTGATAAAGATGAAAGATTATAGCATTCAGTATGGGTTGAACCTCAATGTAAAGAAAAAAAAAAAATCCTCACAACTGGACAAATAAATAGCATCATGATAAATGGAGAAAAGATTGAAATTGTCAAAGACTTCATTTTGCTTGGATCCACAGTTAACCCTCATGACAGCAGCAGTCAAGAAATCAAATGATGTATTGCATACGGGAGATCTGCTGCAAAACACCTCTTTAAAGTGTTCAAGACCAAAGATGTAAGTTTGAGGACTAATGTGTGCTGACCAAAATCCTGGCCTTTTCAATAGCTTTATATCATGTGAAAGTTAGACAATGAATAAAGATGATCATTGAAGAATCAATACACCAGAATTCTAGTGTTAGAGAAGAATATTGAAAGTATAATGGACTTCCAGAAGAATCAACAAATCTGTCTTGGAAGAAGTACAGGCAGAATGTTCCTTAGAAACAAGGAAAGTGAGACCCCAGAAAAGATAAATAACCCCAACAAGAAAGATTGATATAATGGCAGCAACAATGGACTCAAACATGACAAGAATTGTGAGGATGGCACCGGACCTGGCAGTTCTGTTATGCATAGGATCTTCTTTGCTGGTAGTTGGTGGTAATTTATGGAGTCAGTTCTAACTCTTAATGACCTTCTATAGGTTTTCTGAGACTGTAAATCTTTATGGGAGATTTATGTAAATCTTTCTCCCACGGAACAACTGGTAATTTCAAACTGCTGACTTTGAGTTTAGCAGCCCGACTTGTAACCACTATGCTACAGAGGCCTACAGAACTCATAGAGCCAATCCTGTCTAGCCCTAGACTAGCAGGAAGTCTCATAACCAGGTACCCCACACCCAGTTGCCCTATGGACTTGAAGACCCAGACCTCAACAACCTTTAAGACCTGCATCAATCATTTCCAGATTAATTACCCTAACTATCCATAACACCTAAGTCTACAGGAACTCCATCTAGGACTAAAAATGCTACCCTCTAATTCCTCCCCTCCCATCTCATTAGCTCCTTGATGGGCAAGATCCTCTCAGAGTTTTCTCTTCTGTGGGTCTGGCCCTTCCCTAGTTTTTTTTTTTCTCCTTTCTTCTTTTCTTTCCCTTCCCTCTTTGTTCTTTTCTTTTTAAAAATTCTTTCTATATCTGCTTTCCTTATTTATTCTTTTCTTGTTTCTCTTCCCCCCCCCTTCATCTTCCTTCTTTCTTATTTTTTCTCTTGAATTTTCTTTTCTAGTTTCTGATTTCTTTCTCTTTTTTTGTTTTCCCCTCTTCCTAGTTTTGTTGAGTGTGTTTTTCTTTGTTTTTATTTTCTCTCTTTGAGTCTTTTATTTTCTTTTTCCTTTTCTCTCTTTTGTTATTTTATTCTTTTTTCTTGCTGAGGTCTGGGGTTTTTTACTTCATGTTTATTTTATTTTTTCACTGTTTTTATTTTTTGTTGTTGTTGTCTGTGTTTTCTCTTCTTGCCTCCAACCCCCTGACTGGAGACAACAACTGTACTCATGTAGCTCAGCTACATCCGTACCCTCTGCAGCCCCATGCACTGGGCAAGAGCCAGTATCAGCAACTATACCACCTGATCGATGATAGATAGCAGTCAACACCAGCCAAATCCACCCCAAACTGTTCTGTGTAAATGGAGAATGGAGGTCTGTGCACACACTTTCATTATCTAATCATAGCCACTGGAGCGCCTAAGAGCACACCAACATATAATCATCAATTCAATACAAATACAAGAACATCATAATATCTCAGACAACAGACAATTTCAGTTCATATGAAGAAACATGACAGAGTGGTTCAAGCAAGTGACCAAGATGCAGAACAAGAAAATGTTTCTGAAGAAAAGGTATTGAGACTACCTTATAAATAATTCAAAAGAATGATGTTTAGGTACTCTTAATGAATTGAAAGAGAAAGCTGCAAGTAGAACACCAAAAAATCTTTAGAACAATTTAGTAAAACACTACAAGAACAAATAAACAAAATGTATGAAACATTAGAGACAATACAAAACCT
The DNA here is from genome assembly GCF_000296735.1 of Chrysochloris asiatica. Taxonomy (NCBI): domain Eukaryota; kingdom Metazoa; phylum Chordata; class Mammalia; order Afrosoricida; family Chrysochloridae; genus Chrysochloris; species Chrysochloris asiatica. Next base: position 7,107,615 of record NW_006408566.1, read on the forward strand.
GTAAATAGAAATCCAGAAGGTTAATAAGATTTCATAAAAGAAGTGTAATGAAAGGACACAAGAGTAATTTCAATCAATAGAAGGCTGAATTAGTAGGCTTGAAGACAAATATCTCAAAACTACTTGTGAGAATACCCACAGATAAATGTAAAAACCTTCCCTAAAAGCCGAGACTGTAAATTCCAAAAGGCAAAGTTTCCCCCCCCCTCCCCAAAAAAGCTAAAGAGGATAGAGAGAAACTCTGTTAACTGATGGTATGTGGAGGGGATTATAATCAATGTAATGAAACAAGGTATATGAATGGTTGAATGTAAAACCGATGATCTGCCCTGAAAACTTTCACTCAATCCACAATAAAAACCTTTAAACAAAACTAAACAAAACTACTTGTGAGAAATAACTCTTGTGGGTGTGGTCCATCTTCAGGAATATATTGGCTCAGGAGCTTGCTAGACACAGGCTGTTGATTACATCCAGGGATATGTAAACAGGATGTATTGGGAGAAAGGAGGAAAGAAATCTGCTCTAGGACTAGAAACTTTAAATAAGAATACAGTCATTAAGACAATGGATGAGCCATTTTGGCTTCTCTGGGGGAAGGGAAAACGGGAGACACAGAATTGTGAATGGGGAGCTAGAACTGGAGGAGAGCTTTTTTGGGACAGGGGAATAAACACTGTTAGTAAGCCAGCCATGTGGCACATCTGCCCATGTCTACTGTGCTGGGCACCCAATTTTGCAAGATTTATTAAAGAAAACCGCACTCTCACTAAAATAAGTATAGATTGGATTACTTGAGCATTTGTTGGTGTGGACAACATTTCTCACAAATTTCAGGGCCCGTCAGGAATTTTCTGCCTGCTTGGAGTAGCAGCCCTGGTGGAAAACGTGACATATCCCACCTCGATTTTGGCAGCCTACACCACAGGGTTGATTGCCTCCCAGCAGATCCAGAAAAAGGCCTGAAACTATGAAACTATTAAAAGATGATCAGAATTAGAGAGAGAGATACAAAGGACTGAGAACAGATAACAGGCAATCTGTGCACAGGCCAGGGCAGGAAAATTGGACTGTAATTAACACTTTGGTGGTCAGGCATTTCTGGGGGTCATTGTGTGCTGATATGCCATGTGGCACATCTGCCCATGTCTGCTGGTTTGGGTGCCTGATTTTGCAAAACTGATTAAAGAAAACCTCACTCTAATTAAAATAAGTACAGATTGGATTACTTGAGCATTTTTCAGTATGGACAAAGTTTCTCACATATTCTACTAGATATAACAATCATAACAAAGAAGGAAAAAACCTAAAGAAAGCTTAAGTTTATGTGGGACACCAGCAAGAGGTATAACTTGAGGTTGATAGGTATTACAGAACAGGAAGAAACCAAAAAAGTACCGGGAAAATTGTTGAAAGAAAAATTTTCTAACATCATGAGAGATAAGAAGATGAGCATCCAAGAAGTTGAACAAGTCCCAAGCAGGAAGGACCCTAAAATAAAATCTCCAAGACATACATAATCAAACATTTAAAAACAAAAGACAAGGGAAAAAATCCCAGGGAAGCTAAGGAAAAATTAAATGTGTCTACAAAGGAGAACCAATAATAATAGCTCTAATTTCTCTGTAGAAACCATGCAGGCAAGAAGGCATATACAAAATCTGAAAGAAAAAGAAATTATCAACCTAGAATCATATACCAGCAAAATGGTCCTTCATATATGATGGTGAAATTTGGCCATTTCCATATAGACAGAAATGAAAGGTATTTATAATACTCAGACCAACTTTATAAAAAGTACTAAAGGGACCTGTTTGGACAGAAAACCGACAACAGACAACAATTTGAGATTAACATACATGACAATACCACCCAGAACTCAATCCAGATATATAAGTATCCAAAGTAAGACAAACCTGTTGTTTTTGTTGTTAAGTGCTGTCCAGTTTGGTCTGACTCATAGCAACCCTATTTAGGGTTTTCAGGGACAGCTGGTGGGTTTAAACT
>NW_006408566.1:7113636-7114856 GCF_000296735.1 Chrysochloris asiatica
CCACCATAGTAAACCATGTGTTTGTCAAAATGTCCAATACCAGTCCATTTTAAGCTTACTAATACTTAAGATATTGATGTTTATGCGTCCCATTTCACTTTTGACAATTTCCAATTATCCTAGATTCATCTTTCGTACTTTTTCCAAGTTCTGATTGTTAATGGAGCTATACAACAGTTATTCTTCATTTTGAGTTGTGCCTTGTCAACAAATGAAAGTTCCACGGACATTACTCCTGGGCTTTACTCCATTTGTGTTAATATGGTCATCTCTACTTTGAGGAGACAGCTCTTCCCCAGTTGCGTTTTGGGTGCCTTCCAACCTGAGGGGCTCATTTTCTGGTCCTGTATCTCATAGTGTTTCTCTGCTATTCATAAGGTTTCCAGTGACTAAATATTCAAAAGTAATTTGTCACTCCTTCTTCCTAGTCTGTCTTCATCTGAAACAAATGGACAACTCTACAGTAATAATAAGATATTTTAACACACTGTTTTTGATGAAGGACAAAACAAAGAGAAAGAAACTGAATAAAGACACAGAAGAAGTAAAAAAATCAATCAACCAACTTGACCTCATAAAGTTATATAGAACATTCAACCAACAAGGGCAGAACATACATTCTTTTCCAGTGAATATGTTACATTCTCCAGAATAGACCACGTATTAGGTCACAAAGCAAGCCTCAATGAATTTTAAAATATTGAAACACTACGAAACATTTTGTCAGACCACAACACTATAAATTAAAAATCAACAATAAGACCAAAGGAAATTTTAAAAAAATACAGGGAAATTGAATAATATCCTGCTTTAAGACTTCTGGGTATTAGAAAAAAAATAGAATTAAAAAAATTCCTAGAATCAAATGAGAATGAAAACACAACATACCAAAACCTTTGTGACATAGGAAAAGCTATGCTGAGCAGTCAATTTACAGCAGTTAATGCATGAATCCCAAAGAACTAAAATCAATGCCTTAACCCAACATCTCCAGTAGTTAGAAAAAGAGCAGAAAAGTAAGTCTATAGCCACCTGAATAAACTAAATAATAAGGAGATGGTTATGTTTCAGTGCCATTGACTCATTTCCAACTCATAGTGATTCTGCATAGCGTGTCCAAGGCTGTAAGTCTTTATGGTAACAGAAAGCCTTATCATTCTCCTTTGGAGAGGTGGGCTTAAATCACCAATGTTGAAGTTAGCAGTCCTGTGTTTATCCTG
>NW_006408566.1:7115036-7118314 GCF_000296735.1 Chrysochloris asiatica
CGTGTAACAAGAACAAGTAATAAAATAGAAGACATCACAACAGAGCCAATGGAAATAAAAATGATAATAACAGAATACTGTGAAGAACTATAATTCCAATTTTAAAAATACACAATTTATCTAAATTAACACAGATTGATGTCGAAACTTGAAGAGACCTATAACAAAAGAATAAATTGATCATATCATTAAACTGCTCCCTAGGAAAAAAGCCTGAATCCAAACAGCTTCACCAGTGAATTCTGCCTAACAGTCAGAGAAGAGCTGTCAATGGAAAAATTCCTGAATTCATTTAATGTGTTTAGTATAACTCTGAAATCAAAAGCAAGCAAAGATATCACTATGGAGTATAGATCAATATCCCTCATGAACATAAATGCAAAATTCCTAATAAAATCCTAGCCAACAGAATCCAACAACATATCAAAATATAGTAATACATCATGAGCAAATGGGATTTATACCAGCTATGAAATGATGGTTCAATATTAGCAAAATAATGTAATCCACTGCATAATTTGAACAAAGGACCAACAATAACACGTGATCATATTGATTGAGGTAGAAAAGGTTTTTTGACAACATCCAAGATTTGTTTTTGATAAATGCACTCAAGAAAATAGAAATAAAAGGGAAATTCCTCAAAATATTTAAAAGGAATATATACAAAACCAATGGCCAGCATTATGATAAGCACTAGATCACGAATCACAAGTCTGTGATTCAAGCCCATCAGTCATGTAAGAAATATGAGCCATTATGCTCCTGAGAAGATATAAAGCCTCAGAAACCTATATAGGGTCTCTATGAGTCAAAATTGACTTGTTGACATAGAACTACCACCACCACCATAAAGCAAGAAAAGAAAATGAAAGGCATTCACATTGGAGTCCTGGTGTGGCCCTGTAGGACAAACACTAGACTTTTAATTGAAAGGTCCTTGGGATAGACTCATCAGCTGCTCCTCAGAGACCCTATACAGGGTCACTGTGAATTGTAACCAATTTGATGGAACAATAACCACAACAAACTGGCAAAGAAGTAAAACTATCTCTATTTGCAGGTGATATGATCCTAAACACAGGAAATTCCGAAGACTTGGCAAGAAAAGTATTGGAACTCATTGCAATATTTAGCAAAGTAGTTATTTGTTTATGGGTTTTAACCTTTGCTGCAAATATATCTATCCATGAATGTGGTGAAGCATACAGGGGGCAAAATTATGAAAAATTCTTAGATATTACCAAATACCTTGAGAGAATGAATTGCTGAGCCTGGGGGCTCAGAACCATAGTCTGGGGGCACCATGGTCAATTGGTTTAACAATCTACAAAGATAATGCTCTATGTTCTGTTCGACTGAGTTGTGACTGGGATCTTAAAAGCTTATAAATGGTCATCTAAGGTAAAACTATGAACCGACTCCATGGCACACAGCCAGCCAAGGTGAAACTATTGGTCTTTCCCTGTCCGGAGGAAAAAAGAGTGATGAAAATTGAAGATGTTTGGAAACAATCCAATGGACCTTGTGAACATCAGTCTCAGCAACCCTGAGACCAGAACTGTATGGTGCCCAGCTATGACTACCAACTCCTCTGAAAGGGATCAAGTTAGAAGATCCGGGATAGAGGGATTTTGTTTTTGTTAAGTGCCATCAAGTTGGTTCTGACTCATAGCTAAACTATATGAAGTTTCTGAGGCCATAAATCTTTGTGGTGGCAGAAAGTCTCATCTTTCTTCTGAGGAGCAGCTAGTGGACTCAAACCATTGATCTTGTGGTTCACAGTCTAGTGCTTATCCTAAAGAACCACATGTTCCCTGAATAGAGGGATAGAGTGAGAGAAAATGTGGAACCAAACTCAAAATCATAAAAAGATCAGATATAATGGTAAAACAGAGACTGGAGGAACCCTGATATTATTCCTCTTTGTCAACCTTCAGGTCTGAAACTGAACTCATCCTTGTGGTTCAATTTTCAACCAAGCAGTATATAGTGGGGATGGTAACACTGGTGAGGTATACACACCATAGAATGGTCAACCATTCAATATCAATAGTGCAGCACTTACCTAAGGACAAGATTCAGAAGGGTTGGGAGAGAAGGAGGACTGGAAGCAAAAAACACAGGGAGGAACTGGGATAAACGATGCTATGTGGAGGGGATTGCAATCATTGAAATGAAACAAAGTATATGATTTATTGAATGTAAAACTGAGGATCTGCTCTGTAAACCTTCACTTGATTCACAGTAAAAAGTCATAAAAAAAGCGCCATATTTTGAATAAACTATTTGCAATAAGTATTTGGTTTCCAAGATAAATAATATACCAAACCCAAACCATTGCCACTGAATTGGTTCTGACTCCTAGTGACCCTATATAGGGTTTCTGAGCCTAAAAATCTTTTTGGAGAAGACAGCCTCATCTTTCTCTAGCTAAGTGACTGGTGGGTTTGAATTGCTGACCTTGTGGTTAGCAGTCCAACACCTAACCAACAGCACCACCAGAGCTCCTCAGAGTATATAGTGTTGTTGCAGTTGTTAAGTGCTGTCAAGTTGGTTCTGATTCATAGGAAACCTGCATAGGGCTTCTGAGGAGTAGCTGATGAGTTAGAACCACAGACCTTGTGGTTCACAGTCCAGTGCTTACCCTATAGAACCACACCAGGAACCCAAAATATATAATACTTGCTAATAATCAATCAATAAGGAAAAGATAAAACCCTTCATAAACAATCACAATGACATGAACAGTCATTTCAGTAAAGAGGCAATGGTGATTAATTATTAAATATGTACTAATAGGTTCTGTGTGAGTTGTAATCAGGTAACAAAAATTAAACCAGATTGGCAAAATTAAAAATAGTTTAATGCCAAATATTGACATGGACATATGAAGTCTATAGGACTTCTTCTTGTATGAAAATAAGTTGGTAGGTTTGTTGTGGAAAATATTATAGCATTTTCTAGTTATGTTGGCGCTATCTTGGCCCTGGTGGTGGTGATTATGTGCCATGGCGTTGGTTACATAGTGACCCTATATAGGGTTTCTGAGGCTGTAATTATGGGAGCAGAAAGCCTCATCATTCTCTTGCAGAGCCACTGGGAGTTTCAAACTGCTGACCATGAGACTGGCAGTCCGAGTCATAATCACTATGCTACCAGAGCTCCTTATGTTGGTCCTGTTGTTGTTGTTAGGTGCCATCGAGTAGGTACTGACTCATAGCGACCCTATACACAACAGAATGAAACACTGCCCAGTCCTCAGCCAACCTCACAAT
>NW_006408566.1:7118899-7123868 GCF_000296735.1 Chrysochloris asiatica
AAGACAGACTAAGAAGAAGGAGAGATGAACTACTTCTGAATATTTTCAGTCACTGAAAACCTTATGAATAGCAGAAAATGTTAGCCCTAAGACTCACATGTGAATCAGGAGTCCCAAGAAAAGCAGAGCCCAAATATCTATGACAGAAAAACTGATAAACTATATAGCGAGGTATATTCTTATCATGAAATAATGTATAGTAATCAAATGAATGAATTAGGCCTTTACACATGAGTGAATTCCATTAATGTAATGTTAAGAGAGGGGGAAATGTTACATATATACAGTATTATAACACCTTGTAAAGTTCAAAAATGAGGAGATTGTAAGTCGTAAAAACAGTCAAGGAAATAGAAGATAAAATCAAGAAAGAAACCCATTAGACTCAGAAGATATTTAGAAAGTTCAAAATAGTGAGAAGTAATGGGTGCATGGTATTCATTATATTAATATTTATCCTATTGTATATTTCATATATACATTTATACATACATCGTATAATATTACATATGTAAATACATTATATGAATTTGGATGATGATGTTGTTTTTAGGTGACTTTAAGTTCATTTTCAACAGATACTGACTTCATGGGACAGAGTAGAATTGCCCCATAGGGTTTCCTGTTATTGTTATTAAGTACTGTTGAGTCGTTTCCAAACCCTGCACAGGTTTCTGAGGCTGTAAATCTTTATGGAAACAGAACGCCTCATCTTTCTCTTGCGGAACCGCTGGTATTTTCAAGCTGCTGACCTTAAGGTTGGCAGCCCACTTGTAACTACTATGCTACCAGAGCTCCTTTATAGGGTTTCCTAGACTATAATTTTTATGGACTCTTGGTGTGGTGCTGTAGGATCAGCATTGGACTGAACCAGAAGGCTAGTGATTCAAATTCACCAGCTATTCCTCGGAAACCCTAGACAAGGTCGCTTTGAGTCAGAACCAATTTGATAGCACTTAACAGCAACAACGAATCAGGCTGCGAACCTTAAGGTCAACAGTTCAATACTACCAGCTGTTCCGCGGGAGAAAGATGAGGCTTTCTGCTCCCGTAAAGATTTACAGCCTCGGAAACCCTGTACAGGGTCGCTGTGAGTCGGAACTGACTCCAATGCACATAACAACAACAACAACAATTTTAATGGAAATAGATCGCCAGATCTTTGTTCCATGGAGCTACTGGGTGCATTTAAACTGCCAATCTTTGAATTGTCAAGTGCTTAATCAAATATATACTTTTCAAAAGAGGTAAAGGAACTCTACTTCAAGCAAAGGAAACTGCAAAAGGCCATTGAAAGAACATCTAGATAGGTTCTAGAATCTAGAACTGTACTGCCTGATATGATAGCCACTTGTAATTTAGCACTTATATGTGCTTAGTTCAAATTGAGATGTAATGCAAGTGTCAAATACACACCTGATTTCAAAGACATAGAAAAAAAAGATGATATAAAATATCTCATTATATTGATTACATGTTGAAAAAATATAAAATATTTTTGTTGTTGTTGTTGTTGTTATGTGCCGTGGAGTCGGAACCGACTCATAGCGACCCTGTACAGGGTTTCCGAGGGTGTAAATCTTTACGGGAGTAGAAAGCCTCATCTTTCTCCCGCGGAGCAGCTGGTAGTTTCGAACTGCTGACCTTGCGGTTTACAGCTCGATTCGTAACCACTACGCTACCAGAGCTCCTTTTTGTATATTGTGCTTAATCAAAAAAATTAAACTAATCTTTGCTTCCTTTTAATGTGCATTATAGATTGAATTATGTTCATTTAAATATATCATTGTTGTTAAGTGCCATGGAGCTGTTTCCCACTCATTTAGAGTTTCAGAGGAGTGGCTGGTGAGTTTGAACCACTGACCTTGCAATTCAAATCAACCTTGCAACCCAGCACATTAACCCACAGTATCACACCAGGACTCCCCATTTAAATGTATGTGTTGAAATTCGAATCCCCTGGACCTATAAATAGGAACCTGTGTAGAAATCAGGTTTTTCTTTTGTCATGTGAATGAGATTATACTAGAGTTGGGTGGGTCCTAAATGTAATTACTTTTGAGTTGTAAATGGACCAGAATAGACACAGAGACACACACATGAGGAAGACAGACACCAGTGAATGCCAAGGACTGCTGGCAACTACTAGAAACTGAAATAGACAAGGATTTCTTTCTATAGTCACATTCTGAATTTGAACTTCTGGCCTTCAGAATTTCTAGAAAATAAATTTCTGTGAATCCACTAGGTAACTAAGACAATGTATCCTCCAGCAAGTTTTAAAGTGCACATTGTGATTCGTATTTGTATCTTAACATTATGTTTCTGTTGGGCTGCACTATTCAACACTCAAGGAAGCAGCAGTCAAGAAATCAAATGATGCATTGCATAGGCAAATCTGCTGCACAAGACCTTTTTAAAGTGTTGAAGAGAAAAGATGTCAGCTTGAGGACTAAGGTGAGCCTGACCCAAGCCATGGTATTTTCAATAACCTCGTATAAATGTAAAAGCTGGACAGTAAATAAGAAAGACCATAGAAGAATTGATGCTTTTGAGTTATGGTGTTGGAGGAGAATATTGAAAGTGCCATGGGCTGCCAAATGAACCCACAGATCTGTGTTGGAAGAAATGCACCCAGAGTGATCCTTGAAGGCCAGGATGGCCAAACTTCATTTCTCATACTTTGGACATATTGTCAGGAGGGACTAGTCACTGGAGAAGGATATCATGTTTGGTAAGGTGGAGGGTTAGAGAAAAAGAGGAAGACCCCAGCAAGATGGATTGGCAAAGTGGAAGCATCAGTGGGCTCAAGCATGGCAACAATAGTGAGGTTGGCCCAGGATCAGGGAATATTTCGTTCTGCTGTGCATAAAGTAAGTCCCTATGGGTCAGTATCAACTTGATGGCACCTAACAACAGAAACAACAACATTCTAGATTCTGACAGAAAGCCAACTCAGCAAACATCATGAGCCAATTGTTGTTGTTGTTGTGAAGTGCCGTCGAGTCAGTTCTGACCCATAGAGACCCTGTATAGGGTTTCCGAGGAGCAGCTGGAGAGCTTGAACTGTTGAACTTGCAGTTCAAACGGCTTTGCAGTCTGGTACATTAACCCACAGTGCCACACCAGGACTCCAATAAGACAAGTTAAGTTCAAGAGGTTATGTGTTAAAGGTACATAACAGAACCCTATGCATGCTCATTCATTTCTTAATCCAGTAAGGATATGTTGACAGTTGTCTGTGTCAAGTCACTGTGTCAGAGATGACAAAGAAATAAACCTTTCAAGAAGTATTATAGTACAGGTGAGGAAGAAGATAAGCAAATCAATAATTACCATGCAGGTTTATAAATGTTCAGAGCTAAAGCAGATCAAAGGAGGAATATATTGGGTAGAAGGTTTTTCTCAAATAGAGTAATTAAAGGCAAATAGAATAATCTTACAAACTCATTCTTACACAGCTCTAGACCTACCTTCATCACTCCCCAACTTCAATTTATTCCCGAATAGTCCTTTCAGTGTACTGTTTGGTTACCTATTCAATCGTGGCCATATGCCTATAGTAAACTTCGTATTTCCTTGCCTATGCCCTGTTTTGGCTTTTTTCTTAATGACATAGTTTTCTTCTCTATTTTTTTGTCATGGAGACCACCTCCCTCACTTATGACCACCCTTCATCCCCAACTCACTAAATGGAGAGGATGGTTTGTCATTTTCTTTGTTTCCCACTTTGGCTTCTTTGTCATTCATTTACGTCCATTGCCCGAAATATCTTCTAAGGTTCACCCTGACTGATTTTCTTCATTTTTGTTTTTGTGCTTTTCCATCTGCAGACACTCCCCCTCCCCTACATTCCTCTATGACTTCCGCACCTGTATCACAGTTCTCCTCTTTGTCTCATACCTGCCCTCATCACTCAGGGCTTCAGTATCCCTTTCAGGATCCAAAACACTTACTTCAAACTTCTTTGACTTTCTCACTTCCAGTGATCTTAATTTCCATTGTTTTAGCCACATTTGAGTTTTATCTTTGTTTGTCTTTAATATTTAGGCCTATTTCTCCCTAATCTGAATATAACCTCTTAGCCACCCTTCCTAGCTTCTATAGATTACACATATGCCTTCACATCTTGGATATAATTTACTTCATAAGTAACTCTAATTTTTCTTATTTCCTTCTCATACTCTTGGGAATGAAGTCTGTAAAAATATGTAGTAGGACAAAAGTGAGAAATCTTTAAGAACACTACCACCTACAAAGCTTGATAACATATTCCTCCTTCCTGCTCTATCTTTTGGTACACACATTCTGGATGCTCATCTTTATTTGGATAAATGCTATAATAATTCCATGTTAAGTTCAAATCCTTCAGAGGACACTAAGAGCATGTTATTATTTATTTATTTTTTCTTTTCTTAGTTCCTACTGCAGGGACCCAATCAGCTTTTGATTAAGTAGCCTGTCATTTCTTAATTATTTTGTATTTATTTGCCAACTCCCCAACAGACCTCTACAAGAAAGGACATTCCCTCCATTTTGTTGACATTTCACACATCACATTAGCAAAATGTTGGATATATATTTGGTGTTCAATAAGTGTATAATTTTTATTTCATAATGTAAATCTAGTAGTAAAAACCACATTGTCCTTATTCTGATTATTTTTGCCGGTTAAAGCACTCCAGAAGATATCAGTGTTTCTTATTTGATTTCCCCAGAGAGGCTTGGGAAAACCCCAGTACAAATATAAATCCATAAAGTCACTTCTCTGATTGTATTCCTGAAGCCAAACGAGGTTGGGTGTAGTTTTGAGAGTAACCAGGAACAAAACGTGCAGAGCGCCATAAGAATGATAATTGTTAGTTGTCATCATGCTGACTCCTGGTGACCTACGCATAACAGAAAGAATTGCTGCTCAGTCCTATCCTGTCTTCATGATCACTCATACATTTGAGTCCATTGATGTGGA
>NW_006408566.1:7124328-7125879 GCF_000296735.1 Chrysochloris asiatica
TGATAAGTAATTTATCGTCCTTTTCTAATATAGTTCCCCCAAACCAATGAGTTAGATTATAGATGAGGAAATGGGGGCTCTGAAATAGTAAGTGATTTGTTAAGGGAGGCAGCAAATGTACGGGCTAGGATTTGAACTCATATCTGTCTAACTATAAAACCCATGATTTTAGAGTATAAATTTGTCTTCTGAACATTAATTGTTCTTGTGGGTTCAAATCCTTTCTTCTGCTAACAGAACTCTTTTTCTTTGGGGAAAAGAATTTTTTCCCAGGTGTAAAAATGGCAAGGGGGCCATATCTGACCTCGTCTGACTTCACGAAGTGGAAGGAGAATAAAATTCATCAATCCAAGCATAATTCTTATGAGGCACAGTTCAGACATGTCTCTACCAGCCAACTTTCTTTATCACTCCTGATACCAACTGTCTTCCCACAGAGCTTTCTGCTTCTCAGTTGGGTTCAATAATCCATCACAATCTCCACACAGAACTCAAAAACAATCCTCACATTTATAGTGTTTATTATGGAAATTAACAAGTTACAATTCACTGTAAGAAATTGTTGAAAACAGTTCTTCTGTCAGGACAGCCTCTTTTTAGTTATCCCCTCAGGCATACATCTCTCTGGTCCTGGGTCTGTCAGCCATATGATCTCTTGGTTTCTACCCTGCTTAAGCAAGTGTTATGAAGCTCCTTTAAGACTTCTGATAGATGCCCCAAGGGAACACGATCTTATCATCAGCCTTGCCATAAGCTGTGTTCCTAGAATGAGGAGGTTCAGTGCACAGGAATCTAAAGGTGGCAAGGACAGGCTCCACATGTGACTCTTCTTTCTTGATGGCAGTGAGTTCTTCCATTCGTGCTTATGATATGACTCACTTTATAACTAGTGGAATGGTAAAAAATGACTAATCCCCTCATAAGAGTGCCGTACACCTTATTTGCATGGTTGTCACCAGTCACTTAAGGAACTCTGGTAGTATAGTGGTTACAAGGTGGGCTTCCAATCTCATGGTCAGTACTTCAAAACTACCAGTGCTTCCGTGGAAGAAAGAAGAGGCTTTCTGCTCCCATAAAGATTTACAACCTCGGAAACCCTATACAATGTCGCTATTAGTCATAACCAACTCCATGGTACATAAACACCATCAACAACAACCCAATTATTCGAGAGCACAGTGACTCTGTAGGATAAGAACTAGACTGCCAACCGTAAGATGGAGGTTTGAGCCCACTTTTTGGGAGAAAGATGAGGCTTTCTGTTCTTGCAAAGATTTACAGCCTTGGAAACCCTATACAGAGTCACTATAAGTTAGATCTACCAGTCATCTGTCAGTCTGTCGTACTGTGGAAGTGTGCCTGTTGCTGTGATTCTGGATGCTATGCCACCGGTATTTGACAAAACAGCAAGGTAACCCACCATGGACAAGTTTCAGCTGAGCTCCTAGATGAAGACAAGCTAGGAAGAAAGGCAGATGACTTCTGATTATTTAGTCAATGAAAACCTTATAAATACCAGTGGAACACTATCAGATAGCACCAGAATGTTAA
>NW_006408566.1:7127252-7137610 GCF_000296735.1 Chrysochloris asiatica
TATTGACTATGCAAAGGCTTTTGATTGTGTGGATTATGAGAAGCTATGGACAACATTGTGAAGTAAGAGTATTCCAGAACACTTGATGTGCTCATGAGGAATCTGTACCTGGACCAAGAGTCAGTTGTTCGAACAGAACATGGGAACACTGAATGTTATAAAATTAACAAAGGTGTTTGACAGGGTTGTATTCTGTCATCATACTTATTTAAACTGTATGCTGAGCAAATAATCCAAGAAGCTGGGTCATATGAAGAAAAACGTGGCATCAGGATTGGAGGAAGACTCATTAACAGTCTGCGATATGCAGATGATGCAACCTTGCTTGCTGAAAGTGAAAAGGACTTAAAACATTTACTGATGAAGATCAAATAGCACAGCCTTCGGTGTGGATTGCATCTCAATGTAAAGAAAACAAAAATCCTCACCATTGGACCAATAAACAATATTCTTATCAATGAAGAAAAGACTGAAGTTGTCAAGGACTTCATTCTTCTTGGATCAACTATCAACACTCACAGAAACAGCAGTTAAGAAATCAAATAATGTATTGCATTAAACAAATCTGCTGCACAAGACCTTTTTAAAGTGTTGAAGAGAAAAGATGTCAGCTTGAAGACTAAGGTGCTCCTGTTCCAAGCCATGGTATTTTCAATAACCTCATATGCATGCGGAAGCTGGACAGTGAATAAGGAAGACTATAGAAGTGTTTATGCTTTTGAGTTATGGTTTTGGAAGAGAATATTGAAAGTGGCTTGGGCTGCTAAAAGAACCAACAGATCTGTACAGCCAGACTGCTCCTTGGAGCCAGAATGGCCACACTTTGTCTCTCATACTTCGGACATATTATCAGGTGAGACCAGTAGCTGGAGAAGGATATCATGTTTGGAAAGGTAGAGGGTCAGAGAAAAAGAGGAAGACCTCCTGCGAGATGGATTGGCAAAGTGGCAGTATCAATGGAGTCAAGCGTGGCAACAACAGTGAGGCTGGCCCAGAATTGGGCAGTGTTTTGTTCTACTGTGCACAGTATTGGTATGAGTCAGTACCAACTTGATACACCTAATAACAAGAAGAATAACAAGCAAGACCAGTTAATACAATTATTGAAATATATCCATGAACTACTGAAGCCAGTAATGATGACATTGAAGAATTCTACCAGCTTCTCCAGTCTGAAATTGATCAAATATGCAGTCAAAATGTATTGATAATTACTGGTGACTGTTAATACAAAGGTTGGACACATAGAGGAAGGAATAGTATTTGGAAAATAATGCTTTGATGATAGAAACAATACTGAAGATCCCATGAGAGATTTTTGCAAGATCAGTTACTTCTTCATTGTAAAAGATGAGTATACACATAGGCTTCACCAGATGAAATAAACAGAAATCAAATTGACTACATCTGTGGAAAGAGATGGTGGAAAACTCCATATCATCAACCAAAACAAGATCGGGGACCATCAATTGCTCATATGCAAGTCCAAGCTGATGCTGAAGAAAACTGAAATAAGACCATGGGAGTCAAAATATGACTTTGAACATATCCCACTTGAATTTAGAGATAATCTGAAGAACAGATCTGACGCATTAGATACTAAAGACTGAAGACTAAAAGAATTGTGGCATGTCATCAAGAACATCATACAGGAAGACTGCAAAAAGTCATTAAAAAGACAAGAAAGAAGGAAAAGACCAAAATGGATGTCAGAAGAGACTCTGAAACTTGTTCTTCAGTGAAGAGATGCTAAAGCAAATGGAAGAAATGAAGGTTTAAAAGAGCTGAATAAAAAATTTCAAAGGTCAGCTCGAGAAGACAAAGACAAATGTTATCATGAAATGTGCAAAGACCCGGAGTTAGAAAATGAGAGGAAAAAAACATGATTAGCATTTCTCAAGATGAAAGATATGAAGAAAGCAATTCAAGCAATACTGAATGATTCTATGGGCAAAATATTGACTGTTGCAGAAAGAATCAAAAGATAGAATATACAAAGTAACTGTAACAGAAAGAAATGGTCTATGTTCACCCATTTCAAAAGGTAGCATGTGATCAAGAGCCAACAATACTGAAAGAAGAAGCCCAAGGTACAATGAAGATATTGACAAAGAACAAGGCTCTGGGAACTAATGAAATACAAATTGAAATATTTTAGTAAACTGATGGAGCACTGGAGGCACTCACTCATCTATGCCAAGAAATTCGGAAAACAGTTACTTGCCCAACTGATTGAAAGAGGTCCATATTTCTGCCCATTCCAAAGAGAGGTGACACAACAGAATATGGAAATAATTGGACAATATCATTAATATTGCATGCAAGTAAAATTTTTATAAAGGTATGTCTGAAATTGCTGCAACAGTACACTGACAGGGAACTGCCAGAGGTTCAAGCCAGATTCAGACCTGCCTGAATGTGGAATGATGGCTATCATTGCTGGCATCAGATGGATCTTGGCTGAAAGCAGACAATACCAGAAAGATGTTTACCTATGCTGTATTTACTACACAAAGTCTTTCACTTGTGTGTATCATGACAAGCTATGGGGAACATTGCAGAGAATGAGTATTCTGGAATATTTAATTGTGCTGATGAGGATCCTGTACACAGACCAAGAGGTAGTTGCTCGAATAGAACAAGGTAACATTGAATAGTTTAAAATTAGAAGACATGTGTGTCAGGATTGTATTCTTTCACCATACTTTCACCATACTGTATACTAAGCAAATAATACTTGAAACAAAAATCCTTGGTGCTGGATCAATAAATAACATCAAGATAAATGGAGAAAAGATTGGAGTTGTCAAAGACTTCATTTTGCTCGTATCAGCCATCAACACTCAAGGAAACAGCAGTCAAGAAATCAAACGATGTACTGCATTAGGCAAATCTGCTGCACAAGACATCTCTAAAGTGTTGAAGAGCAAAGATGTCAGTTTGAGGACTAAGGGGCACCTGACCCAAGCCATGGTATTTTCAATAACCTCATATGAATTTGAATGTTGGACAATGAAAAAAGAAGATGGTAGGAGAATCTATGTTGGGTGAAATATAGCCAAAATGCTCTTTAGAAGCCAGGATGGCCAGACTTTGTCTTTCATACTTTGGACATATCAGTAGAGACCAGTTCCCGGAGAAGGGTGTCATGCTTGGTAAAGTGGAGAATCAGCAAAAAAAGGAAGGCCTCCAACAAGATGGATTTGCAGAGCGGCAGCAACAATTGGTTCAAGTATATCAACTACTGTGAGGTTGGTGCATGACCAGCTAGTGTTTCACTCTGTTGTGCATAAGTTTTGCTAAGAGTAGGTAATTAGTTGATGGCACCTAACAACAACAATAACCTGAGTTGGAACCAACTCAATGGCACTTAACAACAATAAGAATCAAATCATTTTATGGGAGTTACAAATACTATAGCTGGAAGAGTCATAGCAGGTAATTCAACTGCACTACCCCTCTGTGTGTGGCGCTGTGGGTTAATGCTCCAGACTGCAAAACCGTTTGAACTGCAAGTTCAAGCTCACCACCTGCTCCTTGGAACCCCTATACAGGATCGCTAGGGGTTGGAATAGACTCAACGGCACTTAACAACAACAACAACAACAACAACAACCCCTCTATCAAGGTCAGTAGTTTAAATCTACCAGTTGTTCCTCGGGTAAAAATGAGGCTTTCTGTTCTGTAAAGATTCACAACCCCATACAGGGTTGCTGTAAGTCAGAATTGACTTGGTCGCATGCAACCACCACCACACCACTATTCTCCGTTCTGAAGAGCAAATAGTCTCTGTCATCTTCCAATGTGATTATACCGTTTCACCCATAATGATTGTTCAAGGGGTGGCCTCTGAATCGAGCTGAACCAATAATGCCTTATTTACATGGTCATAACTCACACTTGTCTAATTGGAATTCTTTCTTGAGTGGCAGTAAGATTCTTTACCTCTTAGGTACTCACACTGGGTCACTATGAGTTGGAACCTACTCCACAACACTTAACAACAACAATAGCAGCAATCTATTTTAGGAACAAAATATTAGAACCAAGAGACAAAGCCAAAACATTGCAAGTCAGACAGTACCAAAAGCAGATTAGGGAGTGAGGGACAATGGAAGTGAAGATATCTAAAAACCGTTTACTCTGAAAGAACTCTGTGAGGCCTGACTCTGTTTTTTATCTTTTTTGTTCGTTTGTTTTTCATGTCGTTAGTCATGCACTGGAGTCCTGGTATGGAGCTATGGGTTAATGCACTGGACTGCAAGGTCGATTTGAACCACAAGTTCGGTGGTTCAAGCTCACCAACCGCTCCTCAAGAAGCCTAAACACAGTCATATAAGTCAGAACTGACTCAACAGCACTTAACAACAGTCTTGCATTGGTCTACTAACTGCAAGGTCAACAGTTTGAGTCCACAAGCACTCCACAGGAGAAAGATGAGGCAGTCTACTCCTGTAAAGATTTACAGCCTTAGAAACCATATGCAGGGTCTCTATGAATTGGAACTAACTTGACGACTCACTACCAGCAGCCACAAGAAGAATCAGCTTACTTTAAAAGCATGACTGTAGTAAACAATAAAATCATAATTTTATAAGATGAAGTCATTCCTTTTAACAATCAAGCCCAGATAAAGTCATAAAACCATCCCTATTGTGGCATTGTGGTTAATGCACTGGACTGCAAAGTTGGTTTGAACTGCAAGCTCACCAGATGCTCCTAAGAAAGCTTATAAAGGGTCACTATGGTTGGAACTGACTTGACAGTATTTAACAACAACAATTCTAACATCATATTTTCCATTGATATTCAGTATCTTTTTAGTAATGATTACAACTTGGATAAAGGCTATACTAGTCCCAAGGACTCCTGGTGTGGAACTGTAGATTCAACACTGAACTGTGAACCACATGGTTGGCAGTTCAAATCTACCAGCTGCTCCTTGGAAACCATCTACAGGGTCGTTATGAGTTGGAACCGACTTGATGGCACTTAACAACAACAATCCCAGGAAGACATCAAAAAGAAATCAAAGGCATTCAAGTACATACCATGTCATATTAGCCAGGAAAGAACAATATAGAATGAACTCAGTGTTAATTTTGGCAATGTTAATTTCACTCAGGATGATGTATTGAGGTTTGTTTCAGCAGAACAATCCATTTTTGACAATAGACCAGAAAGGCATACACCACCACTAATTATTTCTTACCCTATATTTTCATTTTGAACATATAATTGCATGAGCTTAATGTCATCACTGAGTTTAACTGGGGATCAGTCTCAAGCAGCAAAATATAAGATGTAAATAATTCATTGGCTCACCTTGTGATTTCCATAGTTACCAAGGGTTTTAGGGCCCTGACCTCTGGGAGAGAGGGGTAAAGCCTTGGATTGAAGCTTTATTTAGCAAATCCTCCTATTCAAAGCCTATAAGCTCCTTGTTGCTGTCAGCACTTATTCAAAAGGTGCCTTGTCAACAGATCACATTTGAGTGGAGCACTACTGGAGCAGACAGAGTAGGAGGAAACTTGGAAGCTTCTGCTTTAAACAAGTCACGTGAATTGAAGGCGGCTTTGGTTTTCATCTGCAAGTAAATAGCATTTGTATGACTCACATTTTGTTTTGTGACATGTGTCATGAATATATGTGAACGCACACATCTAAGTGTGTTTGTCCACTGAAATTGGGTAGTGTTTTCACACAGTACATAGCCTAGTAAAAATAGTTGGACCTCCAATTATTCCTTGTAGATTTTGTGATTAAGTTCAGAACAAGACACTATCTAGCCCAACTCACTGAAGAATCTACCACCAGTATAGTCACATAGTATGGACCAATACTTTCCAGTGATAGAAATGGATAAAAGTGTATCTAAGCTATAACATCAACCATCTACACCCACCAAAATCAAAGATTCTTAGGCAATTTCTTTGTTCTCTCTTTAAAAATGGTTGTGATGTAGTATTCAGCCTGTAACTTATTGGAATACCTAAAAGGAGTTCTAGAACTTGCACAGTGAAATAAGCTTCTTGTGGAGCCTTTGTAGTGTATAGGACCTTAGGTGGAATCCTGAGACCCATCCAGAACCTTCTGAGGTGGTACATTCCCACTTGAAAAGACATCCAGACTAGCCTCGAGCAGCTAGAGGACGAGAAGATGTCCTGAAACAAAGGCCAGCAGGAAAAACAAAAACAAAAACAAAAATGGCATTCTGCTTGGCTATTACAAAATCAGGAAATCTGTTCTGGGTGTCATCAAGTAAGCAATCAAGTCCCTTCAGAGCACCGCCCCCCCCGACCCCCTGCTGACCCCAAGATGGAAACTCAAAGGGAACACACGAGCAGGCATGTAAGCTTGCTAGCAACCGCATTGGTCTACATGTGAGTGAAAGTGGGGGAAAGTCAGTAATGAAGATATGGGCTGAATTCCATAGACTCATGTTGATCTTGAGATGAGAGAGAGAAGAGGAAGGGCTGGTTGGTCCGAAATTTGGGGATATTTGGGAACCTGGGCACTGAGGGCTAGAGCTGAGAGTGAAGCATCCAGCTGATATGAAGTGGGGGGAAATGCACAAGAACAACCAAACTTGCAGATAGTATCCATTTGACCTAGCTTCAATGGCTTGATTACCAGAGCTTGACTAAAGGAAGATAAGGAAATTTGATAAAGGAAGCAAGCATAAATTGCTACAATTTGATGAACTTGACCTACACTTATGGATATAGTAGCTCAAAATACCAAATGAGAGCTAGAGGGAAGGAGGCTTCACATCAAGGATCAAGCCTATTCCTTCTGTATACAGGGTTTATAGGGACATTGGAGTCCTGGTGTAGCGCTGTGGGCTAATGCGTCAGACGGCAAAGTCATTTGAACTGCAAAGTCAGTGATTCAAGCTCACCAGCTGCTCCTTTGAAACCCTATACAGGGTCACTATGGGTCAGAATCGACTCAACGGCACTTAACAAGTTAGATATTAGCTACGTAAAATGCCAGGGTCTATAAAAGCACTAAGTGGCTGGTTTACAAGTTTTCAAGAGGGAGTTTAGTTTCAGAGTGTGCTGGGGAAGGTAGAATCTCCACTGCATAGTTTTCATCTTGTCTAGATGGGTCTGGTGAAAGGAGATGGAGGTAGGATTTTTTTTTTTTAATTTAATAGTGAGTAATTGTTATCATGACTAATCACAATTGTTATAACTGTAAAGGGAGAAGTTTTGTAGCATAAAGGGGGGGGTAGTTATTTTTATAGTCCCGGAGCAGAAGACCCTAAGACCATCAAGGGAGAAAAGCATGAGGCTTTCTGCCACCTCTAAGGTTTAAGGACACTCTATACAGGGTTGATATGAGTTGGAGCCAATTCAAGGCACTTAACAACAACAGCAATATCAAATTTTATTAAGTGGAAAACTAATTTAAATTGAATAGAGATGGTAAACTTGAGAAAATGGATTTAAAATGAGAAATATATCCTCTTTGTTGTTGTTGTTAAGTGGCATCAAGTTGGTTCCAACTCACAATAACCCTGTATAGAGTTTCCAAAGAGCAGCTGGTGGGTTTGAACTGCCAACCTTCTGGTTAGCCGTTTTTTTTTGTTACTTTCCATCAAGTCAGTTCCCACTCATAGTGACCCTGTATGGGATTTCCAAGGAGTGGCTATTGAACCTCAGGCCTTGCGGTACAAACTGACCTTGTAGTCTAGTCCTTGTCCTACAGCATCACACCAGGACTCCAGTGCTTATCCGTTTTTGTGGGGTTTTTTTTGTAGAAACTTTTTCATTCAGAACCCCCCCCTCCCCAAAACTAAAAAGTTTTCCAACCACACACAAGGAAGGCGTATGGGAAGGGGGAGGTGTCTGTCCTTCCAGCCCTGGCCCCCACCCGATAAGGTTTTGGCAGCAATAAAGGCTTCGAAAATAAAAATGGTGTATGCGTGTGTATGGGAAGGAGAGAGGTGCAAAAGCAGTGGGGAGTGGTAGGGGGAAGGGGCAGATGAGGTCAGTACTGAGCACGCCGCAGGTGGGAGACCATTTCATAACATTTCTTGTTGATCAAACCACCGTGGACACCTTCTTTGCCCATCAGCAGGACTAGCGTCTTGGCAGTCGTGATGACAGTGAGGTTGAAGGTAGGAGCTCTGCCAGTGCTCTTGGTGCAAAGATCCATGGTATACTCCCCATCCAGCAGCAGTGAGTCCCGGATTACAGAACATATCTGGCCAAGTGTCAGCCCATTCACGAAAAAGCTGAATCCATCTTTGCTAACCAGAACGCCTACCACAGCTGGCGTGATATTAACGAATGTTTTCCCAGGGACAGCGGCCCAGACAGAGGGAGAGTCCTTACAGCCCATGATGGCCGCGTCCTGACAGGTCCAGTCCGCCATGGCGGTGCTACTGGGACTGCTCTTGGTACTGCTGCTGGGGCCCTGGACTGAGCTCGGACTGCCTCGAGCTGGCAGGCAGAGGGCTGGCGGAGAGGTTGGGGCTTGCGCTGCTGTCCGGACCGCGGCTCTGCTAGCTGTGTCTCCAGAGCTTATCCTTTAATTATTTTAGTTAAGTGCAGTTGAGTATGTTCTGATCCACAGCGACCCTGTATATGGTTTCCAAGGAGCAGATAATAAGCTTGAACTGCTGATCTTGTAGTTCAAAGTGACTTTGCAGTCCAGCGCATTAGCCCACACCTGGCCTCCAGTGCTTATCCTTGTTGTTGTTGTTAAGTGCCGTCGAGTCGGTTCCAACCCATAGCGACCCTGTACAGGGTTTCCGAGGGTGTAAATCTTTACGGGAGTAGAAAGCCTCATCTTTCTCCCGCGGAGCGGCTGGTAGTTTCGAACCGCTGACCTTAAGGTTCGCATCCCGATTCGTAACCACTACGCTACCAGAGCTCCTTATCCTAGTGACTGCTAATTTCATTAAGGCGTTGTTGTTGTTATTAAGTGTTGTTAAGTCAGTTCTGACCCATAGCAACCCTGCATAACGTTTCCGAGGAGCTACTGGAGCTCTGGTAGCGTAGTGGTTACGAACTGGTGCGCTCAAACCTCCAACCTTTTGGTTCAAATCAACTTTGCAGTCCAGTGCATTAACCTACCGTGACACAACAGGAATCCATTAAGGCATTAGCTGATTATGTTAAATGAGCTGCTTTGTTATTATGGGTGATACGCTTGGTCCTAGTTTCGGTTCTGATTTATTATAACTCAGGGTGTTTGAGAATTCCCGTTGTCAGAACATGCTGAATCAGCATCGTTGATAATGTTTCACCTTCAGCTTCAGTCTCAACAGGTTATGAACTTGTTCTGACAAAGCTGAAAAGTATATTTGGAATTGCATTTATTTCTACCAGGAGTTGAGGCCTAGAATTATTTATGTTTCCAGTGCAGTGAATTCTAGATGCCTGAGTGACCTCCACGATTTTAGCCTGGTTTGCATGCCTGATCTTCCCTTAGTTTGTTTACCTGTTGTCAGGGATTCTGGCACAATTTTTTTGTTATCCATTTTTCATGTGAACCTTAATATCAAGACTTGTATGACTAGTACAGAGTCCATAGTTATTGAATATAAAACAGGGAAAAAAGGCCACTCACTATGTATAAAGTCTGGGCTTGTTCAAGAAAATACGACCACTGCAAATATCAATGGCTGGTTCTCGTTAAGTGCCATCAAGTCGGTTCGGACTTGTAGTGAACCTGTATCAAGTTTCCAAGTCTGTAAATCTTTGCAGGAACAGAAAGCCTCATGTTTGGGCATAATAGAGACAATAGGGGTAGGAGAGATGGAAGTAAGTATTTTTGGTAACAAATATTGGTGAGGGTTATACAACATAAATAATGTAATTTGTATCACTATATTGTACCTGTAAAAACTTGAAAAAATTGTCAAATTATTGTATGTTTTACAATAATTTAGAAAAAAACAGAAGAAAATGAAACAAACCAGTCTGTACAAATGTGGAAAGAGCTGGGGTATTACTGATCTGGATGACTGACACAAGAGAATCAAGAAACAGTCGTTATAATGCAATGGAACAGGAAAAGAAAGGTACCATGAGGAAATTAGCAAACCTCTGCTACAGCTAGGTAAGAACTGGTGATAAGGTCTGGAAGCCTGCCACGTTGCACTGCAAGGACTTCCCCAAAATTTATTTGATTCATTTCTGCCTTTCAAGTCTCATACACATTTTAATCCAGAATCATATAGGAAAGAAAATTTTAAGAGATGAAGTTCCCAGATTCAAAAGAAGTTAATTTGTCAAGATGCTATCTGATTGACAACAAACATTATAGCAAAATCCATCCCTTTTGAACTTTGACATGTGTGCCCACTGAAATTGGACTTCTGTGCCCTATGCCCTGGAGTTCTT
>NW_006408566.1:7138026-7140660 GCF_000296735.1 Chrysochloris asiatica
TGCTCCATCTCTCCACATCATCGTCTCTGCCTCCATCTTCTATGGGTAGGGTCCTGTACTTCACTCTTCTCCCTTAATGGTTCCAGGGACCTTCACTCCTGTACTGCAAAGACAACCACTCCCCAGTTTTGTTAGGAAATGTCTACCTTTACATTTCCAACCCTCACAGTCAGTCTTGATAGCAATCATTCACTATTGTACCACAAGAGTCTTATCCCCATCTCCTTTCCTCAGCCCCATCAAGACAGATTGAAAACCACTCAGTGGAGCTTCTACCTTCCCCTGTATCCTCTGGAGCTAGGCTACCTCTTGAAAGTTTGTAAGCCAGTTACTTCTTGCCCTTTGTAGCCCCACCCCCAATTTGGGTAGTCAATATTTAAGTTGCCCATCCCTGTCTACCCTGTGTACCGAGGGGGTGGGAATGATCCTTGCTGTAAAGATTTGCTCACTCTTTTGAGCTACTACATCCATGCATATAGGTCAAGTTCATCAAATTGTATCAAATTATACTTTTTTTTCCTTTTCTTTCTTCTTCTAGTTGAGTTCTGGTCATCCAGCCATTAAAGCCAGGTCAAGTGGGTATTATTTGCAAGTGTGGGTGTTCCTGTATATCTCCCCTCACTTCATATCAGCTGGATGCTTCATTCTCTCCTCTAGTCTTCTGTGACCATGTCTATGGGCCCAGGAGTCCCCAGGACTCGCCGTACTGCTGGCCAACCAGGTCTCAACCTGTATTCACAGGAGTCTATTGAATGTCAACAGACTTAGCTCACAACTTCATTGCTGTTCTTCCCCTACTTCCCCTTATTGGTGACCAACGTGGTCACCAGTCAGACCACATGCCTGCTCGTGTATTCCACTTGAGTCTTAGTCTTGGAAGGAGATTTGCCCTGGGTGGACCTGACCACCTGCCTTGATGGCTCCTGGGCGGACAACTTGCTTGTTCTTACAGTAGTCAGTTGGACTGCCATTATTGTTTTTTATTTTTCCTGCCAGTCTTTCTTTCATGAAGTATCTTCTGCCTTTCTAGCCGCTCCAGGCTGGTCTGCTTGTCCTTTCAAGTGGAGATTTCCCACCTCAGAAGATTCTGGATGGGGTTTAGGATTCCACCTATGGTCTAATGTGCAAAGTCTCCACAGGAAGCCTCCTCTTTCACTGGAGGATGCTAATCTTAAGGTAGGTGGTTCAAACTACTAGTCACTCCTTGGAAACCCCATGAAGAGTTGCTATGAGTTGTAGCTGACTCAATGGCATTTAACAACAACAACAACAAATCTCAAGGCCAGTGATATAAACTCACCAATTACTCCTTGGAAACCCTATACAGGTTTTCCTATACAAAAAACCCTATACAATAATTATAACAATAACAACAACAATAATAGATTGTCAGGCTGCCAGCTGAAAGGTCAGTGGTTCAAAACCACCAGCCACTTTTCAGGAGAAAGATGGGACTATATGCTCCTATCAAAAGAAACAATTTCAGAAACCTGAAGTGGTTCTACTCTGCCCTCTAAGATAGCTAGGAGTCAGAATCAACTTGAGGACAGTGGGGTTTTGCCCACTAATTAAGACCTTATTTAATTTCCAAGTAAACAAAACACCATCATGCTTTCAGTTATCATAATGAAACCATCTAATGTACAACTAAAGAACAACCAATCTCTTTCTTAAGAGAAGACTCAGGATTGACTTCTGGCAAGATGGTGGACTAGGCAGATGCACTACACAGATCCTTTAAAACAAAGATACAAGAGACCAAATAAAACAGACACAGTCGAAAATCCTGGAACCCTGAACTTTAGAAGAGAGGTTAGAAAAGTGGATTGAGTGCTTGCTGGGAGAAGAAGCTGACCAGAAACAGTGAGAGAGGGAGATTGACTAGTGAACAATTAGCCAGATGCAGCACTATCATCTTGAACCTTTGTGAGCAGCTTTGGCAACAGAAAGTATCCTGATAGAGCAGAATCACACAGGTGAATGGAAAGGTATGATTTCTTCTTTTTCCTCATGTTTACCTGGTACCAGAGGTGTGGCCAGCTCCCATCCTCATCTACCACTGACACACTTCCTGTTGTCTGGGAGTTTGAAGCCATGTGGTTGGAAGCCACGCCAGTGTGAGTCAGGGATCAGATAGACCACTTTGATGCTAGGATTCAGGTGGGCTGGGCATATGATCTATAGAGCCTTCAAAGCCACCAGTCAAAGTGACCTCGGCTGCCCTTTTGACACCGAAACCAGCTCCATCAAGGACCTCCATTAACTATTTCCAGATTGAGTGCCTTGAACATAGTTAGCACTCTATCTTAGGCCAGGAACTGCACAGTCACTGCACTCCCAATCCTGCTTCATGAACTCCTTGGCTTGCAGGAATCTCCCCCACCCCCCACCTCCAGAGTTTTTCTCTTTGTTTTTTTGAGTTTATTGCTTTTTTTTTTAGTTTATTGTGCAAAGATCTGGAATCAGAAACCCAAAAAGGAAGAACATGCTCAACATTTCTCAAGCTGGGGGAACTGAAAAAAAAATCAAGCCTTGACTTTCGTTATTGAAAGATTCTCTGGGAAAATTATTGAATGATGCAGAAAGCATCAAGAGAAGATGGAAGGAATACACAGAGTCACTGTACCAAAAGGA
>NW_006408566.1:7141045-7142640 GCF_000296735.1 Chrysochloris asiatica
TGAGGGATATCATTGCTGATGTCCGATGGATCTTGGCTGAAAGCAGAGAATATCAGAAAAATGTTTACTTGTGCTTTATTGACACCTAACAACAACAACAACAACAACAACAACATTTTCTTTCTCTTTTCATCTTAACTCTGCCTGGTTTTTTAAAGGTTATTTAAAATTTTTTATTTTCTCTTCTATAGTTCCATTTTCCCATCCCTCTTTTCTCTTTTTAGTTATTATATTCTTTTTTCTGGTCCCTACCTTTTTTTTTTTTGTTTGTTTGTTTTGCTTCACCCATTGCTTTTATTATTTAATTTGGTTCTGTTGGGTATTAATTGCTTTGGAGTTGTGTGTTCCATTTTGATCTCACCTCCACTCATTTCAAAGTAGATTCCTTCTTTCAATTTATACAAACATTAAACCTCCATTTCCTGCACCCCCATGCTCCCCTCTCTCTCATTCCCTCTCCTCTTCTCTGTTCACCTTGTGAGAAAACTTCTCTTTAAGCTGGGGTCACTTTCCTCCGATCATGCCTGCCTCTCCTTCCCTACCTGTCACCAGTACCTTATGTTCTGCCCACATTGTTCTGTATCTCATCCACATGATGACAATCGGAGCCAAAGGAAGAGCTACTTCAACCCCACAGAAGCTTGATGGATACAGATCTGGGGCATCTGACTTAATGAGTGGTCAGGAGGTGGGTAGTTCTAGGACTGGCCAGCCTGGAGGCACGATGACTTCAACAAGCACTCCAGCCTTTTCCATCTTGCCCTTCTGATCTTCTTTAGGGGTGGGGCAGTGTTGGCTAAGTGACAGAACATTGGCCTTCCCCAGGGAGGCCCAGCCTTGATTCCTGGTGAATGCACCTTGTGGGCATCGCCACTCATCTGCCAGGAGAGGTGGTGCTGGGATGCTGAACAGATCTCAGTGGAGCTTCCAGGCTCCTGCCTATTTTTAATTATTTTTGTCCTTTATTATTTTCTCTTTTCATTGTTAGTTGGTTTCTTGTTTATTCTGTTTTGCTTCCTGGTGAATGTGTGAATAGGGAAGGGCTCTCCTCTTTCCCACTCAACAGGAGACAGCAAATGTGCCTATACAACCCAGCCACAACCATACCTTCAGCAGCTTCACTTACTGGGAAAGAGACAATACCAGTTCTTATACCACCTGATCCATGACAGACAGCAACCAACACAGGCAAAATCTTTCTTAAATTGAGATGCATGAAAGGTGAACAAAGACCAGTGCACACATTTCCATTCTCTAACTACCCACAAAAGACAGTTGGTGAGAAGCTAAGAACACATCAACATACAGTCATCAATTCAAAACAAATACAACAACTCCACATTGCCCCGGAGATAATAGACAATTTTAGCTCACATGAAAAAACAAGAAAGAATGGCTAACACAAATGTCCAAGATGCAGAGCCAGCATAAGATTTCAGAGGAAGAAAAGGTAATGAAACTAACTGAAAAAGAATTTGAAAGAATTATATTTAGGTAGTTTCAAATGATTAACAGAAAGATGGAGGAAAGCAAAGAGACTATATGAACAAGAAAAAAGAAAAGAACCGCATGATTATATCGATTGATGCAGAAAT
>NW_006408566.1:7143781-7144691 GCF_000296735.1 Chrysochloris asiatica
AAATCTCCCACTATAATTGTAGATTTATCTACTTCTTTCTTCAATTCTAGCAGGATTTGCTTTATATATCATAGTGCTCTGTCATTTGGAGCGTAGATATTGACTATGGTTATGTCATCTTGCTCAACTGACCCTTAATTATGAGATGTGTCCATCTTTATCTCTTATGTAGGTTTTTGCCTTAAAGTTTTTTGTTTGTTTTTTCTTTTATCAGAGATTAGTATTGCCATTCCTGCTTGTTTTTTATTGCTGTTAGCTTGGTATATTTTTTCCTTCCTTTAACTTTTAGTCTGTTTTTCTCTTTGTGTATAAAGTGTGTCTCTTACAGGTAGCATATTTAAGGGTCTTGTTTTCTTATCCATTCTGCCACTCTCTGTCTTTTAACTGGTACATTTCGTTCATTGACATTCAGTGTAATTGTAGATATGTATGGATTAACTGCTCTCTTACGTTAATTTTTGTGGTGCTGATTGTTCCTTTGTTCTGCATGCCTTCTTATGCTACATTCATGCTCTTTGTGCTATTTCTTGTCAGTTTTTCTTAGTTTTAATGTTTCCTTGTTCTGCTTGGATCTTCATTTTCATGGTAAGTTGTGAAGTATTAATTATCTTTGGGGTTACCCTATAGTCTATTAAGTTTTCCCTTTGTTTTAGATAGTATCCTGCCATCTACTTAAACTCCTCATCACCTGGGTCTCTGTTCCTGTATGTTTCCCTTCTTTGACATTATTAATATTTTGATCTTTGGTTGGTCTCACAGGTCTTCTGAATTCATTGCTTTAATTTTTTTTCCATTCTTAACTCACCTATCTGTTGACTGAGTTCCAGGTATTGTTGCCACATCTGTCAATCACTGGTTGTTGTCTGTTCTTGCTGGTTTTCATTCCAAAGAACTCTCTTTAGGATGTTTT
>NW_006408566.1:7157436-7158322 GCF_000296735.1 Chrysochloris asiatica
ATGCAGATGACATCCCTTTTTCAGGTGGGTCTTCGGTGAATGCTGGCTCCCTCAGGCACGCTCGCTCCAAAGATGGAGAAGTGGCTGTCCGCTCGCTATAGGTGGAGCCTTGCTTTTACATCAATACCTTCAGTACTGTTTGTATTTCTTCCTTCAATAACATTGGTTCTTGATCATATGGTAGCTCTTGAAATTACTGAGCATCAACCAGTTCCATTTGGTACAGTGACTCTGTATTTATTCCATCTTCTTTTGATGTTCCCTGTGTCATTCAATATTTTATGGTTGTTGTTAAGTGCCATCGAGTCGGTTCAGACCCAGAGGAACCATGTAGAGGGTATCTGAGGAATGGCTGGTGAATTTGAACCACCGACCTTGTGGTTCAAATGAATTGTAGTCCACTGCATTCACCCACAGCGCACACCAGGACTCCATTTTACCTATAGTGGTGGTGGGTATATGCCAGGGAGTCGGTTCTGATTCATAGTGACCCTATACAGGGTTTCTGAGGCTGTAAATCTTTACAGGAGCAGAAAGCCTCATATTTCTCCCATGGAATAGCTTACAGTTTTGAACTGCTGACCCTGAGTTTAGCAGCCCAATTTATTACCACTATGCTACCAGAGCTCCTTATTTTACCTATAGAATCCTTCAATATTGCAACCTTAAATTTTTTCATCAGCCTTTTCAGCTTGATGAATTCCCTTTTGATTTTCTAACTCTAGGTCTTCGCACATTTCATTATAATACTTGACTTTATTTTGTTGTGCTGCCCTTTGAAATTTTCTGTTCAGCTCTTTCACTTAATCATTTCTTCCAGTCACTTTAACTTCTCTACACTCAAGAGCAAACTTCAGAGTCTTCTGACATCCACTTTGGTCTTTTC
>NW_006408566.1:7159107-7161616 GCF_000296735.1 Chrysochloris asiatica
AACAACAATAGCAATTACATTTCTGGAGAGTTTTATTCTTAATGAAATAGATGAATCAAATCAATCATGATAATAATAAGAGAAAGCATATACCGTCTATTTACAGAACAAAATTTTCAACAGAAGAAAACTGAACTTCTCCAAATGTGTCTCCCAACTAGTCACCAAATGAAAATAGAATTTTCACTTAATTGAGACTGTACATAAGAGACCCACTAGAGGGCTCTGGATTAGTTTTCAGTGCTGTTTTAACAGAAATTTATTTTTTCATAGTGTAGGAAGGTGAAAGTCTGAATTCAGGGCGTTGGCTCTAGGAAGTTTTTCTCTATCTGCTCTGGGGAAAGGTCCTCGCTGCTTTTCAGTTTCTGCTTCAGGATTCCTTGGTGACCTTCATGTGGCAGGTAGCTTCCCCTCATTGTGCTCCCTTTTTTACATTTATACCTTAAAGCTGATTGGTTTAAAATACACTCTCAACTGATGTCATTATCATAACAAAGAAAATCCTATTCTCATTCAGATTATATCCATAGGTATAAGGGTTTAGGATCTACAATACATCATTAGATTGGACACAATTCAGTGCACAAGAGGTTCCCCACTTGGTTTAATGCTTTTGAGGGAGCACTACAGTTTCATTTTGTACTGGGCCTCACTAGTTCTGTCAGCAGCTCTCCTCCTGGGGCAACTGCACTGACTCCTCCATTCCCAATTCTCAATTTCAACTGCCTTGGGGAGACTCTAGATTGCTGATGAAATGGCTGTTAGATCCACTTTGTACTCCACGGTGTGATGTTCTACCTTTAAAATTCAGTCCAATTGAGATTTCTTGCCTTTATTTCACAAAGCACAACTAAAAGTTAAACCAGGAACGTGTATGTAGGTTTTCAAAGGCAGAGTCAACAAAAGGGGAAGTGAACATGAAAATAACTAAGTAAGAATTGCAGTAGTTTGTTGAGCTCTTGGAGTCCTGTTGTGGCACTATAGGAGAAGCACTGGCCCACAAGGTTGGTCTGAATGGCAACGGTTGGTGGTTCAAATCTATCAGATGCTCCTTGGAACCGACTTGACAGTGCTAAGCAACCAAGTATAGGTGGTTATCAAGCGCTGTGGAGTTGGTTTCAACTGACAGAGAGGCTGAATAGGGTTTCAGAGGCTTTAAATCTTTTTTGCAGGAGTAGAAAGCCTTATCTTTTTCCCACTGAGCAGCTGGTGGGATTCAACCGCCAAGCTTCAGTCTAGCACTTATTCTATGAAGCCACCGAGCTCCCAAGTATACATAGCCTCCAACTTATTTATGACATATTCAAGTTATGAGAGACCACATTTTCAACCATTTATAGCTTAGACAATTATAACCTGTGTTGTTGTTGTTAAGTGCCGTCGAATCAGTTCGGACCCATAGCGACCCTATATAGGGTTTCCGAGGAGCAGCTGGTGAGCTTGAACCGCCGACCTTGCTGTTCAAACTGATTTTTCAGTCCAGCACATTAATCCACAGTATCACACCACACCAGTTCACTATTACAAACAGAACTTTGGGGTACTTCAAATCATACATACCTCTGGGATACCTATAAAAGTCCAACAATGGGGTGGAAAGGAGTCCTGGTGTGGTGCTATAGGTTAATGCTCCAGAATACAAAGTCAGCTTGAACTTCAAGGTCTGTGGTTCAAGCTCACCAGCTGCTCCTTGGAAACCCTATACAGGGTCGCTATGGGTCAGAACCGACTCTAAGGCACTTACCAACAACAATGGAGGGGAAAAATTAACTACTTAGCGTTATTTTAACATGCAACTCAGTAATCTGACACTCGTAGCACAGATACAGAACACATTTCCTGGCTATTGTTATTGTTGGGATCCATAAAGCTGATTTTCAGCTCATAGCAACCCATAAGTACTTGTCTGCTAACTGAAAATTGAGCCTTGTCTGTCAAACGAAACTACCCAGCAGCCCTGTGGGAGAAAGAGCAGACGATTTACTCCCATAAAGAACACGGGCTAGAAAACCTTAGGGGACAATGCTACTTTGTCACATGGGATTTCTATGACACATTTCCTAGTTGTTGTTGTTATGTGCCGTGGAGTCGGTTCCGACTCATAATGACCCTGTACAGGGTTTCTGAGGCTGTAAATCTTTACGGGAGCAGAACGCCTCATCTTTCTCCCGCGGAAGCATTTCGAAACTAACCAGCAGTTCCGCGAAAGAAAGATAAGGCTTTCTGCTCTGGGAAAAGAATTACAGCCTCGAAAACCCTGTACAGGGTCGCTATGAGTCGGAACCCACTCCACGGCACTTAATCACCACCGTCATTATAAAAGAAAGCAATTTTAGGTACCACATTGAATCTAATATTTTTTTGTAGAGTTTAAAAAGATAGCATACATCAGATTGTTGTTGTTGGTAAGTACTGTGGAGTCGGTCCCGATTCATAGTGACCCCCACACAGGGTTTCCGAGGCTGTAAATCTTTACGGGAGCAGAACGCCTCATCTTTCTTCCGCGGAA
>NW_006408566.1:7162279-7176106 GCF_000296735.1 Chrysochloris asiatica
ACCCACCAGCAGTAGTTCTGATCCACCAGCTGCTCCACGGGGGTAAAAGAGAGAGCTTTCTGCTCTTACAAAGATTTACAGCAACACTACATAGGATCTCTATGAGTAGGAATTGACTTGATGGGATTAGTATATTTGATTTGTCCAAACTTTTTTATTTTTTTACTATTTCTTTTTATAATTCCCTTCTTTCTACTTTACTTAGATTTGTTCTTTTGTTTTTGTGTTTCCTTCTTAAGCTTAATAGTTGCTTGCGTACTTTGAGACTTACTTCTTTCTTAATTTCTAGTATTGTCATATGTGGTGGAAAATTCCTTCAAATATTGCTTTAGTTGAATCCCATACATGTTTGCATTTTACTTTTTATATTAAGCTTAAGTGTTTTCTATAAAGTTTTAAGTGCTTTCTATTTTCCATTATAAGTTTTTCTTTGATCTATGAGTTATTTAGAAGTTTATTCTAAAAATCAATAACAAAAAAGAGAACTAAAGTAAAACTATCATCTATAATGCAATGGGTGAAGTTTCTTTAGCTTCTAATTTTCTATTTTCTTTAATTCTGTGTGATCTGCTATCTGGCCTAAATATTGAGTTCTAGTTCCAATTATTAATTTATTTTATTTCTAAAAGTTTACTTTTCTTTTTCATATCTTTCTGGCCATATTTTGACATTCTCATTGGTTCTTTAACTATATTAGACATGCCTTAAAATTTTTATCTGTTAATTTTGATATGAGAAACTTAGTGGGTCTAATCTTGCAGTATATTGTTGCTGATTATTTCCATTTTATGTTTTTGTTATTTGTGATTTTTGATTCAATATAACTGAAGCAGCGACACCAGAGATGGAGGCAGAGATAATGATATGGAGAGACAGAGTAGTTTAGACTCATGGAAAGAAAAGGCTGTGTGCTTGTGTCCAGGACATAGGCTTGCATAATGTGACCTTTGGTTGTTTAAATGATTATATAGTCCTGAGTGTTTTTGTGCACATCCAAAAAAAACCCAGAGGAAATAGAAGCAAATACTGTTGAATGATGATGCATGGAGGGGATTGTAATCATTACAATGAAACAAAATATGATGAGTGTAAAATTGATGTAATCCCATGTAACTATCACTCATTTCACAATAAAAACTTTAAAAAATTGGAATGTATGAAACATAAATCTAGGAAAATTGGAAGTTGTGGTAAAATAAAATAAAATGCATACAAATCAAACTTTTAGACTGAAACAGACTGGCATTGACTATTTTGAATCTGACAATCATACAGTTTACTATGCCAGGTACAACACATTGAAGAGGATGGTATCACACTCATCATCAAAAAGAACATTTCAAGATCTATCTCGAAGTATAATGCTGTTTGTGATAGGATAATATTCACATGCCTACAAGGAAGACCAGTTAATAAAACTGTTATTCAAATTTACACACCAACCACTAAACCAATGATGATGAAATTGAAGAACTCTACCAACTTCTTCAGTCTGAAATTGATCAAACATGCAATCAAGATGTACTGATAACTATGGGTGATTGGGATGTAAAGATTGGAAACAAAGGAAGGATCAGTAGTTGTAAATTGAGGATTTGGTGGTAGAAACAATACTGGAGATTGCATGATAGAATTTTACAGGACAAATTACCTATTCAATGCAAACACCCTTTTTAAAGGACGTACTAGACTACTATATACACGGACCTCATCTATGCCAAGAACACTTTAAAGAGGTCATTTGCAGCAGGTTTGCCAAATGCAATATGGCATATGATTTCTTGACTGCTGCTTCAATGAGTGTGGATTGTGGATCCTGGCTGGATGAAGTCTTTGACGGCTTCAGTCTTTTCTCCATTTATCATAATGTTATTCGTCCAGCTGTAAGGATTTTTGTTTTCTTTTCATCGAGGTGCAATTATACCATACCACCGAGGGTTGCAGTCTTTGATCTTCATCTGTAAGTATCTTAAGTCCTCTTTGCTTCCATGAAACTAGGTTGTATCATCTGCATATCACAGGTTGTTAATGAGTCTTCCGCCAATCCTAATGCCACGTTCTTCCTCATATAATCCTGGTTCTCAAAGTATTTGCTCAGCATACAGGTTGAATAAGTATGGTGGAAGGAATTAATCTTGGCACACATGTTCCTGATTTTAAATGAACAGTATCCCCTTGCTCTGTTCTAACAACTGCCTTGTTGGTCTATGTACAAGTTGCTTGTGTACACAATTAAGTGTTCTGGAATACCCATTCTTTGCAATGACACCCATAGTTTGTCATGATCCACACAGTCAAAAACCTTTGCTTTGCCAATAAAGTACAATTAATCATCTTTCTAATCTCTGCTTTCAACCAAGCTCCATCTAACCTCAGCAATGATTTTCTTAGTCCATGTTCACTTCTGAATCTGGCTTGAATTTCTGGCAGTTCTCTATATATACTGTTACAACTGTTTATGAATTATCTGAAGCAAATTTTTTTCTTTCATGTTATGTTAATGATTAATGTTTCAAGATTTCTACATTCTGTTGGGTCAACATTCTTTGGAGTGAGCACACATACAGATTGCTTCCACTTGATTGGCCAAGTACCTTTCTTTCAATGTATACATGAGTGAGCACCTCTAGTTCAACCAATTTAAAAGGGAATATATGATCAAGAACTGACTAGATATCACCTAGCAACAGCTATATATAACTTGAAAATATTTTTAGACTTTTCTTTTTCATTGTCATGAAACAATATTAAAAATCAATTTAAAATTCATTTCACTGGTTAGTGTTTCTAAGATGAAAGTTTGGGGAAATGGTTTTATGAGAACTTACTCTGTATCTACTAGTTTAATACTCTTAGTAAACAACATGCAGGAAAAAAAATCTCTATGGGAGCAGAAAGTTTCATCTTTCTCCTGTAGAACTAATGGATTTGAACCACTGACTCTACAGTTAACAACCCACTACATCACCAGGGAGCCCTGATAATACATAGCTGTTGTTGTTGTTAAGAATATACTAAGTACTTACGACTGTGGTAGTTTCTGACTCATGTATATCCTATGCACAACAGAACAAAATACTGCCTGGTCCCGCACTATCCTCACAATTACTGCTATGTTTAAGCCCATTGTTGCTGCCACTGTGTCAATCCATCTTGTTGGGGGTGGGGGGTGGTCTTCCTCTTTTATGCTGACCCTCTAACATTACCAAGCATGATGTCCTTCTCCAGGGACTGATCCTTTCTGACAACATGTCCAATGACCAAGAGACTAAGTCTCTCTACCCTCAATTTTAAGGAGCATTCTGGCTATACTTCTTCTCTGCCAGATTTGCTTGTTTTTCTGCCAGTTCATAGAACTTTTGATATTCTTCTCCAACACCATAATTCAAATGCATCAATTCTTCTCTAGTCTACCTTATTCATTGTCCAAATTTCACATGCCTATGAGGCAATTGAAAATACCATGGTTTGGGTCAGGTACACCTTAGTCTTCAAAGTACCATCTTGCTTATGAACATTTTAAAGAGGTCTTGTGCAGCAGATTTGCAATGCAATATGCCATTTGATATCTTGAATGCTGCTTTCATGAATATTGATTGTGGAGCCAAACAAAATGAAGTCCTAGACAACTTCAATCTTTTCTCCATTTATCATGATGTTATTTATTGGTCCAGATGTGAGGATTTTGGAGTCCTGGTGTGGTGCTATGGGTTAAAGTAAGTTTGGGTTAAGGTATGGGTTAAGGTAGGTTTGAACTGCAAAGTCGGTGGTTCAAGCTCACCAGCTGCTCATTGAAAATCTATGCAGGGTTGCTGTGAGTAGGAGCTGACTAGATAGCACTTAACAGCAACAAATGAGGATTTTAAGCAGTAGATCCATCAGATAAGCACTGCACTGAGAACCAAAAAGGTCTGAGGTTTGAG
This sequence comes from Chrysochloris asiatica, assembly GCF_000296735.1. Taxonomy (NCBI): domain Eukaryota; kingdom Metazoa; phylum Chordata; class Mammalia; order Afrosoricida; family Chrysochloridae; genus Chrysochloris; species Chrysochloris asiatica. The sequence goes on from NW_006408566.1 coordinate 7,166,203, forward strand.
CCCAGCCAGATGCTCCTTAGGATATTGAGGAGGCTTTTTGTTCCTGTGATGATTTAAAGCCTTGGGACCCCTATGCACAGTTACTATGAGCCAGAACCCACTTAAAGGCACTTAACAACAACAACATGAGGATTTTCATTTTCTTTACAATGAATCGCAACCCTTACTGAAGGTTGTGGTCTTTGATCTGCAACAATAAGTGTTTCATCCCTGTCCCTGAAGGAAACTTCTTTTCAATTGATTGACTGCTCAGAGCTGACCTTATCACAGAATTAGCAACATTATATTAGATCTTAACTACATGTCAACTACCAAACCACTGACAATCCTGGCCCAGTGGATTGTTGACATAAAACCTTAACTCCCACACTAATCTAGGATTGTAGATTAGTCCAGATGCAACATCAAACTTTCTCTCTAGGTTGTGCCTCTGTCTATCTGCCTCCCACTAGACCTGCCTCCACTTGGCAGGAGGCAGTTAATTCCTCTCTGCCACTTCCCATCATTATTGGGGATCCATTAATTATCCTCAACATTCCCTTTGATTGTTAGCAGTCAAACTGAGATAAGGTCTCCATAAACAAGAGAAACGTATTTCTCAAGAAATTCTGAAGACTACTCCTTGAACTATCCTTAATGGCCCCAGAAATCCAGAATAATTCACTCCACTGGAAGAAAGCTCTGTTGAAAATTTTATCCTACTGTAATGACTTGTATTTCACTGAAAGCATTTCACTAATTGCTCTCTTATAGTCTCCAAAAGAAAAACATTTCAATATTTTGGAAATTTTTGTAAGTATTAATCTTTATTAAATTTTCTTCTTGGTTGAGTTAGCATTATGATCATTGTTGTTGTTGCTGTGAAGTGCTGTTGAGTCGGTTCCGACCCATAGTGATCCTGTATAAGGTTTCTGAGGAGCAGCTGGTGAGCTTGAACTGTCAACCTCGCAGTTCAAACAGCTTTGCAGTCTGGACTCCATTTATGATAATTTTGGAGAACTATGATAATTAGCACAGGATTATTTTTCAGTGCCTTATCCAAAATCCTGAAATTCAAGAATAAATTTGTAACATTAAAACATATCCCCAAATTAGCAACAAACAGATTTGGCTTCTAAACGTGTCCAAAACTGATAGGAAGACATGTATAATCTATTAAGTGGAGCCTTGTTGACCTAGTGGGTTAAGGAGTAGATTGCTAGCCACAAGTCTTGCAGTTCAAACACACAAGCCCCTCTGTGGGAGAAAGGAGGCTTTATGCTGCTGTAAAAATTTACAGCCTGAGAAACCCTATGGAACAGTTTTGCCCTATAAAGTCACCATCAGGTGAAATGGATTTGAATAAGTCATTAGATGTAATAAATGCATTGCATATTTTGAAAAGCATTAAGCATAAAATTTAAGTATCATTTCCACTGAATTTCTTAATAGAAAAGATAAAGACTTTTTTTTTAAGTTAATTTAAAAGTCTTTGGATACATCATACTAACTTTTGTCAGAATGAAACAAGTTAAGCATCAATTTAGTCCAGTCTTAAAGATTTATGTACTGAGACAGCTTTTTATATAGATAAGTAGATGAGAATGGAAGAGATTTTATTATTGCACTGTTGTTGTGGTTGTTGTTTTTAAGTGCCATCAAGTCGGTTCTAACCCATAGCAACCCTGAATAGGGTTTCCAAAGAGCAGGTGGTGAGCTTGAACCTCCAACCTTGTGGTTCAAACTGACTTTTAAGTCCAGCAAATTAACCCACAGTGCCATATCAGGACTCCATTGTAGCAATGTGGTAGTGGTTACGTGCTGTGGAGTTGGTTCTGACTCATAGTGACTCTGCGTAGGGTTTCCAAGGCTGTAAATTTGTATGGGAGCATAAAGTCTCATCATTCTCCCTCGGAACCACTGATAGTTTCAAAGTACTGAATTTCAGGCTAGCAGTCTGACTTGTAACCACTATGCTGCTAGAGTCATATGCTTAAAAATCATAAAATTGCTCGATACCAAGAATTTGTTCAATGGTTAGCTAACAGTTTGATTGGCTTCTTAAATCTGTAAAACAAAGATGCTAGGTGACTTGTCGTCTGTTCCAACTCATAACAATCCTATACACTACAGAATAAGATACTACTGGCTCCTACCCCATCCTTACAACTGGTGTTGCGCTTGAGCCCGTTTCTGCTGCCACTGTGCCAATGCATCTCATTGAGGGTCTTATTCTTTTTTCTGACCCTCCATCCTACCAAGCATAAACCCTACTCCATGCACTGTTCCTTCCTGACAATATGTCCAAAGAATGAAAAACAAAATCTTGCCATCCTAGCTTTTAAGGAGCACAGAATTAAAACCCACCAAACTCACAATGGAGTCTTGGTGTGGCACTATAGGATAAGAACAGGACTGCTAGCTACAAGGTTTTCAGTTCCAACTCACCAGCTATGCCTTGGAGTCAGAATCCAACTCAATGTCACTTAACAACAACAACAAAACTCACAACAGAATAGAGTCTGTTACCAAGTCCTGAAGATCCTCACTTTCTCTACATCTATGCTAATATTTCAAATTGTCCTCTTTTGTGATAACCTGAAGATGTTGACAACCTGGTGAATGAATCTCCTCCAGCACAGTTTAGAATAAGAGAGCTGTTACCTGGATTTTGTAGAATGGAGAAAGGGCAATTGTTGAGAGGATTCCTTGAGCACAGATGCTGTTTCAGGAGGGAAGAATTCTTCAGGACAAAGTATAAGTGGAAGATTTGAAAGTCAATACTTTAAAATCTCTTTTTGCTTGTTACTTTCAGAATGGTTATATTATTACCCACAGAAGTACACAAACCCTGAAGACTACTGATAAGAGGAAAGAGAAACTAAAGAAGACCAATGTTAATTTGGGCAATTTTATGTTCAGATTGAAGTTTTAGAAAGATCATGCTAGCTGCAGAAGGGAGATTAATGACCAGACGGCAAAACGGAGAAACCTGAAGCCGTGGCTAAAGGAATAAAATTGAGAGCATTCAAACAACGGGAGCAACAGTTAGGAAAACTGTTCTGAGATTTGTACGGAACTCATTCTCTCCTTGATGTCTTACATTCTCCCAGAGCCACCTAAGAACTATGCGAGATGTAAAAGGAAAGTCAGAGCGTTAATTTGCTTTAAGGCAAGATCATCTTTCAAAGTTTGGAATTACCTTGAAAGTTCATTTTTTTTTCTTAGGAGAGTTTTCAGTAGTCTTATCTAAAATTAAAATACCGAGAAATAATGAATCATTTCCTGAAGCTTTGTATGTTTTTGAGACTAATGAAATAAATTGACTTCTACTCCTATAAACAAATTCTCTGTTTTGAGTAAACTAGCCAAGGCAATATAAACCCATTCTATCTAAATACTATGTATCCTTATAAGATTAGCTCACATTTTATCTAATTTTTAGAATCTCCTCAAATGAAACCATTGTATAACAATTTTTATCTTGTAAAAACTTTTTTAAAATAATTTGTTTCCATTACCCTACATTTGTCAAAATTTCCATATTGTCTGGAAACTTCTCTTGGGTTGTTGTGAAAGACTGCCATCAATTATGATTAATTGGTATTTGTGGTTGTTAAGTGCTGTTGAGTTGGTTCTGACTCAGAGGGTTCCTGAGGAGTGGATGGTGGGTTTTAACTACTGACTTTGCAGTTAGCAGTCCAATACCTATCCTACAGCATCACTACAGGACTTCACTTAATATTTGGCTTTACTATGTTTATATCTTGTCCATCAATGAGATTTTAAGTTAGAAGTATTATGAGCTTCTGGGAGTAGGACATAAGCCTAAAGCTTCTTTAAGGCACCCAGAGTATCAAATGTTATGTCACATAGGAAAAAACTGTAACTGTTTATCAGTCAATTGAAACAACCTCATGGATAGTTTCCTTGTCTTCATGACTGTTTTAGAGAGCTTATCCTCTTTTTCTTCATTCTCTTCTAAATATGAGTTTCAATGGGACTACAGCAATGGGCTCAGACATAACACAATTGTGAGGATGGTGCAGGACCTGGCAATGTGTCATTGTATTGTTTATAGGGTTGCTATCAATTGGAACCAAATCAATGACACCTAACAGCCCTATCTATATCATAGAAACAATATAGGGATCACATTTTCTTGTTCTTTAAACAAATATTAGCCACACATTTTATATGTACCAAGCATTACTAGGTCCTGGAGATATGCTGATAATCACAGATGTGTTTTTCCCCCTAATGAAACTTTAGTCTAAAACAGGATTTCACAGCCTCAACACTACTGATACTTTGGATTGAATACTTTTTTTGTAGAGCAATCCTGGTGTGGTGCTATAGGATAAGAACTGGACTGCTAACCAAAAGGTCAGTAGTTCAAACCTACCAGATTCTCTTTGGAAACCCCATACAGGATTTCTATAAGTCCAAACTAGCTCAACGACACTTAACAACAACAATTTTTTCTAATGGTGAGACTGTGCTGTCCATTGTCGAAGCGTGAATGCCCACTAGATGCCTGCTCCCATTCATGACAACCCAAAATTTCTCCAGACATTGACAAATGTCCCTTGGGGAAAAAACAAACAAACACTAGTTTAATTGAAGATCATGGCTTCTGAGAAATAAAGTCTCTTTCTGCTGCTGGATATAAAATAGGAAGCATTTCCTGATGGCCACCATTCTTTAACCAAAAGAGAAGTCAGCTGGTACTGTGGATTCATGGAAAGATGGCAATAACCTAAGGTTGTGGTAACATGATAAAAATGGAATCATCCATCCCAGAAGCTTTCCCAGCTCTGAACTTCGTGCTAAGTTACTGTGCTTCTATGTTATTTAGTTAAAAGAATTTCTGTTGGACCTCAAAGTATTCTGATACTCTCTCTCTGAGTCTTCCCTTTTTCCATTTATAAAATTGAGCCAGTAATATACTCTTTCCTGGTTGGTGAACATGATAAAAGAGCTCAACGGTTCAAGGCCACCCAAAGGCACCCTGGGAGGAAGGCATGGTTATCTACTTAGGAAAAAGCAGCCATTGAACAATCTATGGAGCACAGTTCTACTCGGACATGGGGTCATCATGAGTCAGAGCTGACTCAATAGCAAATAGAAATATATTCTTTGATTTACAATCAGGATGAAATGTTTACAAAACACTTTGTTCACTTTATGACATACTTTGTTGTTGTTAAGTGCCATAGAGTCTATTCCGACCCAAAACAACTCTGTGTAGGGGTTCCGAGGATCAACTGGTGAGCTTGAACCGCAGACCTTGCAGTTCAAACGGCCTTGCATCTGGTGCATTAACCCACAGTGCCACACCAGGACCCCTTTACTAGCTGTGTTTAATCAAAGAATGAGTATTAGTATAACTTCATTTCTATTTTTCCAAGATACACATACCACTTTCAAGTAATTTTATGTTTCTATTAATTCTGCTACTTGGTATGTGCCTCAAATACTGATTATTAGTTGATTTTCTAGGAGAATCCTTCTTCAAGTATTCTTTACAATGTCCTTATAACTATTGTTTGTTAAGCTAATAATGACATAAATCTTGATTACTACAACCTATAGCATCTTGGGAACTTGACTATTATCTCTGAATGTGTATTCTTGGCCCACTGTATGTATAGCTGCATTATAGTAAAAAGGGTTATACTGAATTATTCTTTCTTTGATTGGAAGAGTCACTTGCTAGGAGATATATGAGCTAAAAACTGAACTGTCCATTTGAAAAGAACATGGAAATTATGGCATTTTCAGTAGTTCAACACTAAGTATCCTAGTTATTTAACCAGGCTACAGTAGCCATTCAGGAGGTTGGAGTAAAGATAATTTGTTGTTGTTATGTGCCGTCAAGTCATTTCTGACCCATAGTGACCCTGTGTAGGGTTTCTGAGGAGTGGCTGATGAGCTTGAACTGCCAACATTGTGATTCAAACCAACTTTGCAATCCTGCACATTAACAGACAAGCCCCATACCAGGACTATTTTTTTTAAGTTTTTTTTTGTTTGTTTGTTTTAGTGTGTGTGTGAATTGAATGATATCAGATGGGGGGACATAGGTTTTACACTCATCGTTTCATTGCAATGATTACAATCCTCTCCATTCATCAGAATTCAACACTACTTGCTTCCATTCCCTCTGTGTATATTTGGGGGCGGGGGATGTACACAAAAACAGTCAGAAATATACAATAATTTAAGCAACCAAGCAAGCCTTCCTCCTGGCTGCCAACATTCAGTCCCTCTCTCTCAATGAGTCGAGAGCCCTCAGCTGCTCTCTCTCTCCATGTCCTCATCTCTGCCTCCATGTCTGATGTTGCTGCTTCTCTGGATAGGTCCCACATTCCACTTGTGCTCTTCTCCCTTGATGGCCCTAGGGTCCTCTGTTCCTGGGATGTAAAATTAACTATTCCCCTATTTTTGTTACAAAATGTCTACCTTTACAGTTGTGACAGTTGCAATTAGACATGATAACAATTATTCATTATTAAATAATAAGAATCTTGTCCCCATCTCTTTTCACCAGACCCATAGACAAGATGAAAACTATTCAGTGGGGACTCTACCTTTCCCCACAAACTCTGAAACTAAACTCCCTCTTGAAAACTTATAAGTCAGTCACTTCGTGCCTTTATCGCCCCCTCATTTTAGGTAGCCAATATCTAAGTTGCCAATCCCTACCTGTACAGAGGGGATAGGATTGATACTTGATGTGAAGACTCCTTTCCTCTCAGTTGGTATTTTGAGCTACTACATCCATAAGCATAGGTCAAGTTCATCAAATTGTAGCAATTTATACTCAGTGCCTTTGTCAAAACTTACTTCTTTTATCTTACTCTAGTCAAGTTCTAATTATCAAGCCATCGAGGCTAGGTCAAATGGGTACTATCTGCAAGTTTGGGCATTCTTGTGCATCTCCCCTCACTTCACTCTTAGCTAGATGCTTCACTCTTAGCTCTAGCCCTCCTTGTCCATGGGCTCAAGAGTCCCCAGGTCTCGCCACACTTTGGACCTCCCAGCCCTCCTTCCTTCCATGTCTCTCTAATCTCCAGGTCGATGTGAGTCTATGGAACGTGGTGGAACTAAACCCTATCTTCATTGCTACCTCTCTCCCTCTTCCACTCACCAATAGACCAATGTGGTCACCAGCAAGCTCACATACTTGCTCATGTGTTTCTATGTTTTGAAGGAGGCATACCAGGACTCTTTATGGTGGTAGTGGTGGTGGTGTACCTTGGAGTTGATTCCAATGCATAGCAACTCTGCATAGGGGGTTTCTGAGGCTGTAAAAAAAAAAAAAAAAGAGGAGCAGAGAGCCTCCTCTTTCTCCCATGGAACAGATGGTGGTTTCAAACTGCTGACCTTGAGGTTAGCAGCCCAATTCGTAACCACTGCACTACCAGAGCTCCTTACCAGGACCACTAGTGCTTGTTTGAGATAGCTTTTGTACAAGATGGAAGGTACCTAGATCTCTGCTTGGAAATGAAGTGTCTTGGAAAGACACTTTGTGAGGGAGAAACGTCTAAGTGTTAGACTACTGAAGTTTCTGGGGTTTCTTTGTAAACATAATATAGCCAATATCAGAGGGGAGTACATGAATTGTTCCATTTCATGTTCTATATATCATGTGGCTACACTAAATTTCTTTTATCTGGAATCATTTGCAAAGGAACTTCTCCCCATTAGTGAATATTTCAAATAACACTACTAACAACTAAACTCAGTATGCAAAAGCCATTAGTTGTGACACTGTTTACTTTTTCCTGTATAAAAATTGAGCAGGTCTCCTGAATTTTCTGCTTATACTTGGAAAAAATACAGTTCTGCTGGCATTTTAAGTTGTAAGAACAGTCAAAATTCAGTATTTGAATTCACTATTCCAAGATTTCATAAAAAATCTGAATTTTTCCAGCATACCATGATTATAAAATCAGATAAGGACACCACAAGAATTAAAATGATAGGTCAGTATCCCTTATGAATATGTTGTGGTTGTTGTTTTAAAGTAATGTTCAGTCAGTTCTGACTCATAGCAATCCTGTATAGGGTTTCTGAGGAGCAGCTGGTGAGTTTGAACCACTGACCTTATGGTTCAAACTGACTTTTCAGTCCAGCACCTTAACCCACAGCAACACATCAGGACTCCTTTATGAATATAGACACATATATTCAAAAAAACTAAAAAATACTAACAAACCAAATATATCAGTAGGATTTACTCCCAAAAATAGGATTCAATGTCTGAAGGCATTCGTTGCAATGCACCACATTAATAATACATTAACAAAAAAAGAACGCATACCCCACAGATAGGATCATCTCAACTGATGCAGAAAATGCATTTGACAAAATCCTGTACCATCTTACGACAAAAATATTCTGTAAACTAATCAAGAATATTTATGAAAACCTCTCAGGTAATATTATACTCAAAGCTGACAGACTGGAAGCAAGAAGAAGACAAAGATGTCCAGTTTTCCCACTTCTAGGAGTCCTAGTATGGTGTGGTAGAATTAACACTGTACTGCTAGCTGTAAGGTCAGTAGTTCAAACCTACCAGCCTCTCCTAACATCACCTAACAATAACAACAATTAAATGTTGTACTGAGATTATTAGACAGGGAAATTAGTAAAGAAAAAGAAATAAAGAGCATCCAAATAAGAGAAGTAAAATGATCTCTATTTGCAGACAACATGATATTTAGCATACAAAATCCTATAAAATCAACAAGAACTATTATTGTTGTTGTTAGGTGATGTCGAGTCAGTTCCAACTTTTAGCAACCCTATACACAATAGTATGAAACATTGCCCAATCCAGCACCATCTTTAAACGTGTTGTTATATTTGAGCCCATTTTTGCTGTCATTGCGTCAATTTAACTCCTTGAGGGTTGTCTTCTTTTTCACTGACCCTCCATTTTATCAAGCATGATGTTCCTGTTCAGGGACCAGACCTTGCTGACAACATGTTCAAAACATGAGAATCGGCGTCTTCAATATCTTTGCTTCTAAGGAGCATTCTGATTGTACTTCTCCCAAAACAGATTTGTTTGTTCTCCTGGCAGTCCATGGTACTGTCAGTATTTACCACCACCATAATTCAAATGCATTGAATCTGCTACAATTTTTTTTATTCACTGTATGACTTACACATGCATATGATGTGATTTAAAATACACGGTTTGGGTTAGAACAAGGAACCCTGGTGGGTTATGCATTGAACTGCTATCCGCAAAGGATTTACAGCCTCAGAAACCCTACATATGGTTGTTATGTATTGAAATTGACTTGATGACAATGGATTTTCTGGATGGGTCAGGTGCACCTTAATCCTCAGAGTGACATCTTTGCTCTTCAACACTTTAAAGAGGTCTTTTGCTGCAGATTTTCCTAATGCGATATGTACAGTTTGATTTCTGACTGCTTCTTCCATGACCTTATGGGCCCAAGAAAAATGAAATCTTTGACAATTTCAATCGTTTCTCCATATAACATGATGATATTTATTGGGTCCATCATGAGGTCTTTTTATTTCCTTATATTGAGGCACAATCCATAATGAAGACTATAGTCTTTGATCTTCATCATTTAGTATTTCAAGTCCTCTTTCCTTCCAGCAAGCAAGCAAGGGGGAGGGGAGAATACAATTTATTAGAGCCAATAAACAAATTCAGCAATGATACAGAGTAAAATATCAACACATAAAGATTAGTTGTATTAGTATATGCTAGAAATAAGTTGTGCCCATTATAAAGAAAGGTGACCCAATGGAATACAGGAATCATGGAACAAATTCTTTAATATTACTTGCAAGCAAAACTTTGTTGAAGGCATTTCAAAAATGGTTGCAGCAGTGTATCAACAGAGCTGCCAGAAGTTCAAGATGAATTCAGAAG
>NW_006408566.1:7176461-7177621 GCF_000296735.1 Chrysochloris asiatica
GAAACAAAGAGGAATTGACATACTTATGATGATCAAAGACTACAGCCTTCAGTATGAATTGCACCTCAATGTAACAAAGATGAAAACCCTCACAACTGGACCCATAAATAACATCACAATAAATACATGAAAGATTGAAGTTGTCAAAGACTTCATTTTGTTTGGCTCCACAATTAACACTCAAGGAAGCAGTAGTCAAGAAATCAAACAACATATTCCAATTAGGCAAATCTCCTGCAAAAAGACCTCTTTAAAATGTTCGAGAGCTATAATGTCAATAAGAGGACTAAGGTGTACCTGACCCATGCCATCATATTTTCAATAACCTCATACACCTTTGAAAATTGAACAATGAATAAGAAAGACTGTAGAAGAATTGGTACATTTGAATTATGATGTTTGAGAAGAATATTTAAAGTACCATGGACTGCAAGAAGAACAAACAAATGTATCTTGGAAGAAGTACAGACAGAATCTTAGAAGCAAGTATGGTGAGACTTTGTCTCTCATACTTTGGGCATGTTGTCAGGAAGGATCAACCCCTGGAGAAGGACATCATGCTTGATAAAGTGGAGGGCTAGCAAAAAAGAGGAAGACTGTCAATAAGATGGAGGGAAACAGTGGCAGTAACAATGGGCTCAAACATAGTAATTGTAAAAGTGCACAGGAACAGGCAGTGTTTCATTCTGTTATGCCTAGGGTCACTATGAATTGGAACCTACTCATGCACCTAACAACAAAAACAGAAATAAATAAACCAAAATGGAAATTAAGAAATCTCAAATGACACTAGCATAAAAAAATAATAAAATACTTAGGAATAAATTTATCTAAAAATGTACAAAATTTGTACATTTGTTCACAAGAAATTGTAAAAAAACTTGGTAAAGAAATTAAACTTGTTGTTGTTATTGCTAGGTGCCATTGAGTCAGCACTGACTCAAAGTGACCCTATGCACAGCAGAATGAAACAATGTCCAATCCTGGGCCAACCTCACTACTGTTGCCATACCTGAGTCCATCAATGCTGCCACCTGGCCAATCCATTTTGTTGGGGGTCTTCCTATTTTTCTCTGACCCTCCATCTTACCAAACATGATATCCTTCTCCAGCGACTGTTCTCTCCGGACAATATGTCTGCAGTATGAGAGACGAAGTTT
>NW_006408566.1:7179431-7180502 GCF_000296735.1 Chrysochloris asiatica
GGAACTTTTTTTCTGCCAAGGTCTAATTGGATATTTATAACATAACTTAATATAAATTTATGTTGTAGTGAAAAAAACTCCTTATTTTATCGAATTTCAAGTCTCACCTGCAGTTACCTTGGCAGGGCCAGATCAAATGATTTTGCAGGTTATACAGACAGAGGGCTGGATGTTCCCAACTTCTGCTATAGTCTATTAGTTGTGTAATAACATTATGAAAAAGTCTGAAATATGGCTAAATTATTGGAATGTGACACAGAGACAAGAAATGAGCACATACTATTGAATATATGGGCTCAGCAGACTTGGTCAATACAGAGTTGTCACAAACCTTCAATTTGTAATAAACACAATAAATACAAAGCACAATAAAATAAAGCATGATAAAATGTTGTGTGCCTTTAGACAAATGAAATATAATTGAGATTCCAGAAACAGATCCATACATCAATGGTCAATTGATATTTGACAAGAGTGTCAAGACCACTCATTGTGATGGATAGTCTCTTCAACAAATGGAGCTAACATACCTAAATTTTCACATGCAAAAGAATTAAGTTGGACCTCTACCTCACACCATATGTAAAAATTAACTCAAGATGGATCAATGACTTAAATATAAGAATAAAACTCATAGAACAAAACATAGGGGTAAACCTTTATGATTTTGGGTTTGATAAAGCAAAAGCAACAAAAGAAAAAATGAGATAAACTGGACTTCACTAAAATTTAAAAGTTTTGTAGAACAAAGGATACTGTCAAGAACGTGGAAATTGTCATTGTTGTTGTTAGGTACCATCCAGTTGGTACAGCCTCATGTCCTGATCACAACAGAACCAAAAAGTGCCTGGTCATATGCCACCTTCAAAATTGTTCTTAAGCTTGAATCCATTGTTGCTGCCACTGTGCCAGTTCATCTCATTGGACTCTTCCTCTTTTTCACTGACCCTTCACTTTACCAAGCATAATGTCCTTCTCCAGGGACTGGTCCCTTTTGACAGCATGTCCAAAGTATGAGAGATGAAATCTCACCATCCTGGCTTCTAAGCAGGATTCTGGCTGTGCTTCTTA
>NW_006408566.1:7198920-7199528 GCF_000296735.1 Chrysochloris asiatica
AAAAAAGAAAATGAAAGAGCTATTAAGGGTAATATAAAAATTAAAAGCAAATACATTTTAATTTATGATCTGTGGGTTTTTTCTAAAAAATAAAGATATGGACTTTCATTTGCAGATTTTGTCACAGTCATAACCTTTAGACAGTCAGACTCTATTGTCCCTTGTTCTGGTGACAGACCGCCTAGCCTTTAATTAAGTGATGTTACTTTACTATACCTCCACTTCAATTTTATTTATACCCTTCACGTGATCTCCATTTCTCATTGTTCTGTGTAAAGGAAAGCAAGTGAAAGGATACATTTACAGCTGATGTTGGAACCATTTATCCCATTCTTCATGGCTCATTTCATTAACTGATTGTTTACATACTACCTATTGTAACCTCACTTAAATCTTTGATTGGAACAATTATTCACGATTGCAGTCTTAAATGAATGCTTTCTGTGATAGAGTATTATTCCCTACTCCCTTGTTGTTGTTGTTGTAAGGTGCCATCGAATCGGAACCGACTCATAGCAACCCCATGCACAGCAGAACGAAACATTGTCTGCTCCTGGGCCAACCTCACTACCGCTGCCACACTTAACACCATCAATGATGCCACCTGG
>NW_006408566.1:7199858-7202007 GCF_000296735.1 Chrysochloris asiatica
ATCTCTGCTCTTCAATACTTTAAAAAGTTCCTGTGCAGCAGATTTGCCCAATGCAATACGTCGTCTGATCTCTTGACTACTGCTTGCGTGAGTGTTGATAGTTGATCCAAGAAGAATGAAGTCCTTGACAACTTCAATCTTTTCTCCCTACAGAATTATAATTGGATAACTCTTATTATAGCTTTCCTTTGCTTTATTCCTCCCCCAATCCCAATTTACCTTTTAGTTACTTTTCAGTTTATTTGTTTTCTCCCTAAAATATGCAGTTATCAATTTACATAGTTATAAAAGTAGCCTGTTTCTCTAATCTATTTTATTTCTTTTCTTAAAATTGCCAACAAAGCAAGCCATAGAAGAAAGTCAATTCTCAGAATACAATTAGATGATTGATAATCTGACTAGTAAGCTCCTTCTGACTTTAAAGCACAGGGTTATATATTAATATGACTAATTTTGGAGATACCAATGCTGTTGCCAGGAAAGTCAGTCTAGTGTCTTTTCCAAAGTGAACTCAGATCATGTCTTATCATTGTCACTGGTGAGGAGTGAGGAGACATTGTCTTTGCTACGCACATATTTCCATAGCCTGTGTTTTAATGGTTTGGGCTATGGGTACTCAAAGGCATTAGAGTATCCAAGATGAGCCTCTTGGTGAGCAGGAAGGGTGACAGAGTTTTCATCAATTAGGTTATTTTAGCAGTTATGAAAACATTCTGAATACAGGACATAGGAGCTTTGTAATCAATGTGCCCATACTGTTTTTGCAAATGTTGACAGTACCACCAAATATATCCAAAGGGACTTTCGAGATCTTGTGGACTGAGTTCAGACAGCTACCCCATGCCCATAGATAGAAAACACATTTTTCAAAACAAAAATGAAGACCATGTTCTGACAACAGAGGACAATAAAGAAGATATTTAATGTAGATGATGTTGATGACAGTAGTTTATGTAGTTAGCATCTTGAGGACACTGTGCCTCACATGAAATCCTTATTTAATCCTCATAGTAATTCTGGATAGTACATATGTCAACAATCAGTTAATGATATGAGTCATGGAAAATAGAATAAATATTCTGGCATCAAGAATAAACACAGCTTCTTGCTTGCATTCCCTATTTATAGCGCTGTGAGAATTGGAGGAAAGGGAGGACTATCAGTATTACTATATTACAGATGAAGCACATAGAGATTAAGTGCCCAGTATTATCATGGGTATTTAATATTGGGGTATAAATTAGGAGACATATTTGATATGAAGACATGAAATGAGTATAATAATCATAGCTATTATTTCTAATTATAGATTATTTCTAATCATCACAACCCTGGTAGATAGATATATTAAACTTATTTTACACCAAGAAAACCGAGGCTCAATTTCAGAGACATATCCATGGTCACATAGCAAGAAATTGGTGGAGCTAGAAGAGATGCAAATGTTTACTTGGTGAAGAAAACCACAGTTGTTCTATTATATCACACAGCCAAAACAACCAAACCTGGAACTAGTCCTAGGCCTTCTTCCTGTTTACTTCCTCCCTTTTCTTTATCATGTGTAGGTCAGATGTTAATCATGGAGGTAATTCAACCAAAGGAGAAAATAAGGCTTTCATGCAGAGCAGAAAACAGACAAATATAGCCCTATGTTTTCTCTTTTGGATTTGGATATAGAAATAAAGGTGGAATCCTCTAGCTGTTGAAAGATGAATAGATAATACACCTATTCCTCAACACTTACTGACATGGTTAGGTTCCAAGGACCAGGACATTATGTGAAAATCAGCATTATGTGAAAATGGTGGATGACTACATTATTACATAACTGCCAAATCCCATCATTACATAACTAGCAAACCACTGAGAATCGTAACCCAGTCAGTTGACACATAACTAAACCATCACAGCCAGAGCTATTTCAGCCTCCCACTTTACCACATTGTTGTTATGTGCCATCGAGTCGGTACTGACTCATAGCGACCTTATGCACAGCAGAACGAAACACTGCCTGATCTTGGGCCAACCTCACTACTATTGCCACGCTTGAGTCCATCGATGCTGCCACTTGGCTAATCCATCTCGTTGGGGGTCTTCCTTTTTTTCTCTGACCTACCACCTTACCAAACATGATATCCTTCTCCAGTGA
>NW_006408566.1:7203583-7205716 GCF_000296735.1 Chrysochloris asiatica
TTTTTTCTTTAGTTCCCCAGCTTGAGAAATGCTGAGCATGTTCTTACTTTTTGGTTTTCTGATTCCAGATCTTTGCACATTTTGGTGTAATATTTGGCTTTAACTTCTTTAGCTGATCTTTGCAATTTTCTGTTCAGCTCCTGGACCTCCTCAGTTCTTCCATTTGCTTTAGCATCTCTACGCTGGAGAGCAAGTTTCAGTGTTTCTTTTTTACATCCATTTTGACCTTTTCCTTCTTTCTTGTCTTCTTAATGACTTTTTGCTTTCTTCATGTATGACACTCTTGATGTCATCCCACACTCTTCTTGTCTTCAGTCTTTAGTGTTTAGTGCTAGATGTAAGTCATTAATTGCAAAGTAGTTGAATAGTAGATTTTTCACCATTGTCTTAAGTGCAAAATGTTAGATACCAAGACAGTGAATAAGTGAGTTCTTGTTGTTGTTAGGTGCCATCGAGCTGTTATTGACTAATAGTGACCCTGTGTACAGAAGAATTACACATCGCCTAGTCTTGCGCCAACTTCACAACAACTGGTACTCTTGATCCCTCTGATACTGCTACCATGCCAATCAATCTCATTTGAGGTTTTTCTCTTCTATGATGATGCTTCACCTACCAAACATGATATCCTTCTCCAGGAACTGGTTCCTCCTGACAATACATTTGAAGTATGAGAGATGAAGTCTTGCTATCCTGGCTTCCAAGGAGCACTCTGGCTTCACTTCTTCCAACACAAATCTATTGTTCTTTTGGCAGTCCATGGTATTTTCAATATTCTCCTCCAACACCATAACTCAAAAGCATCAATTCTTCTATGGTCCTCCTTATACACTACCCTACTTTCACAAGCATATGAAATTATTGAAAATATCATGGTTTGCATCAGGCACACCTTAGTCTTCAAACTTCTTTGCTCTTTAATACTCTAAAGAGGTCTTGTGCAGCAGATTTGTTAATTCAATACATTGTTTGATTTCTTAACTGCTGCTTCTATGAGTGTTGATGGCTGATCTGAGCAAAATGAAGTCTTTGACAACTTCAATCTTATTTTCATTTACCTTGATGCTGCTTATTGGTCCACTGGAGAAGATTTTTGTTTTCTTTATGCTGAGGTACAACAATACCGAAGATTATGGTCCTTGATCTACATAAGTATTTTAAGTCCTATTTGCTTTCAGCAAGAAATGTTGTATCATCAGCATATGGCAAGTTGTTAATGAGTCTTCTCCAATCCTGATGCCATATAATCCAGTTTATGGAATTATTGGTTATGTACACGGATTGATTAAGTATGGTGAACGAATACATCTCTGATACACAGCTTTTCTAATTTTAAACCATTGAGTGTTCCTTTTTTCTGTTCAAACAACTGCCTTTTGGTCTTTGTACAGGTTCCTCATGAGCACAATTAATTGTTCTGCTATACTCATTTTCCTCAATGTTGTCCATAGTTTGTCATGAGCCACATAATTGAAAGCCTCTGCATAGTCAATGAAGTACAAGTAAACATCTTTACAGTATTCTTTGCTTTTAATCAAGATCCATCTGACATCAGGAGTGATATCCTCCTTTCATGTCCTTGTCTGAATTGGCTTGAATATCTGGTGGGTGGTTCCATGTCAATGTATGTTTGTAACCGTTTATGAATTATCTTTAGTTAAATTTTACTTGGAAGCAATATTAATGATATTGTCTGATGATTTCCACATTCCTTTGAGTCACTTCTCTTTGGAATTAGCACAAATATGGATCTCTTCTAATTAGTTGACCAGTTTGCCAAATTTCCTGTCATAGATGACTGAGTACCTCCAGTGTTGCATCAATTTGTTGAAAGTATTATGGTGTTGGAAAAGAATATTGAAAGTTCCTTGGACTGCTCTTGGACTGCCAGAAGAACAAACAATTCTGTTTTGGAGGAAGTACATCCAGAATGTTCCTTAGAAGCAAGGATGCCAAGACTTAGTCTTTCATACTTAGAACATATTACCATGAAGGACCGATCCTAGGATAAGGACATCTTTCTTGGAAAATGGAGAGTCAATGAAAAAGAGGAAGACCCCAATGAGATGAATTTAAACAGTGTCATCAACAATAGCCTCAAATATAACAAAACTTATGAGGATGGCACAGAAC
>NW_006408566.1:7207401-7208905 GCF_000296735.1 Chrysochloris asiatica
TAGCAGCATCAATGAACTCAAGTGTGGCAACAATGGTGAGGTTGGCCCAGGATCTTGCAGTGTTTCATTCTGCTGTGCATAGGGTCGATATGAGTAGGTACTGACTCAATGGCACCTAATAACAACAACAACATATATTTTAAAACAGCAACCAATATATGGTTCTTTTTCTCCAATACCCAAGATTCATCTGTCCACGGACTGAAGAGTGAAAGATAGGAATGGCAACACTCAACATTATCCTAGTGACCCACTCACAAAATTTTGATGTCTTGTCCCTGAAATCCTAGTTCTTTGAAAGTCTTGGTTCCAAAGGGCAGAATACTAACACCTGGAGAAACAGGTGTTAAAAACAATAAATTGTTTCCATTGAACTGGAAGTTGAGAATGTCCCCCTCATCATTTTTGGCTTTTCATGCCTCTAGAAAAACAGTCAAAGAATGGAGTTACTGTATTGGGTACTGTGATTAATCTTGATTACCAAGTGGAAATTGGATTGATATGGCATAATGGAGGCAATGATGATTATATCTGGAATCCAGGATATGTCATAGGCCATCTCTTAGTTTTACCGTGTCCTATGATTAGAGTCAATGGTAAATTATAGCAACCCATTTCCAACATGACTACTAGTGGCCCAGACTCTTCAGGAATTAAGTCACCACAAGGCAGAGTACTGTGACTAGCTGAGGGCAAAAGTAATACAGAACGAGTGGTGGAAGAAAGTAGTTCTAAATACTATTTAGAACCACATGACAAGTTGCAGAAAAGAGGACAGTCATTGTTATGAGTACTTTTTTCTTGTATGTGTGCATCAAATATTTTTGTTTCATTTACTTATAAAATTTAAGATCTAAATGGCATTAATGCATTTTCCACTGTACGTATCTTAGTTGTATCATGCTATGCACAAGTATGAATTTATAATTATCTTTGTTTAGAGATTATGTATGGGTTAAAATGTGTACAGATGCCAAGTTGATAAGGGTTGGATTGTAATAGTTAAGGTTTTGTGTCAACTTTACTGGGCTAGGATTCTCAGTAGTTTGGTATCAATCTCCATGCTGAGGTCTAATACAACATAATCACTTCCAAGATGAGAACTGCTATGAGCAGTCTATCAATTGAAATGGAATTGCCTTGGCATGTGGCCTTATTCCAGCATATTAGAAACTTGGGAAAACTTGCTTGCTTTTTGATGGATCTGAATCCTGCATCTGGCTTATTGTTTGACCTCCAGTTCTTTGAACTTGATCCAGTTCCCTGCTATATTGCCTGCTTTCCTGGGACTTGTCTCTAACCCATCATCTTTCCTGCTGACCTTAAATTCCTTTGACTCTGCAGTCAGAATCCTACCATCTGACCTGTTTATTTTGGGTTCATCAACCCCCTACTGCTATGTGAGTCTGGAGAAGCCTCCAACCTGACAGCTTACTCATGGACTTGGAATTTGCTCATATCTACAATGGTGTGAGCCATTTCCTTGATGTAAACCTCTCTCTCT
>NW_006408566.1:7214703-7215855 GCF_000296735.1 Chrysochloris asiatica
AGGGAGAAGAGCAGAGAGCGGGACCCTACCCAGAGAAGCAGTGATGCCTGAAATGGAGCCAGAGATGATGACATGGAGCGATGGGGCAGCTGGAGACTTTAGATCCAGAGAGGGAGAGCGAGCAACTGTGTGCTGAAGACCTGGGGGGTACGGGGGAAGGATTGCATGGAAGGATTGTAACTATGGCAATGAGACGATATACGATTCAATGAATGTAAGATTGATGTTCTCCCATGTAAACTATCACATAATTCACAATAAAACATTAAAAAAAAATTTTTTTTGAAACAAAAAACAAGGCCAGGGGCCTACTGTGGAACAGACCATCATATGCAAGTTCAGACTGAAGCTGGCAAAAATTAAAACAAGTCTATGAGAGCCAAAATATGACCTTGAGTATACCCCACCTGAACTTAAAGACCACCTCAAGAACAGATTTGATACATTAGACACTAATGACCAAAGGCCAGAAGAGTTGTGGGATGACATCAAGAGCATCATACAGGATGAAAGCAAAAGGTTATTAAGAAGATAAAAAAGATGGAAAAGAGTAAAATGGATGGAAGAGACTCTGAAACTTGTTCTCCAGTGTAGAAATGCTAAAGCAAATGGAAGAAATGAGATAAAAGAGCTGAACAGAAATTTCAAAGGACACCTTGAGAAGACAAAGTCTAGTAGTATAATGAAATATGCAAAGACGTGGAGTCAGAATGCCAAAAAGGAAGGATATGCTTGGCATTTTTCAACTGAAAGAACTGAGAAAATACTGAAGGAGTCTATGGGCAAAATATTGAATGATGCAGGAAGCATCAAAAGAAGATGGAAGGAATGCACAGTCACTGTACTAAAAATAATTGGTCAGGCTTAATCATTTAAAGAAGTAACATATAACCAAAACCAGATTGTACCAAAGAAAACTGCACTGAAAAATTGGCAAAAAACAATGCTCTAGGAATTGGTGGAAAACAAATTGAAATATTTCACAAATTGATGCTGTGCTGGCGGCACTCAACTGTCTATGCTAAGAAATTTAGAAGACAACTATGTGGCCAACAGAAAACCTGTGCCCATTCCAAAGAAAGGTGACCCAATGGAGTGAGGAAATCATCTAACAATACCATTAATATCACATGCAAGTAAAATTTTGCTGAA
>NW_006408566.1:7215955-7221492 GCF_000296735.1 Chrysochloris asiatica
CTGCCAGAAGAATGAACAAACCTGTCTTGAAAGAAGTACAGCCAGAATGGCCCTTAGGAGTGAGCATGGGAAGATTTCATTTCACTTACATGTTATCAGGATGGACCCGTCCTTAGAGAAAGACATCATGCTTTGCAAAAACCAAGCCCAACCAAATCCACTGCTATCGCGTTGATTTTGACTCAGTGATTTGATACAGGATTTCTGAGACTATAAGTCTTTATAGGAGTAAACAGCCTCATCTTTCTCCCTCAGAGGGGCTTGTGGGTTTGAATTGCCAACCTTTTCTTTAGCAGTCCAATGCCTAACCAATAGCATTACTGGGGACATCATGCCAAGTAACATAGATGGTTGGAGTCCTGGTGTAGTGCTGTGGGTTAATGCACTACAAAGTTGGTTTGATCAGCAAGGTTTGCAGTTTAAGCTCACCAGCTGCTCTTCGGAAACCCTATACAGGGTTGCTTTGGGTTGGAACCTACTTGATGGCACTTAACAACAACAACAAAGTAGATGGTAAGATAAAAAGAAGAAGAACCTCAACAAGATAGAGTAACTCAATGACTGCAACAGTTGGCTCAAACATAGAAATGGTTGTGCGGATGGCACAAGACCTGACAACATTTAATTCTGTTGTACATAAGGGTGCTATGTGTCAAGAGAGACTAATGGCACCCAAAACCCAACAATAGCTATGAAAAAAAAAGCCATGTTAAATATTTCACAAATATAACTGATCAACTTCCTGTCAGTGTATCAAATTGATTCATTCTCGTTTGACCTCCTGCTGAGAATTTACATTTTCATCCTAGATGTAAACTGAATTAAAATCTTCATTTAAACAAAATCCCCAAGTGGTTCTCATAGATTCCTAGGCGATTCTTATTGTGTTGTAATCAGTGAACTGTTGTAAAGCCCTTCTTCTGTCTTCCTTTCCTATCTCCCTTCCATAAATGTTCCCTGTGCATCTGCAATCTGGCAAGTCCCATGTTAGGTGTCACTGACATTCAGATCCTTACTTTTAGACTGAGGATTTCCCATATGCAAAATGATCTAATTTGAAAATTTCAGCATATATTCAATTATTCATTCCCCAGCTCCCCAATATGTTATTCCAACCTGATATAGCAGGTGGCCAGGTTTAGCTCAACTACCTTTCTTGGTGGCACCCACTCATATCTCAGGTATCGTCAGAGCAGACTGCTTCACTCTAGCCCCTTTCTAAATCTTGCAGCTTTTCAGTTCTATCTTCCCCCATTCAGATGATAAATGGACAGATAAGCCACTAATCAAGCAGATTTCAGACTGTGAAATATATTCATGTCTCCTTACTCTCTATGATTGATTCAAATGGTGCGTCCTTAGTTGAGCAGAAGAGAAGCACCAGTCACCCCCTCCTCTTCAGTGGGGTGGTGAGGACGGAAGTATCCTTTTCCCAAAAGGTTGACTACATTTTCCTCACTTGGTTCTTCTTATCTCTGGAGATAAGGCAGGTTGGATGCATCTCACATAACCTTTCTTGGAAGCAGCTGACCCAAACTCTAGATGCTGTTGTTCTTAAAATGTGACCTATTTCCTAGTGTCTCTTGTCCTAAGCTTAGGACCTTAACTGCTCACTTGACTTCTATTTAGAAAACATCACGGTCTCTCAAATTATGCTTTGCTTTGTAAGACATGGAAATTTCAAATATTAAAATTCTAATCTCCCCCATCCCCACTCCAGTGGAAGGCCTCTTTAAAGTGTTAAAAAGCAAAGAAGCCATTTTGATGAATAAGATGTGCCTGACCCCAGTAATCATGTTTCCCATCACGTCATCTGCATGTGAAAGCTGAGAAATGGCATGAGTGTTTTGTGCTGCATAGCTTTATGGGTCCAAAACACATTTGTACCATCTCAGGTCCAAAGACATGATTGAGTTTATCTAAGGTTATATATTTGTTATTAGATCCTAGAACTATATCAGTTAGGATGCTGACAGTTGTAAGAAACAGGAAACACTGACTTTAAACTGTGTTAAACAATAGCAGAACGTATCCTATAACAGGAAGTCCAGAGATGGGACAGTCTAGCAGCAAGGCACAATCAAGAGCCCTGACCTCATTACTTTGCTATGTGCTCTGTTGCCTTGATATCATGTGTTATCTTTGACTTCAGGTTGGCCTCCCTCAAGATCACAGCATGGTTACTTACTGTAACTGGGGCACAATATTTCCTTTAGAAAATGGTCTAACTGCTGAAAAAACATTTTTTCATCTAATCAAAAAACTTCTATTTCTCTTATTTGGCCAAATTGGTAATGTGTGCTCAACCTGGACAAATACAGCCACCAGGAAAATGTCCTGCACCAAAGAGCTTAAATCTACTTTCCTGATGACATCACTGGCATGGGAATGGGATTAGATGTTAGAATTGATTTCTGGAGTGCTGATGGTTTCAGCTGTTTCTAAGTAAAAAATATGAAAGTGGTTTAGGGGTAAATAATTAAACAAAAATAATTGTTGTTTGCTGTTGTTTAGTGCCATCAAGTTGCTTCTAATTCATAGTAACCCTTTGTACCACAGATTAAACACTGCCCATTTCCTCTACCATCATCACAATCGCTCCTAGGTTTGAGCCCATTGTTGCAGCCACGTGTAAGTAAGTCCATCTTATTGAAGGTCTATTTCACTAAGCCTCTACTTTACCAAGCATAATGTGCTTCTCCAGGTTCCTCTGGACAACATGAGCAAAGTACATTCATCTCACCTAAACAAAATTAGAAAGGAGAAAGAAGATAGATATTATGTAAGCAATAAACAATATCAATTACAGGAAACTAAGGACACAGGTATCCCAGTTTTTCATTGACTGACTGACATGAAGAGAGAAGGATGAAATACTCTGGGGCAATCTGGTATTTGAAAGAATTTTGTACTTTTTTGTTTTTTAAATAGTTGTCTTTGAGTTAATTCCAACTCTTGTGACCCCATGTATGTCTAAATAAAACTGCTCCAGAGGGTTTTCAATGTATAATTTTGGGGATGTAGATTGTCACATGTTTCTTGCAAGGTGCCCATGGATAGACTTAAATTTTCAACCTTTCGATTATAAGTCAATAACATCAATCTTTTACACCACCCAGGGACCCTAAACCAGTTACTGTGGAGTATATTATGATTCATGGGAACATCATATACCAGAGTAGAACTGTATTTCAAAGGGTTTTCAAAGGTTTGAAAGAGTATCACATTCAAAGAAGACATTATGTAATTCTTCCTCTAAAAAATGGTATTGAAAAGTCCAAACAGAAAATAGCTATCCAAAGAGGTACCATTTTTTTTCCCTGCTGCCAAGACAATGCCATCTGCTTATGACATCACTGGTGGATATAGCAACACACTTTATCTTGTGAAGTTGCCAAGGTAACATAGTCTGACCATGACGGTAGGGTAAGGCGGATTTTCTTTTAAAGCTTTCTTCTTACTGTGAAATGCCATTTAGATAAAAGTTGACTATATTAGAGAATATTTTAGAGTTCCACAGATAAGTAGCCAGGGGGGAAAAGGAAAAAAAAAAAAAAAATTAATACCTGTTATTGTCGATGCTGCTGTTAAGTGCTCCAGTTGGTTCTGACTCATAGTGACCCCATACAGGGTTTCTGATGAGCAGCTGGAGGTTTTAAGTTTTTTAAAGAACTTTTATTAAGAACTCAAAATATGACTAGGAAAGAACTTTAATTAAGAACTCAAAATATGACTAGGGAAGAGCTGCCTCCTCAAAGTAAAGTTGACCATGTGAATGGAGCAAAGCTTTCAGGATGTTCATTTGCTGATGGAGCACGACTCAAAATGAGAAGAAACAGCTGCAAACATCCATTGATAAAT
This sequence comes from Chrysochloris asiatica, assembly GCF_000296735.1. Classification (NCBI taxonomy): domain Eukaryota; kingdom Metazoa; phylum Chordata; class Mammalia; order Afrosoricida; family Chrysochloridae; genus Chrysochloris; species Chrysochloris asiatica. The sequence continues at coordinate 7,219,817 of NW_006408566.1, forward strand.
GAAATGTGAAATGTATGAATTATGAATCTAGTAAAATTGTAAGTTATCAAAGATAAAGTTAAGCACTTAAAGATCAAATACCCTAGACATTAGTGAGTGAAATGAACTGGTATTGATAATTTTAAATTGTATAATGATATGGTTTTCTGTGCCAGAAATGACAAGTTAAAAAGGAATAGTGCCACATTAATTGTCAAAAAGAGCTATTTTGATGCTTGATACTGTGAGCACGTGTAAATTGCTACAATTTAATGAAGTAGACTTTTGCTTATGGATGCCGTTGTTCAAAATTCCAAATGAAATGGAAGAATTTTTAATATCAAGGACCAAGCTTGTTTCCTCAGTGTACTGGGTTGGTAGGAATGGACAGTTTATACACTGGCTATCAAAAAAAAAGGGGGGGGTAGGGTTATAAAAACATGAAGTGGCTGGCTTACAAGCTTTCATGAGTGTGCTTAGTTCCAGAATGAAGTGTAAGGTAGAATCCCCACTGAACAGTTTTCCTCTTTTGCAGATGGATCTGGTGAAAGGGGATGGAGGAAAGTGTGTAATTATTAGCAGAAATAACTGTGATTGTCACAACTGTAATTGCAGAAGATGTATAAATAAATTAGGGGAGTAGTTAATCTTTCATTTCAAGAAAAGATGATCCCATAATCAGTAAGAAGGAAGAGCAAGAGTGGAATGTGAGATCATACCTAGAAAAATGGCAATGGCACAAATGGTGGCAGAAGCGATGGCATGGAGAGACAGAGTATCTTCTGGCACTAGGTCCATGGACTGAGTAAGGCTGTGTGTCTGCAGGCATGAGGCTGGCTTGCAGAACGTGCCCTTTGGACATTCAATTGAATATATATTTTTTTATTTTGTGTATGTACATAAAATATTTTTGCTTTGTTCATTTGTGAAATATAAGATATACAAGGGAAGCCACAAGGGGAGGAAGTAGGATAACTGTTGTTGCAGGGAGGGAATTGTAATCATTGCATCCAAACAGTTGAACTGCAAACTGCAATGTTAGCAGTTCAATGCCACCAACTGCTCCTCAGAAACCCTATACAGGGTCACTATGAGTCAGAAATGACTCTTCAGGGCTTAACAATAACAAGGAAGACCAGTTAATACTACTATTTTTCAAATTTATACAACAGCCACTAAAGCCAGTGATGATGGAATTGAAGAATTCTACCAACTTCTTCAGTATGAAATTAATCAAATATTCAATAAAAACTCATTGGCAATTACTGGTAATTGGAATATGAAGGGTAGGAAAAAAGAGGAAGGAATAGTAGTTGGAAATTATGGCCTTCATGATAGAAATAATCCTGGAGATTACATGATAGAATTTTACAAGACCAATGACTTTTCATTGCAAATACAGCTTTTTTTTGTTTTTTTTTTTTCAAAAACATAAGCAGTGACTATGCACATGGGTCTCAACAGATGGAACATACAGGGATAAAATTGACAACATCTGATGGTGAAGGTCAATATCAACATCCAAAACAAGGCCAAACCCCAAAGACTCAGTAAAAAAGCTACTAGACCTCATTGGAAGATTTAGCAAAGTGGCAGGGTATAAGATTAACATACAAAAATCAGTTGGATTCTTCTATACCAAAAATGACAGCATTGAAAAGGACATTAGAAAAGCAATCCTATTTACAATAGCCACC
>NW_006408566.1:7226059-7232697 GCF_000296735.1 Chrysochloris asiatica
AAATTCAAGCAGGATTCAAAAGAGTACATGGAATCCTTGTTAATGTCAGATAGATCTTGGCTCATAGCAGACAATACCAGAAAAATGCTTACTTGTGCTTCATTGACCATGCAAAAGGCATTTGATTGAGTGGATCATGGCAAAGTATGAATAATATTGCAAAGAATAGGTATTCCAGAATACTTTCTTTTGCTCACAAGGAACCTGTACATAGACCAAAAGGGATTCTTAATGGGCTAAAATCAAGAAAGTTGTGTGCCAAGGTTATATCCTTTCACTATACTTATTCAATCTGTATGTTTAGCAAATAATCTGAGAAACTGTATTACATAAAGAAGAATACAGCATCAGGTTTGGTGGAAGACTCATTAACAACCTGTAATATGCAGATGACACAAACTTGCTTTCTGTGAGTAAAGAGAACTTAATATACTTACTAATGAAAATCAGAGACTGCAACCTTCAGGATGAGTTTCACCTCAATGCAAAGAAAACAAAAATCCTTGCAGTTAGTCCAATAAATAACATCATGTTACATGGAGAAAAGATTGAAGCCGTCAAAGACTCAATTTTGCTTACATCCATAATAGTCATGAAAAGAGCAATCGAGAAATCAAATGACATATTGTATTTGACAAATCTGCTGCAAAGACCTCTTTAAAGTATTGAAGAGCAAAGATGTCAGTTTGAGGACTAAGGTACACCTGACCCAAGCCATGGGTCTTTTAAATCACCTCACATGCGTGTAAAAGTTGGACAATGAATAAAGGAAGACCAAAGAAGAAATGATGCATTTAAATTATACTATTGGAGAATATTGAAAGTACCATGGACTTTCCGAAGAGTAAACTAATTTGTATCAGAAGAATTACTGATAGAATGTTCCTTAGATGTTAGGATGGCAAGATTTTGTTTCTTGTACTTTGGACATACTATCAGGAGAGATCAGTCCTGGAGGACATCATGCTTGGAAAAATGGAGGAAGACCCCAAATGAGATGGATTGGCAAGCGGCAGCAGCAATAGGTTCAAACATAGCAACAATTGTGAGACTGGTGCAGAACCAGGCAGTGTTTCATTCTGTTGTGTGCTATGTGTCAGAACTTATCAGCACCTAACAACAATAACGCATTGACACAGACGTTTTGGCATCCTTTAGGGACTTGAATCATATTATTTTAAAATGTTCTTTAGTTTGGGGAATGAAAAAAATTGTGAAGGGGCAAGATCAGGGGTGTAAGGTGACTGGAATAAGGCTTCCCAATAAATTCTAGTAGGACATCACTGCTACCCTTGTAAATTTGGCAGCTGCGATGTCAAGATAGAAAAGGATACTTGGTACAACTTTCCTGGCCTTTATATCATCAACAGAGTTGGTGATATAAATTTTCTTAAAATTTCTTTATATAAATCTCTGTGATTGTCTTAAGTTTTCAGAAAAATCTGTTAGGTCTATTCGATTGGAATCCCCCCAAAATAGTTGCCATAACCTTCTGAGTTGACTTTTTTGTCTTGAATTTGACTGGCCCAGTAAATTCCTTTGGAAGCCAATGTTTGTATTGGACCTTTTGTTTTTGTAGCCATCCTAATGAGTAAGACAAGCATGTTACTTAGAGAACTTTTCTGCATTCATCCACTGATTGCAGAGACATGTTTAAACACATTTTGTTTGGATTAAACTTGTGTATGAGTTAGAACCGACTCCACAGCATGTAACAACAACAACAACAACAATGCATGAACTGGCGGAGTCCTGGTGTGGTGTTGTGGGCTAATGTGTCAGACGCAAACTTGTTTGAACTGCAAGATCAGTGGTTCAAGCTCATCAACTGTTCCTTAGAAACCCTATACAAGGTCACTATGGGTAGGAATTGACTTGACAGCACTTAACAACAACAACAACATTCATGAACTGGAACCCTGGTTGTAATACTTTTTGCCACTATGACTAACCCTTATATTCTCCCAACTATTCTATCTGAAACTATCTCAAAATTAAAATATTAACTGCCACTACGTTATTATGGTCAGAAAAAGAATAGAATTTGAAAATGTGATTCTTAATTTAAGTATGTTTTTTAAACTACCAAACGTATGAAATGCAATGAGAACAAGATTCAAAAAATTTAAAGAGAACACAAACATTTTGTGTTTGTGCAGCTGAAGGAAGTGCAGACCAACACCCATCACTGGCCATCTTTTCAACTTGACTTGTTTACTGAAGCAAAGGAAATAAGACAGGAAAGACGTGCTCATGAATGTGTGCAGCTTCTCTTATTGCTCCTGGCTCTTGGTTCTGGGATATGTGATACCCATTATTCAATAAGTGGCTCAGAACCACTTCAGGCAATGATGGAAAGTGAGAACCACCAGCCTCATCCTAACAAAGCCTTACATATGCTAATAGCAAATTAAGTTAAAATAAATTAAATGCCACAACTGATCACATTTCATTTTTCAGTTTTGCTTATGACAACTCTTTATTGTTGAATGAAAAATTTTCTTGTTGACATAACCACCCATCATTTCCTAAGCAGGCCCAGAACTGTTCATGAATTTCAGGGATGAACACTCCCACACTTCTTTTGCAATCCTCATGTTTTCACTAAACAACTTGGCATTTACAGACAGCATCTGAGCCTTTTATTTTTGGAGATTATCCCACAGAACATTCTCAAATATATTTATCTATGTGTCCTTAGTGTCCCTCAATCTTTGCCTGAGATTTCTGCATAGTTGGAAGGAAATCATAAATGTTCTAAGGAAACAAGGTCCCCTGGGTTTTCCTTTAATAAATTTATGCATCCAGGAAGACTCATTCCCATCCCCAGTGACCTCAATAAAAAAATGGGTGCAAGTGAATTACAAAGATTTTGTCTGGAGTCCTTCCTTTATAAACATAGAGTACATCCATAAAAAGCTAATATTATTCTTTTATGATTCTGATAACCCTTTGGTAAATATTTTCCTAGGTAGTTTGCTACAAGATGAATAATGCTCCTTGATAATTGAAGAAATTTTCCATCTTAAAATACATTTAGACTACACTCTATCCACCCCAACTCACTCCGAATTAGTGCCTTTTCTTGAGATACAGCTATAGAACAGGTAAGAATTCCAAGCCACATGTGTAGGTATTATAACTTTTTTCTCCTTAGAACTAAACTTGGTTTCCTTCTTAAGCTCTCACCCCAACAGTAATAGGATGTAATATGGACAATTCCGAGTAAACTTTGTCATCTTTTAAGAGAAATTCTATCCCTATACAACTTTTCCACAAACATTTTTCTCTGATGTGGCATCTAGGTCTCTGGCTTCCTTCAGAGTCTCTTGACAATGACAAGATAGGCAAATTGTCTTTGCTCCCAAACACCTCTAGTTCCTCTATATTACACTGGTACATCTACAATCCTGCTGACTATACCAGAAACATTTTACCAGCACAGTGCTCCATTAGTGAGTGAAGGAGCTTGGTGAGGCCACCTTTGACCCATCAGTCTGAGTGTCTCAGTCAGCTGTCTCACTCTACTCTCCTAAGCCTAATATTGTGGGGAATTCCATCATTGTTTTTTGCCTCCTAGGCAAATGAGAAACATATCACAGTGTTGTTATTGTTAAATGCTGTAGATTTGGTTCCGAATTTTAGTGACCCTGTATAGGGTTTCCAGGCTATAAATCTTGGGGAAGCAGAAAACCTCATCTTTATCCAGTTGTTGGGCTCATGACATCAACCCTGTGGTTCATAGACATTGCATGGAGCCACCAGCTCCCAGAGCACAACATGGACCTCCACTATTCTTGAATGTCCAAATTAATTTGAGTGCATTATCATACCTCTACATACACCATTTTGAGATAGGATTTAATGCCTGGTTCTCAGAGGATATAACTAGTTTCTCGTTTGAATTCCTTAAAACTCTCCTCAACTAAGGCCTCTCACTCCTTGATCTTAAAATAAGCCACAGTGGTCAAAATAGCCTGATAGTGGCACAATGTAAGATACATAGATCAATGGAACAGAATTGAGAACCCAGAAACAAATCCATCTACATGCAATCATCTGATCTTTGACAAAGGGCCCAAACACATTAAATAAGGAAACGATAGTCTCTTCAACAAATGGTGCTAGCAAAAATGGAGATCCATTTGATGGAAAATGAAACAAGACCAATATCTCACACTATGTACAAACACAAATTTAATGTGGATTAAATATCTAAATGTAAAATCTATAACTATACAGATAATCAAAGAAGAAATAGGGACAAAATTAGGGTCTCTTAACACATGGCATAAATACAGTGTCAAACATTACTAAAAACACACAGACTACAGAAGTCAAAATACATGACTGAGGCCTCTAAAACTTAGACACTTATGGGCATCCAAAGATTAGGTCAAAAGACTAAACAAGGAGCCAGTAGACTGGGAAAATTTTTTCACAATGACATATATGACAAGGGAAAAATCACTAAAATGTATAGAAAACTGTAACACTGAAAGTGAAGTGTCCAGCTAATATGAAGTGTGGGGAGACCTACAGGAATGCCCAAACTCACAGATAATACCCATTTGACCTAGCTTTGATGGCTTGATTACCAGAGTTCAACGAGAGGAAGATAAAGAAATCTGATAAAGAAAGCAAGTGTACATTGCTACAATTGCTACAATTTGATGAACTTGATCAATATTTATGGATATAGTAGTTCAAAATACCAACCAAGAGGGAAGGAGTCTTTATATCAAGGATCAAACTTATCCCACCAGTATACAGGGTTGATGGGGATGGGTAATTTAGACATTGGTTAGGAAAATGGGGGGAGGGGAGGCAATAAAGGCACGAAGTGGCTGACTTAAAAGTTTTCAAGAGGGAATTTAGTTTCAGAGTGTGGGAGAAGGTAGAATCCCCATTGAATAGTTTTTATCTTGTCTAGATGGTCTGGTGAAAAGAGATGGGGATAAAATTCTTAGGATTCAATAGTGAGTAATTGTCATCATGACTAATTTCAATTGTCACAACTGTTAAGGTAGATGTTTTGAAACATAAAGTGGGAAGTAGTTAATCTTACACACCAGGAACAGCGGACCCTAGGACCATCAAGGAAGAAGATCATGAGTGGAATGTTGGACCCTAACTAGAGAAGCAGTGACACCAGAGATGGAAGCAAAGATACATGGAGAGATACAGCAGCTGAGGATTCTAGACTCATGGAATGAGAAAGGCTGTGTGCTGGCAGTCAGGAGCCAGTCTTGCAGAATGTGCCCTTTTGTTGTTTAAATGGTTACATAGTCATGAGAGTTTTTGTGTACATCAAAAACAAAACAAAACAAAAATAGGGAATAGAAGTAAATACTGTTGAATGATGACGCATGGAGGGGATTGTAATCATTGCAATGAAATGAAATACAATAGGATGAGTGCAAAACGGATGTTCTCCCATGTAAACTATTACACAATTCACAATAAAAGCTTTAAAAATATATGGAGACAGTCTAAATGCTTGTCAATGGAAGAGTGGATAAAGAAACTTTGGTACACAGACACAGTGGACTACTATGCAGCATTGAAGAATAATGACGAATCTATGAAAGACTTCATAACATGAATGAACCTGGAGAATGTTATGCTCAATGAAATAAGTCAATCAGAAAAGGACAAATATTGTATGAAATCACTATTGTAAAAATCAAGAAAAGGATTTCATAGAAAAAAGAAACATTCTTTGATGGTTACTAGAAATGAGAAAGAAGGAAGAGCAATTCACTGATAAAAGAGTAGAAGACAAATGTTAACTTGGGTGATGAGGAGGGCAATAAACAAGAAGGGATAGAACAATGTACAGAAGAAGTAGATTGGCAGAAGAATGATAAATATAGGTAAAGACACAGAGAGTGGTATATACTATATGAAACCTTAACAACTATATTCTGTATGTAGATACTAAGCCAGAGACACAAGTTGAATGGGTATATGAGGAAGAGTGGGATATATATATATACATGTAGATAGATAGATAGATAGATAGATAGATAGATAGATAGATAGATAGACAAGAGTCCTGGCGCGGCACTGTGGGTTAATGGGTTAATGTGCCAGACTGCAAAGCCATTTGAACTGCATGGTTGGCAGTTCAAGCTCACCAGCTACTCATTGGAAACCCTATACCGGGTCATTATGGGTTGGAACTGACTAGACAGCACTTCAAAACAACAACTATATATATATATATTATATAGCATTTGGGATAAGGCAATGGACCACAAAGTTGATTTGAACCATAAGGTTGGTGATTCAAATTCATCAGCTGCTCCATGGAAACCCTATACAGGGAACCACGAGTTCACCACTTGTCTGTCAGTTTGTCGTACTGTGATGGCTTGCATGTTTCTTTGATTCTGGAAACTATGCCATGGGTGTTTTAAACACCGGCAGGTTCACCCATTGTGGATAGGTTTCAACTAAGCTTCTAGATGAAAATAGATTAGGAAGGAGTAGAGATGAGTTACTTGCAAATATTTAGTCAAAGAAAATTTTATGAGTAGCAGTGGAACACTGTCATATCAGAATATTGAATATTAAAACATTACAAATAGCACCACAATATTGTCAGATATAAGCACCAGAATATTGTCAGAAGA
>NW_006408566.1:7239202-7246084 GCF_000296735.1 Chrysochloris asiatica
ATACACAAGAAAGGGCAGGGAAATGGAAGAACAAGGCTGATGGGTGAACAGTTAGGCAGGTTCACATGAGCTAAGTGGGACAGATGCACCCACAACTTTGGAATAACAGGGCTGTGGGATACAAGGAATGAGGCATGGTTTGAATGGGTAAAAAAGGAGACTAATGTTAAGATGCTTGGCTGTATTTTGAATCTTAGTTTCCCTTGCATACCATTGTGAAAAAGACACTTGAAGAGGGGAAAAAGGAATAGCCAGAAAAATCACAATATGAAGCTTGTAAGTCTGTCTTCAGCCTATAACGGACTGGAATACCTTAAAGGGGGCTTGAAGTTGCCCAGTGAAAGAGACCACCTGTGGAACTTTTGCATTGCATAAGACCATAGGTGGAAACCAGAACCCTATCCAGAATTGCTGAGGTAGGAAATTTCCACTGGAAAGAACGAGTAGACCAGCCTGGAATGGCTAGAAGAACAGAAGATACTTCATGAAGAAAGACCAACAGGAAAAATCAGAAACAATAATGGCAGTCTGATTGATTACTACAAGAACAAGTAAGCTGTTCACCTGGGAGCCATCAAGGCAAGTGGTGGGGTCCCCTCTTAGCAAACACCCTTCCAAGACTAACACTCAAGGGGAATCCCTGAGCAGGCAGGTGGTTCTGCGGGTGACCACATTGGTCACTGATAAGGGGAACAGGGGAAAAAACAATGAAGTTGGGATCTAAGTCTGACCACATTCAATAGACTCCTGTGAACCCGGTGGAGACCTGGATGGCTAGCAATATGACAAGACCCGGGGACTCCTGGGCCCAGAGGCAGTGACATGGCCACAGAGGACTAGAGTGGAAAGTTAAGCATTCAACTGATATGAAGTGAAGAGAAATGCACAAGAACACCCATATTTGCAAATAGTACTCAACTGGAAGAAGAAAGAAGAGGGGAATTTAAAAAAAAAAAAAGAGTAACCCATTACAATTTGATGAATTTTACCTATACTTATGGATGTAGTAGCTCAAAAAAGGGAACAAACCTTTACAGCAAGGATCACTCCCACTCCCTCAGTACACAGGGTTAACAGGAATGGGCAATTTAGACATTGGCTACCAAAAAGGGGGGGGGGGGGCTATAAAGGCAAGAAGTGACTGGCTTACAAGCTTTCAAGAGGGAGCCTAGTTCCAGATGGGGCAGGGGTAGGTAGAACCTCCACTGAATGATTTCCAATCTGTTGGAACCAGGCTGGTGAAAGGAAATGGGGATAAGTCTCTTGTGGTACAATAGTGAATAATTGCCATTAGGACTGACTGTGAGGGTCAGAAATGTAGAGGTAGATGTATTTTGACAAAAGGAGGGAAGTGATTGATTTTGCAGCCCAGGAGCAGAGGTCATTGGGACCATCAAGTGAGAAGAGCGGAGAGCGTGACCCTAGCCAGAGAGGCAGTAACGCCAGGGATGGAGACAGAGATGATGACATGGACAGATGGAGTGGCTGGGAACACTCGACTCAGGGAGGGCAAGGGGCCGTGTGCTGACGGCCAGATGGGCGGGCCTGTGGGGTGTACCCTTTAGTTATTTGTGATGCATAGAGGGGATTGTATTCATTGCAATTAAAGGAAATACGATAGGATGAATGTAAAACTGATGTTCTCCCATGTAAACCCACATAATTCACAATACAAACTTAAAAAAAAAAAGGACATATCAAGATCTGTCTTGAACTATAACACTGTCTGTGATAGGGTAATATCCATATGGCTACAAGAAAGACCAGTTAATACCACTAGTATTCAAATTTATATACCAACCACTAAAGCCAGTGATGAAGAAATTGAAGAATTCTACCAACTTTTTCAGTCTGAAACTGATCAAACATACAATCAAAATGCATAATTATTAGTAATTGGAACGCAAAGGTTGGAAACAAAGAGTAAGGACCAGTAGTTGGAAATAAGGCCTTAGTCATAAAAGGATGCTGGAGATTACAATATGGAATTTTGCAAGACCAGTGAGTTCTTCACTGGAAATTCCATTTTTAAACAATGTAAAAGATGACTATACACATGGACCTCACCAGATGGAATATACAGAAATCAAATTGACTACATTTGTGGAAAGAGATGGCAGAAAACATCCATATTATCAGCCAAAACAAGGCCAGGAACAGACAATCATTGCGCATATTCAAGTTCAGGCTGAAGTTGAAGAAAATGAAAACATGTCCACTAGAGTCAAAATATGACCTTGAGCATATCCTACATGAATTTAGATATCACCTGAAGAACAGATTTGATGTGTTATTACACTGAAGACTGGAGACCAGAAGAGTTATGGGTGACATCAAGAACATCATACAGAGAATGCAAAAGGTCATTAAGAAGACAAGAAAGAAGGAAATGACCAAAATAGAAGTTGGAAGAGCCTCTGAAACTTGCTCTCCAGCATAGAGGTGCTAAAGCAAATAGAAGAAATGAGGTAAAAGAGCTGCATAGTAAAATTTTAAAAGGCAGCTCAGGAAGAGAAAGGCAAATATTATAATGAAATGTGCAAAGACCTGGAGTTAGAAAACCAAAAGGGAAGGACAAACTCCCCATTCTTTAAGCTGAGGGAACTGAAGAAAAAATTCAACACTTCATTTGCAATATTGAAGGATTTTGTGGATAAGATATTGAATAATGCAGAAAACATCAAAAGAAGATGGAAGGAATACACAGAGTCAGTGTACCAAAAAGAAATGATTGATGTTCAACCATTGTAAGAGTTAGCATACGATCAAGAGCCAATGATCCTGAAGGAAGAAGTACAAGGTGGATTGAAGGCATTGGCAAAGAACAAGGCTCCAGGAATTGATGGAATACAAATTGAAATCTTTCAACAAGCTGATGCAGCACTGGAGGCACTCACTCATATAAGCCAAGAAATTTGGAAGACAACTATCTAGCCAACTGACTGGAAGAGATCCATATTTGTTCCCATTCCAAAGAGAGGTGACTCAACAGAATGTGGAAATAATTAGAAAATATCATTAATATTGCATGCAAGCAAAATTGTGCTAAAGATAATTTAAAAAACAATTGCAACTATACATTGACAGAGAACTTCCCAAGGTTCAAGCTGGATTCAGAAAAGGACGTGGAAAGAGGGTTATCATTGCAGACATCAGATAGATCTTGGCTGAAAGCAGATAATACCAGTTCTTACTGATTATGCAAAGGTTTTCAGTTGTGTGGACCATGACAAGCTATGAACAGTATTACAGAAAATTTGTATTTCTAAACACTTAATTGTGCTCATGAGGAACCTGTGCCTAGACCAAGAGGCAATTGTTCTAACAGAACGAGGGAACAACGAACAGTTTAAAATTAGGAAAGGTGTGTGCCAGGATTGTATTCTTTCATCTGTATGCTGAGCAAACAATCCAAGAAGCTGGATTATATAGTGAAAATGTGGCATCAGGAATGGAAGAAGACTCATTAGCCACTTGCGATATGCAGATGATGCAACCTTGCTGGCTGAAGTAAAGAGGACTTAAAATACTTACTGATGAAGATCAAAGACCACAGCCTTTGGTATGAGTTGCACCTCAGTGTAAAGAAAACAAATGTCACCACTGGAATAATAAACATCGCTATAAATGGAGAAAAAAATGAAATTGTCAAAGACTTCATTTTACTCGATCAACCATAAACACTCATGGAAGTCAAGAAATCAAATGACACATTGCATTAAGCAAATCTGTTGCACAAGACCTCTTTAGCGTGTTCAAGAGCAAAGATGTCAGTTTGAGGACTAAGGTGCACCTGACCTAAGCCATGGTATTTTCAATAACCTCATATGCATCGTGAAAGTTGGACAGTGAATAAGGAAGACCATAGAAGAATTGATGCATCTGAGTTCTGGTGTTGGAGGAGAATATAAAAGGTACCAAGGACCACCAAAAGAACAAACCAATCTGTGTTGGAAGTAACACAGTCAGAATGCTCCCTGGAAGCCAGAATGGCCAGACTTCATCTCTCATACTTCAGATATATTGTAAGGAGGAACCAGTTCCTGAAGAATGAAATCATGTTTGCTAAAATGGAGGGTCAGAGAAAAAGAGGGAGCTATTCAATGTGATGGATTGGCACAGTTTCAGTACTTATGGGCTCAAATGTAGCAACAATTGTGAGGTTGGCATAGGACTGGGCATTTTTTGTTCTGTTGTGCACAGGGTCGCTATGGGTTGGAACTAACTCTATGGCACTTAAAAAGGAAGAAAGAAGAACAAGGCATTAAGTTTGGAGGAAGACTTATTAACCTGTGATATGCAGATGACACAACCCTGTTTCTGAGAGCAAGGAGGATTTGAAGCACTTGCTGAAGGTAAAAAACTATAGTCTTCAGTATGGATTATACATAAATGTAAAGAAAACAAAAATCCTCTCACAACTGGTCCAATAAACAGTATTATAACAAATGGAGAAATGATTGATGTTGTCAAAGTTTTGATTTTACTTAGATCCACAATTCAAGTCCATGGAAACAGCAGTGAAGAAATCAGATGATTTGCATTTTAGGCAAATCTGCTACAAAGGACCTTTTTAAAGTGCTAAAGAGCAAAGATTTCACTAGGAGGAGTAAAGCATGCCTGACTCAAGACACAGTATTTTCAGCCACCTCATATACATGCAAAATCTGGACAATGAATAAAGAAGACCAAAGAAAATTTGATGCATTTAAATTGTGGTATTGGTGAAGAACATTGTAGATACCATGGAATGCCAGAAGAGCAAACAAATTTCTCTTGGAGGAAGTACAGACAGAATGCTCATTAGAAGCTAAGATGGTAAGACTTCATCTCTTTTACTTTGGACCACTTTGATATAAGTGGAAGGTCATCTATAAATAATAATCATTAAAAAAAAAAAGACCCGGAGAGATGGATCGACACAGAAGATGCAACAATAGGCTCAAAGATAACAACAATTTTGAGGATGGCGTGGGACCAGTTAGTATTTCATCCTGTTGTACACAGAATTGCTGTAAGTCAGAACCAACTGCATGGCACCTAACAATAGGCAACAAGAAGAAAGAAAATGAAAAATGCTGCCAATTACATAATGAATAGTGCTTTCTTGTCATGGTGAATTTTTATCATATACTTATTGAGAGATGTATTGATAATTATTTAAATGTAGTTTTTCTTTTTAAACTGAAGATCACTCTTTTTCACATAAAAAGGAAAATGAAACAAATAAATTTTAATGCATTCCAAAAATGACTTCACATTTTGAATCTCTCTCTTCTGGATTTCATAGTGAGGTTGGCCCAGGATCGGGCAGTGCTTCATTCTGCTGTGCTCTGAGTCGGTACCGACTTGATGGCACCTAACAACAACAACAACAATTCTGGATTTCTCTTTGATTGTTCTTAACAGGGTTATCAAAATCCAGTTTTACCACAAAATATGAGTGTCAAAGACAGCGAAAGATGAGTCACAAAATCTTTTAAATAATTGTCTGCAGGATTTTCCTCCAGCTTGTTGACACTCTTTCTCAAGGTTTGAGACTAGAACGTCCTTCAATTTACCAGAAAGAGTCAACAGAACATTTTTCAGCAATCAGAATTCATAATCCTTCCTGTTGTTGTTGTTGTGAAGTGCCTTCGAGTCGATTCCGACCCATAGCGACCCTGGGTGTACAGGGTTTCCGAGGGTGTAAATCCTTACGGGAGTAGAAAGCCTCATCTTTCTCCCACCCTAAATGGTCTTTAAATGAATTGTAGCCAAAAACGTACAGATGGTGTCCTGTCACACTAGCAGTATTAGCAACCGTCTTAGCCAAAACAAAAAAAAACAAAAACAAAAAAAACAAAAAATTTTTTTTGAGTGATAAACAAAAAATTCATCAGGAATTCTCATGTCCGCCAAGAATTGTAAATCCCATTCATTATAAGAAGATCTTGATTTAAGATATTAAAATGTGAAGAGAAAATGTGTCTTTAGAATTGATGACAGACAGGTAACCCATTTAATCCTCACAACACTATGAGGCAAATACTATTATTGTCTCCATTTTATACATAAGATACCCAAGGCACAGAGACCCTAGAAACTTGTCAAGGTTAGGTAGAACTAAGACTTTTACTTAAGTGGTATGGCCCTGGAGTCCTTCCCTGACTTCCTCATATCTATGATCATGAATACCTGTCAAGGGAGACCTTCCATGACACTCCCAAATAAAATAACCCCCTTGTAACCCTCTATCCTTCTACCCTGTTTTCTTTATAATGCGTGCTAGGATCAGACATTATAGCAGATTTTGGTTATTTAGTTGCTGTTACATCAGCCCTGACTCATTAGAACTTCATGTGTTCCAGAGAATATCTATGGGTTATAGTGACAAAACAGACAACTTATCTTGTCAGTTTGTCATACTGTGGTGGCTTGCCTGTTGCTGTCATTCTGAACACTATGCCATTTTAAATACCAGCAGGGTCACCCAGGGTGGACAAGTTTCAGCTGAGCTTCCAGAGGAAAATAGGCTAGGAAGAAGGACAGATGACTACTTCCTAATATATAGTCACTAAGATACTTATGAATAGCAGTGGAACACTGTCAGATAGTACCAGAATATTTAATTTTGAAACATGATAAAAGAGCACCAGAATACTGTCAGATAATGTGCCAGAAGATGAGCCCCTCATCTTAGAAGGCATTCGAAATTCAACTGGGAAAAATCTGCGTTTGAAAAGGCAGATTGATGACTCTAATGGCATAAAGCCCTCGGGACCTTCATTTGCTGATGCGGCACAACTCAAAATGAAGAGAAACAGCTGTAAACATCCATTAATAATCGGAACATGTAATGTATGTAGCATAAATCTAGTATAATTGGAAATTGTCAAAAAT
>NW_006408566.1:7246405-7247520 GCF_000296735.1 Chrysochloris asiatica
CAAGACCTTTTGAAGGAGCGCCAAAAGGATTTAAAGTTTCTCTCAGAAGAGTATTGGAAATTACAAATATTTTTTACAAATGTTATCCAAGCATTAGGCGAACATCTTAAATTAAGACAAGTTATTGCCACTGCTACAGTCTATTTCAAGAGATTTTATGCCAGATAGTCTCTGAAAAGTATAGATCCTGTATTAATGGCTCCTACATGTGTGTTTTTGGCATCCAAAGTAGAGGAATTTGGAGTAGTCTCAAATACAAGATTGATTTCTGCTGCTACTTCTGTACTAAAAGCTAGATTTTCATATGCCTTTCCAAAGGAGTTTCCTTATAGGATGAACCATATACTAGAATGTGAATTTTATCTCTTAGAACTAAGGGATTGCTGCTTGATAGTGTATCATCCTTATAGACCTTTGCTCCAGTATGTGCAGCACATAGGCCAAGAAGACATGTTGCTTTCCTTTGCATGGAGGATAGTGAATGATACCTTCAGAACGGATCTTTGTCTACTGTAGCCTCCTTTCATGATAGCTTTAGCTTGCCTACATGTTGCCTGTGTTGCATAGCAGAAATAAACCAGACAGTGGTTTGCTGAGCCTTCTGTGGACACGGAGAAGATTTTGGAAATAATCAGGGTTATTTTAAAACTATATGAGCAGTGGAAGAATTTTGATGAGAGAAAAGAGATGGCAAGTACCCTCAGTAAGATGCCCAAACCAAAACCACCTCCAAACAGTGAAGGAGAGCAGGGTCCAAATGGAAGTCAGAACTCCAGCTACAGCCAATCTTAAAACATTCCAAAGAATTCCATAATGGACCACTTAGAAATAGACCATTGGACAGATTTCAGTAACGTCTTCAGTGGAACACAAATGAAAATGAATAGCTTGTTTCTATCAAGCACATTGGGAAGTGATTTTATTTTTGCAAAATTCTTTTCCTTACCTGGTTTGAGTCTGTTGTTATTAAGTGCCGTCGAGTCGGTTCTGATCCATAGTGACCCTGTACAGGGTTTCCAAGGCTGTAAATCTTTATGGGAGCAGAACGCCTCATCTTTCTCCCGTGGAACAGAGGGTAGTTTCAAACTGCTGACCTTGTGCTTCACAACCCGTTT
>NW_006408566.1:7249675-7251068 GCF_000296735.1 Chrysochloris asiatica
GTTATATCATTTAAATCTTTTTAATAGATGAATTTTTCCTGCATCTTGTTTTTTAAAATTCCCTTTGTAATTTATTTAGGACAAAATTGATTTGGCTATCTATTAAGCGTTTCCTATCATCAGATTTTAAGGAGCTCTGGTAGGGTAGTGGTTATGAGTTGGGCTGTGAACCTTAAGGTCAGCAGTTTGAAACTACCAGCCACTCCGTGGGAGAAAGATGAGGCTTTCTGCTCCCATAAAGGTTTACAGCCTCAGAAACCCCATAGAGGGTTTCTGCTGTAGAGGGTCACTATGGGTCAGAACCGACTCGACAGCACTTAACAACAACAACAATCATCAGATTTTGCTGATTGCTTTCTTGAGGTATTAACATGTATCTTTTTCTATTTTTTTGTAGATTGAATCTACAGGCTTGATCAGATAAGGTTTTGGGGGGGGAGGTTGTTTTTTTGTTTTTTGTTTTTTTTTGTCAGACTACTGTAGTAAATAGTGGTGTAGTCTTTCATGAGGAGGCACGTAATGCCTGGTATCTCTGTGATTTGGCAGCCATGGATTATATGTATTGTTTTGTAAAATCAAATATTGCCATAAGGCTGCACTTTCCAGTAAGAAAGCCACAAAGCTACCTGTGGCTCTTGAGCACTTGAAATGTGGAAAGTCTGAATTAAGGTGTTCTGTAGATGTAAAAATGCACATGGGATGTCAAATACTTAGTACAGAACAAAAGAATGTAAAGTATCTCATTAATAATTTGTTTCTATTACTTGTTTTAAGTTATGATATTTTGGATACATGGGATTAAATAAAACATTATTAAATTAATTTTTTTAAAAACCCACAACATATCAAGATCTTTCTTGAAGTGCAACACTGTCTGTGATAGGATAATATCCATGTGCCTACAGCGAAGCCTAGTTAATACCACTATTTATGTACCATCCACTAAAGCCAGTGATGATGAAACTGATGAATCCTACCTAATTCTTCAATCTGGAATTGGTCAAACATGAAATCAAGATGTATTGATAATTACTGGCAATTGGAATGCAAAGGTTGGAAACAAAGATGAAGGATCAGTAGTTGGAAAACATGGCTTTGGTGATAGAGACAATGTTGGAGATCACATGATAGAATTTTGTAAGACCAATGGCTTCTTCATTGCAAATACCTTTTATAAACAATGTGGAAGGCGATTATACACATGGACCCCACCAGATGGAATACACAAAAATCAAATTGACTACATCTGTGGAAAGAGATGGTGGAAAAACTCCATATCATCAGCCAAAACAAGGTCAGGGACAGACTGTGAACAGACCATCATTACTCACATATAAGTTCACGCTGAAGCTGAAGAAAATGAAAACAAGTTCACGAAAGCCAAAATATAACC
>NW_006408566.1:7252731-7253630 GCF_000296735.1 Chrysochloris asiatica
CCTGACCTAAGCCATACATAGTATTTTCAATAATCTCATATGCATGTAAAAGTTGGACAGTTTATAAGGCATTCATCATAGAAGAATTGATGCATTTGAGTTATAGTGTTGGAGGAGAATACTAAAAGTATCATGGACTGCCAAAAGAAGAAACCAAACTGGGTTGGAAGAAGTACAGCCAGAATGCTCTCTGGAAGCCAGGATGGCCAGACTTCGTCTCTCGTACTTAGGATGTATTTTAAGGAGGGACCAGTCCCTGGAGAAGGATATCATGTTTGGTAAAGTAGTCCGCAAATATGCTATGATAAATAGGACTATGTTCAAATGTTGCAGCTCATTAGTGACATCAAGAGGTAGCATAATGTAATGCTTAAGACCATGTCATTAGATGTTATTGAGTCAGTTCTTTCTCATAGTGACCCTATGCGAAACAAGGAAACACTGCCTGGTTATGTACTTTCCTCACAATGGTTATATTTGATCCCGTTGTTGCAGCCACTGTGTCAATCCGTCTCGTTTGGGTTCTTCATCTTTTTCAATGACCCTCCATTTTACCAAGCATGATGTTTTTGTTCAGGAACTAGTCCTTTCAGATAATATAACTAAAGTACGAGAGATGGATTCTCACCATCTTGGCTTCCCAGGAGCATTCTGTTTGCACTTGTTCCAAGACACATTCTAGTAACAGTCTGTCTTTCATAATAATGGTATCTACATAGAGTTGCAATAAGGATTAAATATATGAAAAGAAGTAAAGTGCTTAGAACAATGCATGGCACATTTTAAGCATGCTGCTACTGTTTCCTGTTAGTATCATGATCTAATTGGCTATTACTCTACCAATTTCTTCAATCTGAAATCGATCAAACATGAAATCAAGATGTATTAATCATTACTGG
>NW_006408566.1:7257490-7258256 GCF_000296735.1 Chrysochloris asiatica
TTATGAGTCGGTACCTACTTGATGGCATCTAACAACAATAACAACAATTGGCCATTCCATACTTTTTTAATGGAACACTGGATTTAATGTTGTTGATTCTTAATTGTTTATGACATATGTACAGTATACGTACCTTGATCCCTAAAAACCAGTGATATTTCTACATATCCTATAAGGAGAAAGGGGCTTGTTTGTGTTTAGTCCCAGAAGAGAAAACTCTTTCGCATTTGTTGTTGCTGAGTGATTGCTGAAGCAACCAGGAGTCAATCTGAGAGACATTGGTTTATTACAGAAAATAAAATATAATAGATGGTTTAGAAACAGACAATCTTACTTACCAGAATGAGAACAGCTGTTTCCAGTGATGACTGACTAGACAATGAAGATTTTTCATGCAAGGGACTTGTGTGCTAAGGTCTTTAATGTCATCAGATATACATATTTCCTATCCCTTTCCCCTGCTCTCATTATCCCATGTTTTAGTTATATATATGCTAGGAGGGAGCAGACAGCTCCCTATTCTCTCTGTGCATACCAAAACTCTTCATTCTCAAGGAAAGGGCAGGCAGGCCTACACCTTGTGGTTTTCTTATTGTTTCTATGTTCCATGTACCATCCTTAAGTGCCCTGATGAATGAGAAGCTTGTATATCTGATGACAGACGGTTCCCATCTGGGACTAAACACAAACAAACCCCTTTCACCCTATTGGATATGTAGAAATATCATTGGTTTTTAGGGAGCAAGGTACTGAAAGTAGAGAATGC
>NW_006408566.1:7259251-7260498 GCF_000296735.1 Chrysochloris asiatica
TTATTGTAGTTGCCTATTTCTTTCTTCAATTTTATTATATATTTTGGTGTATGTATTATATATTTTGAGGTCCTTTCATTTGAAGCATATGCATTTATTATGATTATGTATTATTGTTTAATTGACCTTTAATCATGAGATACTGTCTTTTTTTTTTTCTCTTAAGCTGGCTTTTGCATTAAAGTCTATTTTATCAGAAACTAATAATGCCACTCCTGCTAATTTTTGATTGCCATTAGCTTGATATATTTTTCCATTCTTCGATTTTTAGTCTATTTTTGTCTTTGAGTATAACACAAACATATTGAACAATTTTGTTTTCTTATCCATTCTACTGCTATCTGTCTTGATTGGTGCATTTAATCCATTGACATTCAGTATAATTATTGATAGGCATGAATGGACTGATTTTGCTGTGTGTTTTTTGTGTGATGCTGCTGGTTTATTTATTCCACAAAATTTTCTGAGGTGAGTTCATTTTTTGTGTGTGCTTTCTTGTCAACTTTTTCATTGCTATTGTTTCATGTTTATTAAATCTTCATAGTTTTCCATCTTGTTGATTTGATGTGAAGGTGTGTGAATTTCTAAGAGGTTACTTTTTATACAGTTTATGAATTTTCCCCCCAGTTTAAAGCAGCCTGTTTTATATTGAAATCTACTTGACTTCCTTGTCATTTGGAACGTCTGTAATACACATTTCCCTTGTTGAGCTTTGTAGTTGTTTTCATTATAAGTTGATATCTCTAATTTCTTTTCTTTTTTACTTTGAGTATTTCTATAGCTGGATTGAATTCTGGGTGATATTGTCATGTATTTTTGTCTCAGGGTTTTGTATTATGTTGTTTGTTTTTAATCAAAAGATCTCCCTTTAATATTTTTTGTGAAGTTGGTTTGGTTATTACAAATTCCTTTTATTTCAGTCTATCTGGAAATGTTCTAATTTTGCAGTCATACTGGAATCTTGGTGTGGCACTATAGGCAAAGCACTGGACCGCAAGATTGGTTTGAACCTTAAGGTTGGCAGTTCAAACCAACCAACCACTTCTCAGAAACACTATCCAGGGTCACTATGAGTCAAAACTAACTGGACAGCAATTAACAACAAGAACATTTGAGGGACAGTTTTGCTGGGTATTTGATTTTTGCTTGGCAAAGTTTTCTTTCTTTCAGAGTTTTGTATACATCTTCCTATTGCCTTCTTGTCTGAATAGTTTCTCTGAGAAATCAGAGCTTTATCTTACTAGTTT
>NW_006408566.1:7261889-7262760 GCF_000296735.1 Chrysochloris asiatica
TTTCTGTCACCAAGGCCATATTTCCAGCTCTTTGTTTTAAACCTTTGCATTCTAACACTAGTATATAAATATATCTTCATTACATGTTTGATCAACTTCAGATGAAGAAGTTTGTAGAATTCTTCAATTTTATCATCACTGCTTTAATGGTTGGTGTGTAAATTTTCATAATAATGGTATTAACTGGTCTTCCTTGGAGGCATGTAGATATTATCCTATCATAGACAGTGTTGTACTACAAGACAGATCTTGATATGTTCTTTTTGATGATGAATGTGACATCATTCTTCTTCAGTTTTTTCATTCCTGGTGGCATAGCAAACCATGGGATTGCCAGATTCAAAATGGCCAATACCAGTCCATTTCAACTAGGATATTAACCTAGTTGAAATGGTTAATGAATTCCATTTCATGTTTTGCCAATTTCCAAATTTCCTAGATTCATACTCCATACATTTCATGTTCTGAATTTTAATGGATTTTTTAATAGGTGTTTCTCTTCATTCTGAGTTTCCCCCTTCAAAATATGAAGATCCCAGAGACTTTATGCCATTTGCATCATATGGTCTACTATAATTTGAGGCAGAAGCTCTACTCCAGTCATATTTTGAGTACCTTCCAACCTGAGGGACTCATGTAAAGGCAGTATAACTGACAATATTCTGGTGCTCTTCATCATGTATCAGTATTCAATATTCTGATGCTAAAAGTGTCCCACTGCTATTCATAAGATTTTCAGTGACTAAATATTTGGAAGTCATCTATCTTACCTTCTTCCTAGTTTGTCTTCATCTGGAAACTCAGCTGGAACCTGTCCACCATGGGTAATCCTGCTGGTAGTTAAAATACCATGGCATAACTTCCAGAATCA
>NW_006408566.1:7263165-7265438 GCF_000296735.1 Chrysochloris asiatica
ATGGAAGAAAAAAATGAGAGAAAATAATAAGAAAGAAAAAGAATTAAACACAACTAAGGAGAGGGATGAATAAAAGGGAAAGAATCCAGAGGGTAGTAAAGAAAAGCAAAGAAAATGAAAGAAAAAGTTAAAAAGGCAGCAGCAGTTGGGAAAGAGAAGCAGAAAAAAAAGAAGACAAAATGAAAGTAATGATAGGATAAAAGGCAATGGCAGGTAAATAGAAGAAAAAGGGGAAGAAAGAATAAACAGATAAAAACTGTGAAAGAAGAAAAACTGGATTGGTGTTAGGCCCAGAAAGGAGAAAATTCTGTGGTCTCTTGCCAGCCAAGGACCTCATGTGGTGTTGTGAGTGGGCCAGAGATGAGACAGAGGTGCTCAGGCCCTAGATAGAGTTCTTATAGGACTAGGTTTCATCTGTTCTGGGCACACAATCCAGAAGTAGTTTATATAGACCCCATGGCAGATGGAGAGTCAAGGGATTTCCATCTCAGATGGAAACCAAGGGCAAGAGGACCTGCTAGTCCAGCGCTGACCAGAACCAGCTCTGTAGGTCTGGAGCAGGCCTCATCTGATTCCAGGAGCTGGGGTTGGTGCTGCTAACTCCCCACTCACTTTGGTGTGGCTTTAACCACCTGGAGAGCAAAATTTTTTCCAGGAGTGTGTTTGAGTAGGGCCTGGCCACTCCTCTGGTAACCAGGGTAATATGGGCTACAAGAAAATTTTCACACCTTTTTCTCTTCCAATAAGCAGTATCCCTCTGCACCACCTACTGCCTACTTGTCTTCAAAGCCACCCATGAAAGTTCCAGATGACTGCACCATGACTAGCTGCTTGGTACAGATCACATTTCTCCTTTTTTTTTCTCCCATGTGTCTGTTCAGCTGCTTCTACCAGTTAGAGCTAGTCCACAGCTGGCTAGGGTTGGCTATGCAGGTTTGGGGCAGGGATCACACTCACTTTGATGTGACACCAACAACTGGGAGAGTGGGAGCTTCACAGCAAGTATACACCTGTGGGGGCTGGCCATGCCTCTGGTCACCAATGGAGTGAAGGAAACAAGTAAAAATATTGCACCTTTATCTTGGTGAGTCACTGTTATGTTTCTGCAATACCAATATGCTATCTTGTCTCTGAAGTCACTCACAAAATTTAAGATGACCCCACCAGTTCTGGTTGGTTGACACAGGTCACCAGTCTCTCTCTCTCTCTCTTTTTTTAAAAAAACACATCTGGTCAGCTTTCTCTCCTAATAAGCATGCAACCCATTTCTCTGTCCCTTCAATGAAGCTCAGCTCTCCAGGATTATTTTCTACATCTGTTTCATTTGGTTTTCCTTATCTTTGTTGTAGAGGACATGTATAGCCTTATTGTCTAGTCCACTATCTCTCCTCTTCCTCCTCTGTTAGTTTTTTTTTTTTTTTAATATTATTGTGAAATGCATCATGACTTCCAAATGAAGAAAAATCAGTGTTAGTGATAGCAGCAACAAGAAACAAAGGAAAAATATCAAACTGGCAGTGAAACAAAAGCTATTAAACAATGAGAAAAATAGAAAATTAATGAATGCTATTGCTAAAAGTTAAGGCATGTCATACTGGCCAATTATGACAATCTTAAAAAAAAAAACCCCAAATTCTCCAAGCTGTTATAGGGTTGATTTAAGCTGGTGCAAGCTACTATGCTAAAGAAAACATGAGAGGGACCTATTACAAAAAAATCATCCCTGTTAGCAGGTTGACAATAACTGCTAATGCTTGTTTAAGATGGTTTAAAAAAAAGCAATAACAAAGTACAAAATGTTGCTCACAAAATGCCTAAATCACATTACATCCTATTTCACAAACTTTTGAAAGATTTCAATTTTTATTCCATCAATTCCTGGTGCCTTGTTCTTTGCTAATTCCTTCAATGCACTTTAGACTTCTTCCTTCAGTATCATTGAAATCTTTCAAGAAAGTGAGGTGGTACATGAGGCACTCACTCATCTCTGCGAAGAAATTTGGAAGACAACTGTCTGGCCTCCTGATTGTAAAAGATCCATATTTGTGCCCCTCCCAAAGAGAGGTGACTCAATGGAATGTGGAAATCATCAGACAATCTCGCTTATATCCCATGCAAGTAAAGTTTTGCTAAGGGTAATACAGAAACGGCTGCAATCATACATTGACAGAGAACTTCCAAAGGTTCAAGTTGGATTCAGAAGAGGCCGTGGAATGAGAGATTTCATTGCTGATGTCTGATGGATCTTGGCTGAAAGCAGAGAATATCAGAAA
>NW_006408566.1:7266549-7272124 GCF_000296735.1 Chrysochloris asiatica
ACTAGCTGCTTCTGGGAAACCATATGCAAGGTCACTATAGGTCAGAACTGACTTGGCAGCATTTATAAACAACAACATGTGTCTTATTATTTGATTGAGAACTATGTTTGATTATACAAACTTGTTGAGAATTTAAGGCCCTATTTTTGGGATGGAGTCCTTGTGTGGTGCTGTAGGATAAGCACTGGACTATTAACCACAAAGTACAGTGGGTAGTAGTTCAGCTTCTCTTCAGAAACCCTATACAGGATCACTGACTCAGAACGAACCCAACAGCACATAACAACAACAACATGTTTGGGATGCTGGCTGCTGATTGTAGCAGTAATAGAAGTATTTACCTCAGGCATCCACACCTTAAAGCTACTCATTTGTTTACTGCTACCAGTTCAGGTTTTAGTTCACTGTATAACTATTTATTTAGTTATTGGGTTCATGGGAATTCTCATAACTCTAATAAGCACAGTGATTGCTGAAATTATGTTTTATTATACGTGTGTAATTTATTATCTAATTTTATTTATCTTGAGAGACCCTATAGAATAGCTCCTTCCACTTATCTGTCAGTCAGTCATACTGTGGTGATTTGCAAGTTACTGTGATTCTGGAAGCTGTGCCACAAATATTTTAAATACCAGCAGGGTCACCCATGGTGGAAAGGTTTTAGTGGAGCTTTAAGACTAAGACAGACTAGGAAGGAAAGGCAGACCACTTCTGACTGGTTTGGTACTGAAAACCTTAAGAATAGAAGCAGAATATTGTCTGATATAGTGCCAGAAGGTGAACCCCTCAGGTTGGAAGGCACTGTAAATATGACTGGGGAATCTTTGCCTCCTCAAAATAGAGCTGACTTTAATGATATGAATGGAGCAAAGCTTCATTTGCTAAGTTATAAGTGTTATGGGAATTTCCATGGCACAACTCAAAATGAGAAAAAATCTCTGCAAACATCTATTAATACATAGAAAGTAGAATGTTTGTAGTAAAAATGAAATGGAAGGCATTTGGGAACTGAAATGAACTGATATTGACTATTTTGAATTGGACAGCCATATGGTTTGCTATTCCAGGAATGACAAATTAAAGAGGAAAGGCATACTATGTATCATCAAAAAGAGCATTTCTAGATCTATCTTGAAGTATAATGCTGTCTGCAATAGGATAATATCCATAAACCTACAGATACAAGTTTATACCACTATTATTCAAATTTATGTGCCAACCATTAAAACCAAAGATTATGAAATTGAATTCTACCAACTTCTACAGTCTGAAATGTATCAGACTTGCAATCAAGATACATTAATAGTTTCTGGTGATTGGAATGCAAATTGGAAACAAATATGGCCTTGGTGATAAGAATAATGCTGAAGATCCCATGAAAGAATTTTGCAAAACCAATGACTTAATCATTTCAAATACCTTTAAAAACAAAAACAACATAAAAGGCATGAACCTCACCAGATAAGGTACACAGGAATCAAATTGACTGCATCTATAACAAGAAATGATGAAGAAGCTCAATATCATAAGTCTAAACAAGATTAAACTGTGCAACAGGCTATCAATTGCTCATATGTACATCTGGCTGCAGCTGAAGAAAATTAAAACTAGCCCATGAGAGCCAATATATGAATTAAGTTTATCCTTCCTGAATTTAGAAATGATCCCAAGAACAGATTTGTTGCATTAGACACTAATGACTAAAGACCAGAAGAGTTGTGAATGACATCAAGATCATACAAGAAGAAAGCAAAAAAAGTCATTAATAAGACAGGAAAGGAAGAAAAGAACAAAACGGAAGTCAGAAGAGACTCTGAAACTTGCACAAAGAATCTATGTTTTTGTTGTTAAGTGCCGTTAAGTCAGTTATGACTCATAGAGACCCTGTATAGGGTTTCCAAGGAGGGGCTGGTGAGTGTGAATCACCAACCTTTTGATTCAAATGGACCTTGCAGTCCAGTGCTTATCCTACATCACCACACCAGGACTCCAGAGACTCTATCTTACTGGAAAAAATGAGGACTTAAAAGAGGTGAACAGAGAATTTCAAAGGACACCTTGATTAGTCAAAGTAAAAAATTATTAAAAAATGTGCAAAGACCTTGAGCTAGATAACCAAAAGGGCAGAACACACTCAGCATTTCTCAAGCTGGAAGAACTGAAGAAAAATTCAAGTGTTGCAATACTGAAGGACTCTATGGGCAAAATGGAGTCTTGGTGTGGTGCTGTAGAATAAGCAGTGGACTGCTAACCACAATGTAGTCAGTTCAAACCAACCAGAAACTCCTTGGAAACCCTCTAAACGATCATTATGAGTTGGAACTGACTCAACAGCACTTAATAACAACAACAAAATGGGCAAAACAATGGACAACGCAAAAAGCATCAAATGAAGATGGAAGGAATACACAGTCACTATGACAAAAAGAATTGTTTGAAGTTCAATCATGTCAAGAGATATCATATGATCAAGAACTGGTGGTACCAAAGGAAGAAGCTCAAACTGCATTGAAGGTGTTAGCGAAAAATTAGGCTCCAGGATTTGACAGAATACAAATTGAAATCTCTCAACAAACTGATAAATCATTGGAGGTACTCTCTCAACTATGCCAAGACATTTGGAATACAGTTATCTGGCCAGTTGATTAGGAGAGATCCATATTTGTGCTAATTCCAAAGAAAGGAGGCCCAACAGAATACAGAAATCTTCAAACAATATCGTTAATATCACATGCAAGTAAAGCTTTGCTTTAAAAGTTCAAAAATGATTGCAGTAGTACAGTGACAGGAAGCTGCCAGGTAATTCAAATCAGATCCAGAAGACAATGGCGAATGAGGGATATCATTTCTGACATCAGATGGCTCTTGGCTGAAAGCAGAGAATACCAGAAAGATAGTCATTGTTGTTGTTAGGTGCCATCAAGTGACCGACCCATAGTGACATTATGCACAGCAGAACAAAACACTGCCTGATCATGGGCCAGCCTCACTATTGTTGCCATGCTTGAGTCTATCGATGTTGCCACTTGGCCAATCCATCTCTTTGGGGGTCTTCCTCTTTTTCTCTGACCCTCCACCTTATCAAATATTATATCCTTCTCCAGTGACTGCTCCCTCCTGACAACATGTCCAAAGTACGAGAGGCGAAGTTTGGTCATCTTGGCCTCCAAGGAGCACTCAGGCTGCACTTCTTCCAAAACAGATCTATTGGTTCTTTTGGCAGCCCATGGCACTTTCAATATTCTCCTCCAACACCATAACTCAAAGGCATCAATTCTTCTATGGCCTTCCTTATTCACTGTCCAGCTTTCGCATGCACATGAGGTTATTGAAAATACCATGGCTTGGGTCAGGCACACCTTAGTCCTCAAGCTGACATCATTGCTCTTCAACACTTTAAAAAGGGCTTTTTCAGAAGATTTGCTTAATGCAATACGTTGTTTGATCTCTTGACTGCTGCCTCCATGAGTATTGATAGTTGATCCAAGAAGAATGAAGTCCTTGACAACTTCAATCTTTTCTCCATTGATAAGAATGTTGTTTATTGGTCCAGTGGTGAGGATTTTTGTTTTCTTTACATTGAGATGTAATCCATACTGAAGGCTGTGCTCTTTGATCTTCATCAGTAAATGTTTTAAGTCCTCTTCACTTTCAGCAAGCAAGGTTGTATCATCTGCATATCACAGGTTGTTAATGAGTCTTCCTCCAATCCTGATGCCACATTTTTCTTCATAGAACACAGCTTCTCGTATTATTTGCTCAACATACAGGTTGAATAAGTATGGTGAAAGAATACAACCTTGTCTCACACCTTTCTTAATTTTAAAACATTCAGTGTTCCCATGTTCTGTTTGAAAAACTGCCTCTTGGTCTAGGTACAGATTTCTGATGAGCACAATTAAGTATTCTGGAATACTCATACTTTGCAATGTTGTCCACAGCTTGTCATGATCCATACAATCAAAAGCCTTTGCGTAGTCAATAAAGCATAGGTAAACATCTTTCTGATATGCTCTGCTTTCAGCCAAGCTCCATTGTACATCAGCAATGATATATCTCGTACCATGGTCTCTTCTGAATCCAGCTTGAACCTCTGAAAGTTCTCTGTCAATGTATGATTGTAGCCTTTTCTGTATTACCTTCAGCAAAAGTTTACTCGCATGAGATATCAGAGAGATTGTCCGATGATCTCCGCACTCCTGTGGGTTACCTTTCCTTAGAATGGGCAAAAATATGGATCTCTTCCAATCAGTCGGCCAGATAGTTGTCTTCCAAATTACTTGGCAAAGATGAGTGAGTGCCTCCTGATCTGCCTCACTTTCTTGAAAAATTTCAATTTTTATTCCATCAATTTCTGGAGCCATGTTTTTGCCAATCCCTTCAGTGCACCTTGGACTTCTTCTCTAAGTATCATTGGCTCTTGATCATATGCTACCTCTTGAAATGGTTGAACATTAGACATTTCCTTTTGGTACGGCAACTCTGTGTATTCCTTCTGCCTTCTTTTAATGCTTTCTGCATCATTCAATAATTTGCCCAGAGAATCTTTGAATAATGAAAGTTGAGGCTTGAATTTTTTCTTCAGTTTCCCCAGCTTGAGAAATGCTGAGCGTGTTCTTCCTTTTTGGTATTCTGATTCCAGATCTTTGCACATTTTATTGTAATATTTAGCTTTATGTTCTCGAGCTGATCTTTGAAATTTTCTGTTCAGCTCTTGGACCTCCTAATTTCTTCCATTTGTTTTAGCATCTCTATGCTAAGTAACTATCACAAGATAGTTGCTTGTGCTTTATTGACTATGCAAAGGCATTCAACTGTGTGGATCATAACAAACTATGGATAGCACTGCAAAGAATGGGTATTCCAAAACATTACTTGTGCTCTTGAGAATCCTGTGCTTAGTCCAGGAGATAATTGTTTGACCAGAACAATGTAATACTGAATAGCTTGAAGTCAGGAAAGTTGTGCACCTTGATTATATACTTTCAACAATACTTATTCAATTGGTATGCTGAGCAAGTAATCTGAGAAACTGGTTTATATAAAGAAGTATGTGGCATTAGGATTGATGAAAGACTCATGCAGATGATACAATCTTGCTTGCTGAAAGCAAAGAGTACTTGAAACAACTACTGACTAAGTCTTCAGTATGGATTGCACCTCAAAGTTAAAATCCTCACAACTGTTCCGATAAATAACATCATGATAAATGGAGAAAAGTTTGAAGTCGTCAGAGACTTCATTTTGCTTGAATCCACAATCAACAGTCATAGAAGCAGCAGTCAATGACATAAAAGATGTATTGTATTTGGCTAATATGCTGCAAAATACCTTTTTTAAGTCTTAAAGAGCAAAAATATCACTTTAAGGACTATGGTGAGTCTGACCTAAGCCATGACATTTTCAATTGTCTCATATGCATTTGAAAGTTGGATAATGAATAAGGAAGACTGTAGAAGAATCGATGAATTTGAATTATGATGTTGGCAAAGAATATTGAATGCACCATGAACTGGCAGAAAAACAAATCTGTCTTGGAAGAAGTATAGCCAGAATGCTCCTTACAAGTGAG
>NW_006408566.1:7272724-7283081 GCF_000296735.1 Chrysochloris asiatica
AACAACTAACCAAAAGGTCAATGGTTCAAACCTATCAGCTGTTCTGCAGGTAACATTTGTGGCAGTCTACTCCCATAAATATTTCAAGCCTTGAAAACCACATGGAGCTGTTGTATTCTGCTCTCTAGGGTCGCTATGAGGTGGAATCAACACAGAGACAATGGGTTTGCTATTTCAATTTATAGTGTAACTCATCTGCCATATTGGCAGAAATTAAAATGCACATAAGTCCTTGATGAGTTAAATGTTTCAGGACAGGGTGAGTGAGAGTTGGCGTGGCATTGTACAGTAATGTGCTGGACCACAAGGTCAGTTTGAATCACAAAGCCTGCGGTTCATACTCACCAGCCACTACTTGGAAACCCTACACAGGGTCACTATGAGTTGGAACCAACTAAGCTTCACTTAACAACAACAATCCTCTAAAAATTTTGCACTTAATCTTCAGGAAAATAATATACTTCTTGATTACTCATGACCATTTGGTATTAATTATGTCCAATTATTCCAAGCACTATATTTTTCCAGTAAGAGAAATGAAGGCCAGAGGGATGAAATGACTTGTCCAAATGCCTTGAGCAGATGCAAGACAAAAATAAAACTAGAATGGATCATTAGAAACAAGAAACTTCTCAAAGCTATCAAGTGGTTTGTGAACTGAAAAAAAAAAAAAAAAAATCCAAAGTAAGAGGTCTCTGAGCAACAGACAACTAGACCTACATAATCAAGGCAGTCCAGCAAAGATGCCTTCCTTGTCCTTGTTTTGGACATAAACCACAGTTCTCTCCATCTTGAATCTGATCAGATCCACAAGGTGGCATCATGATAGGGAACACAGAAAGGAAGGAAATAAATTTTAGCTATTAATAGGTATGCTCTGTTCTAGTCATGATAGGTTATAGCTTTTTAAGAGTTCATTGGAATGACTTGAGTCCAGATATCTCATTCTTCAAAAGCTCAAGAAAGTATATATCTTTGCATTCTTAGACTGCTAAGGTGTAATATTCCAAGGGAGGTTTTACAAAAAGCCTCCTCTTCCACAGAAATGCTCATATCAAGATCATGGAGTGTGAGAAGTCTCTTATTTCCTGGGCTCTGAGTAAACTGGAATCACATATCTGCCATACCTTAAGGCCTGAGGTAGACCTTCAGCCCATTTTAGAGCACTGGTTCATTCTTTCTGGTAGTAAAGACCGCATATTATCGATGTCTATATGAATGGTTTGGAGAAATAACTTTTGAAATCATTTTATGGGATTGTAAATATCACTGGTGTGCTCTCACTGCCTAGCACATGACACAAAACATAAAAAAAACTTGAATAAATATTTGTTTGAATGAAAAAATAAATGAAGGAATGGAAGAGCCCTGCTTTTCAGCTTTAATGATAGTATAGCTTTATGCCACTTGATGGTGCTATAAAACCACTCACACGAAACAGACTGCTTTCTGGCCTTCTAAGCAGATGTTTCCCTCTGTGTCTTAGCTTTTCAAATCACCTTCATTGGGACATCAGACAATCTTCTCTTTCAAGGAAACACTGGAAATGTTTCTGAATCATTGTTGAAGCAGTGATTGTTCTAGCAACACTTCCAAAATTGAGTTCACACCAAGAAGATTTCTGCAACTCTAATATTTGTCATTGTTTTATTGTCTTGTGCAGCAGTGGGGATCCATTAGTGGAAAGACAGAAAATTATGAATTTTGAGATTTTTGTTACAGACCCAACATCCTTATATGACTTTCCTCAAAGTGAAACTGTGTTAACCGTGACTTTCAAGTTGTACTTGTGTTCCTCTATGGCCCAAGGGTTCTTCAGAGATGTTTAGACTGCCAAGGAATGTGTGTGTGTGTGAGTGTGTGTGTGTGTGTACTTGATTATTGGCAGAAGTGTACAAAGTAATGATAGCAGTAGTGTTTCTTGCAACCACTTCAACCAGAATAAGTCTATGTGAGGAATGGAGGTAGGAAGTAGAAGTTTTGATTTTGTTTTCCTTTTGTAAATGTTAGCACCTGTTAGAAGAAAGTTTGAAAGCTACTATGCTCAATTTATCTTTACAGCCTTTTCACTATTACTGTTTTATGGTCTTAAATTCTTTAGAAGAGCCCCTAAGTGGTGCAAACAGTTAATGACAGTTGGCTGAAAGACTGGTAGTTCAAGTCTACCCAGAGAAAAATCAAGCCATTGTAAACCCTGAAGACTGTAGTTGTACTTTGACACAGTGGAGTAACCAAGAGTCAGAATCAATTTGGTGGATATTGGTTTCAGTAAGTTCTTTTCCTTGGTTGAACTTTCACTTTGGCCTAATTGTATGCTTGCTAAGCAGACATGAAGCTCTGGATTCCCCTGAAAACAGAGCCATACTCACCCTGAGTGCCCTCCTCTTTCCTTTCTTGATGCCATCTGCTTTTACTGGTTACCATATCAGCCAATGGATTCAGAGTCCAGAGTGCTAACCATTATACCATGGAACCAGTCATAGCCAATAGATATTTATTGATGGATTGCAGAGATGCAGAGATTCCATAGCAAAATAATTCATTAAGAAAACGTTTCCCTCTAGTTACATAGTGAGCTTGAAGCACATAAGCAGAAATCAAATGCCAAGGTCCTGAAACGGGAAATCATCAACCCAGAGCAGATTGTTGGGAGACAGGAACAGAGTGTGCACAGAGACTAGGGTTGGCAGAACTGGACAAAGTGAAAAGATCATATAATTCAATTCAACAAGCTTGTTTTCAGTGGGTGTTATATGTACTGAGTGCTAGGGATACAGAACTGAACATATGGCAATCTTGAGAGATTGGAGCTAGACAGGTAACTGGAACATATTTGAGTGCTTTGAGACTGGATGGAAAGGGATGTTAGGGAAATTCAGAGAAAAGTCATCAAATCTACTGTTTGTGGGCTTGGGAGACTTCCTGGATGAAGTGATGTGTAAACTGAATTTCTGTTGACTCAGCGATCATTGCTACAATCGTTCCTGGTGAAGCTTTTAATCAGTTCCTTTTTAGTCCTTTTTAACAGAATGCTTCTATTCTTTGGATGGTTGTTTTTATATAATTATATAATATTAATAGCTACTCTTCTTGTCTTTTGAAGCTTTTTAAAGTACTTTTTAAGTTCCACATTTAATCTTCATAATAATGCCATGGAATAGCTAAATCTGCAGTCAAGTCAGTTCTGACTCAAAGCGACCCTGTATAGGATTTCCCAGGCTGGAGTCCTGGTGTGGCACTATGGGCTAACATGTCAGCCTGCAAAGTCATTTGAACTGCAAGGTCGGTGGTTCAAGCTCACCAGCTGCTCCTTGGAAACCCTATACAGGGTCGCTATGGGTCGGAATCAACTCGACAACACTTAACAACAACAACAAATCTTGACAGAAGCAGAAAGCCTCATCTTCTCCCTTAGAGTGGCTGGTAGATTCAGTCTGCTGACCTTGTGGTTAGCAGCCCAATTCATAACCCACTACATTATCAAGGCTCCTTTTTTGTTGTTGTTAATTACCTTTAAGTTGGTTCTGACTCATAGTGACCCTGTATATGGCTTACAAGAAGTAACTGGTGTGTTTAAACCACCACCCTGTGGTTACCAGTCCAACGTTTATCCTACAGTGCCACAGCAGGATCAGGCAAATATAAAGATCCTTATTTTGAAACCTTTTTAAATGGAAAATTTCAAATCCTTACAAAAGTTTCTCTGACAGTAAAATTAGCTTTCTTGTATCCATCACACATAGTATAAATTATCAACTCAGAACCAACCATGTTTCATCTATATGCCACAAACATTTTGACGTCAAAAATATTTTCAAGCAAATTCCATTTCATTTGCATATAGCTCAGTATGTTAATATAAAAGATAAGTATAATTTTTTTTTTAATGTAGCTAAAAGTCAGCTTGTATACAAAATGGAATAATGAACAAGATTTACCCTCCTGCCTTAACCAACAATGACAAAAATAAAAAGACAAAATATGTCTAGTCTGGAAAAACAATGGCTTTCAAGCCATATACATCAGGCAATGAAGGACAGTGATCTCTGAGATACAAGAAATAAATTAGCTGAGCTCTCTGATTGCCCATCTTACTGCTGTGAGAAAACTTCCAGGTGGGACACAGGAAGGAGAGAGCCAAGAGGACCTTTGATGGACTTAGATGGACTACCTGAGCAGAAATTTTATAGAAATTGAACGTTCAAATAGAAATGCTAATGACCTATAATCACCCAAGCAACTTTGAAAAAGAACAAAGTTAGAGAAGTAACAATATCTCATTTCAAAACTTATTATAACGTTTCACTAATCAAGCTAGTATGCTGCTTTCTGCTGTAGCAGCCATTGAAGAAAAGCAGCCATCGCTGTGCACTACCTTATGACCATGGGCTTCAACAAGGGCCACAAAGTAACCAAGAACATGAGCAAGCCGAGGTACAGCCACCACCGTGGGCACCTCACCACGCACACCAAGGTCGTGAGGGACATGATCCAGGAGGTGTGTGGCTTTTCGCCTTATGAGCACCGGGCCATGGAGCTGCTCAAGGTCAACAAGGACAAGCGGGCACTCAAGTTCATCAAGAAAAAGTGGTGACACACATCCACACCAAGAGGAATCGAGAGGAGCTCGGCAACATTCTGGCTGCCTTGAGGAGAGAGGATGCCCAGGACTGAGCAGACCCTTGTCCATTGTTCCCCCCTCTTCCCCCAAAATAAAAATCTTTACAGAAACAACAAAAAAGAAAGTATGGTACTGGCATCAAAATAGATCATAAATATAGGACTACTGGTTTTTCCATGGAAGTGCAAAGAAAATTCAGTGGAGAGAAGATAATGTTTTCAACAAATGATATTGGAACAACTGAGTATCTACATGCAAAAGAAGCTTTTTGATACATATTTCACACAATATATAAAACTCAAAATTGATCATAAATAAATTTAAAATCTATACTTTTTGGAAGCTAACATACACAACTTTCAGAGGAAAACTTTT
This sequence comes from Chrysochloris asiatica, assembly GCF_000296735.1. NCBI lineage: Eukaryota > Metazoa > Chordata > Mammalia > Afrosoricida > Chrysochloridae > Chrysochloris > Chrysochloris asiatica. The sequence goes on from NW_006408566.1 coordinate 7,277,721, forward strand.
GAGACCTTAGGTTGGACAAAGTCTTCTTAGAAATAACACCAAAAACCCAATTTATAAAATAAGAAATTGATAATTTGGATTTCATCAAAGTTTAAAACTTTTATTCTTAGAAAGACACCATCTAGAGAATGGAAAAACAAGTAACAGGCTGTGATAGATAAGGTTTTGTGTCAACTTAACTGGAGCAGGATTCTCAGTGGTTTAGCAGTTGATATGTAGTCATCTCCCATGATGAGATCTAATATAATGTAAATGCTTCTGGCATGAGATCCGCCATGAGCAGCCAATCAATCGAAAGGAAATTTCCTTAGGGCTATTCCCAATCTATTAATCACTTGGGAAAGCTTGCTGCTTTCTACTGGATCTGGGTGACACAACTGGCTTGTTATCCAACCACTGGTTCTTTGAACTTGAGCCAGTAGCCTGTTCTATTTCCCGCTAATCCTGGGAGTCATCAGCAGCCGGACATGTTATCTACCACCTTGCCTGCCTGCCTGCCTGCCTGCCTTCTGACCTACTGATGTTGGTTTATCAGTCCTTCAGCTATACTAGTCAGAAGGCTCCAGCCATGAAACTTGAGACTGGCCCACTTCTACAAATGTTTGAGCTATTTCCTTGAAATAAATTTCTCTTTCTATATACATGTATAATAAGTATTACTGGTTTTGCTTCTCTAGAGAGCCCAGCCTAAGACACAGATCAAGAGATGATATTAGCAAGTCATGAGCCTTGATAGCATAGTGAATTGCAAGCTAGGCTGCCAACTGCAAAGTCAGTAGTTAAAATCTACCAGATGAGGCTTTTTGCTCCTACAAAGATTTACAGCCTTGCAAACACTATACAGTTAAACCCAACTCCACAATACTTAACAATAACAACATAGCTTGATTTTATACTGTTATTGTTTGGTGCCATGGTGATCCTATGTACAACAGAATGAAACACCACCTGGGCCTGCACTGTCCTCACAATTGTTGTTTTGTTTGAGTCCATTGTTGCTGCCACTGTGACAACCTATCTTATTGAGAGACTTCCTTTTTCTTTGACTCTTCACTCTTCCAAGCATGATATCCTTCTCTAGGGACTAGCCCCTCCTGATAATGTGTTCAAAGGACGAGGAAAAAAAGCTTGCCATCCTCGATTCTATGGAGAATTCCAGCTGAACTTCTTCCAATACAGACTTGTTTGTTCTGCTAGTCCATGGTACTTTCAATATTCTCCAGCATCATAAATCAAATGCATCGATTCTTCTACAGTCTTCCTTATTCATTGTTCAACTTTCACATGCATATGAGGCTATTGAAAATACCATGGCTTGAGTCAGCTGCACTTAATTCTTGAACTGACATTTTTGCTCTTGGACACTTAAACAAGTGTTTTGCAGCAGATTTGCCTAATGCAGTATGTCTTGATTTATTGACTGTTGATTATGGATACAAGCAAAACAAAGTATTTGGCAACTCCAGTCATTTCTATATTTATCATATTTTTTACTGCTCCAGTTGTGAGGATTTTTGTTATCTTTGTATTGCAGTGTAATCCACACTGAGGGCTACAGTCTTTGATCCTCATTAAGGTTGTGTTATCTGCATATCACAGGTTATTAATGACTTTTATTACAATCTTGATGTCATGTTCTTCTTCATATAATCCAGCGTCTCGGCTTATTTGCCCAACACACAGATTGAATAAGTATTATGAAAGTATACAACACTGATGCACACCTTTCCTGATTTTAAGCCACTCAATATCCCCTCATTCTGTTTGAACAATTGTTTCTTTTCTATGTACAGGTTCTTCATGGGCACACTTTAGTATTCTGGAGTGCTCACTCTTTACAATGTTATCCATAGTTTGTTATGATCCATATAATTGAATGCCTTTGCATAGTCAGTCAATAAAGAACATGTAAACATTTTTTCTGTCATTCTGTTTTCAGCCAAGAACCACCTGACAGTAGCAATGATAACCCTCATTCCATGTCCTTTTCTGAACCTGACTTGAATTTCTGGCAATTCACAATTGGTGTATTTTAAAAATTATCTTAAGCAAAATTTTATTTGTATGTGATATTAATGATACTGTTTGATGCTGTCTGCATTCTGCAAATTGGCCACCTTTCTTTGAAATGAACACAAACAAGAATCTCTTCCAATTGATTAGCCAGGTAGTTGTCTTCCCAATTTCTTAATACAGATGAGTGAGCACCTTCAGTGCTGAATTAGTTTGTTGAAATATTTCCATTTGTATTCTGCCAATTCCCAGAGCTTTGTTTTTTCTCCAATGCCTTCTGTGCTGCTTGGATCTCCACCTTCAGTACCATCGGTTCTTGATCATATGGTACTTCTTGATATGACTGAGCATCCACCAATTCTTGTAACTACATATTTTTTTCCGTTTTCTTTTGATGTTTCCAGCATTATTCAATATTTTACCCATGTTGTTTATTGTGGTTAAGATCCATCAAGTCAGTTATGACTCATAGCAACCCTGTGTAGGGTTACCAAGGAGCAGCTGGTGAATTTGAAATGCCAGTCTTACTATTCAAACCGACCTTGCAGTCCAGTGCTTATCCTATAGTGCCAAAATCTTTCAATATTGCAACCCAAGGTTTATATCTTTTCTTCAGTTCTTCCAGCTTGAGAAATGCTGAGTGTGTTCTTTCCTTTTGGTTTTCTAAATCCAGGTCCTTGCAACTTTCATTATAATATTTGACTTTGTCTTCTTGAGCTACCCTTTGAAATTTTCAGTTCAGCTCTTCTACTTCTTCATTTCATCTAGTCGCTTTAGTTTCTCTATGCTGAAGAGACTCAGAAATGAGTCTTTTCTGACATCCAATTTAGTCTTTTCTTTTTTCCTGCCTTTAAAAAAATCTTTTGCTTTCTTCATGTATGACATTCTTGATGTCATCTCAGAGCGTTTCTGGTCTTTACAGAAGCACACTGCTTTATCTTTTCCCCACAGAGTTGTTGGTAGTTTCAAATCATTGACCAATGCTTAACCCATGGTGCCATCAGGGATCCTGTTAGCTCCATCACCCATTTGGCTGAGAGTCCTACTCAGGCCAGGCCAATCTGTTAATTTGAAGAGGATAGCTGGACTTCTGGAACTAACACTGGCCTTGAAGACTGGAAAATTTGTACTAGGTGTAGCTTCGTCATTGTAGCAGTGTGAGCCTGATGCTATCTAGGAACATTTGAGGCATCTGTGTGAATTAGAAACTCATTTCCCTCTCAGTAGATGCAACCCTTGGTGGTAAAACTTAATGAGTGGAACCCATGATATGTTTTAGCTTCCATTTTTCCTGGGATGCCCTTGTGCTGGTCCTGTGCTACACTGACCCCACGAAGAGAGTCCAACATTGTTTGAGGTGACTTGCCCCACCACTTTCTGGCTTTGTGACTTTGGGCAAATCACTTCACTTCTCCAACCTTCCTCAGCTGTAAAATAAGACAGGTTACACAGTTGCTATATTTATTTTCTGTTGCCATTATAACAAATTGACATAAATTTAGTGGCTTATAGCAAAACAAATTTATTATGTTTATAGTTCTAGAAGTCAGAAGTCTGAAATCAGTATCACTGAGCCACTGTATTGGCAGGGCTGGTTTCTTCTGGAGACTCCAATAGAGAATCCATTTCTTTGCCTTTTCTCAAAGAGTTGTCCACATCCTTGACTTGTGAGCCTTCATCTTCAAAGATAACAGAGTAGCATCTGTCGCCACAATGCCTTCTGTACATACACACATCTCTTTATACCTTCTTATGAGAAGACTTGTGAATACATTTAAGGCCACTCACATTTCCACAATACTCTCTCTATCTTAAGATCCTTAGATTGTAATGTTCCTTTTTTCATTTAAAGTAACATTTACAGGTTCCAGAGAGAAGAATATTAAAAGTATCATGGACTTCCAGAAGAACAAAGAAACCTGTGTTGGAAGAATGTTCTTTGGAGGTCAGTATGGTGAGAACTTATCTTCTATTTTGGAAAGGTTATGAGTAGGGACAAGTCTCTGGAGAAGGCCACCATGATTGGTAAAGTGGAGGATCAGTAAAGGAGAGGAAGATCCTAATAAGATGGATTGACACAGTGGCAGCAGCAATGGACTCAAATGTCACAATTGTGAGGATAGCTCAGGAACAGGCAGTGTTTTGTTCTGTTGTACAGAAAGTCACTGTGAGTCAGAATCAACTCAATGGCACCTAACAACATCAACAATAATAGGGATTATTATGTAGATATCTTTGAAGGCCATTATTCAGTGTACCCCAGTTGCTAAAGCTCCTTTTGTCCATAAAAACAGAGGCTTCCAGAGCTTCTTGGACACTTGGTTATGTCATCTATTTATCCAGTCACTAGAGCTCAGTATTATCTAATACATGTTTATTGGGGGAGTGAGTAAAAGATGAGGTGACAATCACAATTAATTTCTCCCTCATCCACTGATTTTCCCCTGCTAAGTCCAGCCCTTTCATTAGACTGTGAATACCTACGGAACAGGGTTTGTCTATTGAGTTTAGTGTACCCAGTTCTTAGGACGACATCTGGCAAAGAGTAGGGATCAAATACATATGTGAAGTGAAAGTGATTTACAAAGTTGATTTTCTTTTCTCATTTACCAGCAGTGTGACCTTAGGTAAGTCATCTCACCTTCCTGAACCTTTTTTTTTTAACTGAGGTATGTATTACTTTCCTTCATGAGATCATAGATTCATGATTTTTTCATGAGATCATTGTTATTGGTAAGTGCTGTCGAGTCAGTTCCAACTCATATAGACCGTGTATAAGGTTTCCGAGAAGCAGCTAGTGGGTTTGAATTGCAGACCAGTGCTGACCCTATAGTGCCACACTAGAGGGCCTCATGAGATCATGCTATTGTTGTTAGTGCCACTGATACTGATCTTATATAGGGTTTCCAAGGAGTGGCTAGTGAGTTTGAACCACTGACCTTACAGTTTAAGCCGACTTTGTGGTTTGGTGCATTATGCTGCAGTGCTACACCAGGACTACTTTGTTTATTTTGATCACCATTGAATCCTTTGTGCTTAGAGCAGTGGCAGACATATAAGCAAGAATACCTGCTTACTGTACTGTAAAACTGGGATTACATTAAGGTTTTTTTAAAGATTACATTGGAATTACAATCAAATTTTTAAAGAATTTTAAATCCCAGATGAAATGGGATAATGTTATTGATCCAACCAACCAAATCCACTTCTGTTAGTCAATTCTAACTTATAAGGACCCTGTAGGTACAAGTAGAACTACTCAAAAGGTTTCTAAGTGTCGAGGTCTTATGTCGGGTTCCAGCCTCGACAAGGAAGTATGGGTGTCACGAAGAAGGGAGATCTGGCTGC
>NW_006408566.1:7283771-7289556 GCF_000296735.1 Chrysochloris asiatica
TTATAGGTTTGAACTGCTGAGCTTCTGGTTAACCAAAAATGCTTTAACCGCTGCATCACCAGGACCCTTTAATGGTATTGAGGAAGTATTCAAAAGAGAATATACCTACACCTCACCTACCTCACAATCTGACATTTAACACTTACAACAACAAAAAAACTACTCTTCAGCTATTTTTTACATTAACAATGTAAGGTAGTAATGAACCTCACTGAGGTCTGAGGCAGGATGAATGCTGACTATGCTGATTAAAGTTATGTGTCAATTTGGCTGAGCTATGATTCTCAGTGGTTTGTCAGTTATGTAATGATGTAATTTGGCTGTTATATGATGATATAATTTTTGCACGATAATGGTGATTTTTGTATAATAACCTGGTCTTTGGAACCTAGCCATGTCAATGAGTGAGAAGTGGGTATAGTCATTGCAAAGTTGGCATTAAATAGAAGAAAAATTAAACTAGAGTACCTCTTATTTCAAATAGGGCTCCCTATTTGAACAACTCCCTCAGAGTTGTTCACAGCCCTCACCTGTGAGCTTTAACTAGCACAGCACCTGTAGACAGTTTTCTAAGCACATTTCCCATTGCCTTGCTTTGCAGACACCACTAGAGTACTTTGGCTAAACACCCACATGCCCAGTTAGGGAACTAAAGTGTGAGGTAGATACAGTAAAATGAGACCTGAGGATATGGTCAACTGCCTTTAAATGTGGAACATAGAACAAATATGGATCCTAAGGAATTTGAGAGTTTTAATGCACATCGAAGTTCCAGTAGTTCTAAACATGAACAAGTATTAGGGGATTCTGATTGTACTATACCTGAGGCCTCCCTTCCAATCCATGAAAGAAGGTAGCAAAAAGATGCCCCTAATTTAGGACACACATCAGCAGGGTACACTTTCTGTCCTGGATTGTCAATCTTCATAGCTGAAACATTCATCATGAATTGAAATTTGATGTTGCAACTAGACTATCTGTTAGGAATAGCAGAGGTACTAAAGGGGAGATGATTATTGCATCATGGAGAAACATGAACTGCTATCCACCTGGTGAATGGGACTTAGAAGTATGAGGAAATTTTTAAGTAGCATTTTTGTAATAATCAGGACAATAAATCAGTTATTACAAAAAATAACATTAACTGAAGCTTTGGTTTCTGATCAATGAACGTTGTCATTTAGCAAGGCAATAAATAATAAGAGCATTCCACTTTAGCAGTTGCATTTGTAGTCAGAGAAAGAGGGAATCTTCAAATCATGTAATTCAAAATGAAGAATTTTCTATGGTTTTAGTCAATGTTGGATTACCCCAAGAAGCAAGGCATGTACAGGCTTACTTGTGTTTATTTCCCAATATATAGTGAACAATTTCATTTTTTTTCACCACATTCAAGAGTCTCCTTCTGGGTATGACTGGCATCTGTCTCTCTCTCAACCTCACAGTAGCTTCCTACAGAATCAAGGTCTTTTTTCAAATTTCCAGTCCCTAACAGTGGTGTTGTACCCAGTGAGCAAGGTGAACATGGGCATACTTGTCCTCCTTACCTAGTAATCTGTAGTGAACAGTTTCATTGCAGATTAGTAAGTAAATCTGTACTTATCTGCTTACTGGGCAATCCACCACTAGTCATAGCTCCTTTTGTGCCTTGCTGATCTTCTCCTTTCCCCTTTGTCAAAATTATGGGATTTTCTTTAGCAGTCCCTTTAGCCATATTGTTGTTAAGTGCCATTGAGTAAGTTCTGACGCATAGAGATGCTGCAAGTATAAGATTTCTGAGGAGTGGCTGGTGAGTTTGAACTGCTAATCTTGCTCTTCAAACCAACCTTGTGGTTCAATGCATTATTTCACAACACATCACCAGTGCCTCAGTTTTCCCATCTGCAAAAAATAACAACAACATGCTATTGCAGTTATAAGTTCTGCTGTTGTAGTTAACTGATGTCGAGTCGGTTCCATCTCATAGCATCCCTGTGGAGTTGATGAAGTTTCTGAGAAGCATCGCATGGGTTTGGACTGCTGACCATGTGTTTCACAGTCCAGTGCTGATCCTACAGCACTACATCAGAAGTCCTAGTAAAGATCAAATATATATTTCTTGAATTGATTAATTGATTCTGTCCACACTAAAGTGGTATCACTATACCAGAACATAAAATAAAATTCTTCACAACTGAACCAATAAACAATATCACAATAAACAGAGAGTAGATTGGTGTTGTCAAGAATTTCATTTTGCTTGGATCAACAATCAGCACCCATGGAAAAAGGAGTTTGGAAATCAAACAACGTATTTCACTGGACAAATCTGCAAATAACCCTTATAAGTGTTAAAAAGCAAAGTCATGTTATTTTCAATCACCTCATAGTCATGCAAAAGCTAGGCAATGAATTAGAAGACTGAGAAGAGTTGGTACCTTTGAATTTTGGTATTGGCAAAGTATACTGAATATGCCATGAACTTCCAGAAAAATGAACAGACTGTTCCTTGGAGTCCAAGATGGCAAGACTTGGTCTAATGTACTTTGGACATGTCATCAGGAGGAACCAGTCCCTAGAGAAGGACAACATGCTTGGTAAAGTAGAACATCAGTGAAAAACAAGAAGACTGTCAATGAGATGGGATAACACACTGACAGCAACAGTGGATTGAAACATAGGAACAACTGTGAGAAGGGCACAGGGTCAGACAGTGTTTCCTTTTGTTATACGTACGTAGGGTGGCTATGGATTCGAACTGACTCAAAGGCACCTAACGATAACAAAGAGCCATAATAGGATAAGGACAAGCAATGGTCTGTAATACACGAGATGAGGATTTCTGCTTCCCCCCCACCCCCAAATTTACAGCCTAGACAATCCTATGCAGGGTCACTATGCAGGGTTACTATGAGTCAGAATCAACTTGACACCACTTAGCAACATCAACAATAATAGGGTAGCAAAAATGATGACAATCTTCTAGGGACTCTAACCCCCATAGAGGATGTAAATGATTTCTTGTCTCCAAATGTAAAAAAAAAAAAACTTCCTTATTTCAGTAGAAACGACACCATTAGTAACAAATCAATATCTAAGTCATGCATTTCCTTAAGACTAAAATATTTCTCAGTTTCTCAGAACATCTTTTTTTTTTTTTAAGTTAGAAAGAATCTCAGCAGTTTAGTAGTTACCTCTGTTCTATACCTGAGCAAAGTAACATATTGAATGATTTGAGTTTATATAAGTTATATATAAAAGAAACTAGACCTATTGATCTTTCCTCTTTCTAAAAGTAAGTATTTATAGAATTCCTTATCCTCAGTTAAGATCCAGGATAAATAAAACTATCTAATGCCTGTGTGGTGCTGTAGGATATGCACTGGGCCACAAAGCATAAGGTTGGCGGTTCAAACCCATCAGCTACTCCTTGGAAACCCAAACTGACTCGACTGCACTTAACATCAGCAACAACAATGCCCCATTAAACTGGCTTCAAGCTCACCAGCCGCTCCTGGGGAAACCTATATAGGGTAGCTATGGGTTGGAACCAATTCAATGGCACTCAACAACCACAACAACAAAAGTACCAGAAGTCCTGGTGTGGTGCTGTGGGATAAAGCACTAGACCACAGGTTGGTTTAAAACACAAAGTTGGTGGTTCAAACTCACCAGCCACTCCTTGCAAAGCCAATACAGGGTTGCTGTGAATCAGAACCGACTTGATAGCTTAACAAGTACTAGGTGACAGACGTGAAGCTGTTGTAAAAACTGATTGAAAGGGTGGCAAGGATTGTAGCAACAAACGAGTGTAGCTGTCAGAACTCAGCCAAGTTCCCATTACCTGAATCACAATGAAGTGCTAAGAAAAGGGATGGATGTCTCTGAGAGAGGATGAGAAAGGTCTATTTAGGCCTAGAAATAGGCATTGGGATGGCCTCAACTTCCAAAGACACTGTGAGGACAGTGTTATATTACTTAACCATCAAGATAAACACAAGCAAGCAAGGTACGCACAAGCTTACTTGTGCTTACCAATCGGTATTGAACAATTTCACTTTTTTTTTTTTTTTTTTTAAACCATATCAAAGATTCTGCTTTTCTGTATGGCTGGCATCTACCTTTCTCTCAACCCCACAGCACCTTCCTACAGAATTCAAATTCACAATTCCTGACAGGGACAAAGTACCCAATAAACAAAGTAAGCATGGGATTACTTGTGCCTATTTACTATTCTGTAGTGAATAGTTTAACGTGTTTTGCAATGATGTAGTGAAACCCACAAGAAATTGTTCAGTACAGTATGAGTAAATGGTTATTGTTAAGTGCCATTGAGTTGGTTCCAACTCAGAGTGACGCTGATTAGGGTTTCCAAGGAGCGGCTGATGGGTTTGAACCACTGACCTTTCAGTTAGCAGTCCAGTGCTTATCCTACAGCACCACACCAGGACCCCTAGATTAGTAACTAAGCACAAGTAAACTTATGCTTACCTTGCTTACCATATAACTTGCCCTTGTGTTAGGGGTAACAAGTTGAAAAGCTGTTTAGTACAAGTCCCTGATGATTGTGGATCCATCTGAGCAAAGCTAGTCCCAGTAAGAACCAGGCAGGCTTGTTGAAAAATAATTTGAATTGTAATCCAGTGGAACAAAGAACCCATTTCCAGAAAACTGGTAGGAGGGGAGGAGAGGAAGTCGCTTATCTGATACTAAGGTTGTCACCACAGAAGTTACGCATATGCTGCTTTGAAATCTATGCAATCTCAAACAAATGTTCATAGTCTGATTTCCACTGAGCCACGGAAAGTCCTGCCCCATATTTTACCAGTTGATTAGGTCTGCTACTATCATTGCAATTAGGAATTTACAGCTGATCGTTAATGTTCGTATTTACTTTTAATAGACCTCTTCATTTAACTACAAGAGCCTATATGTTTACAAAAATACAGAACTAAACCCTAAAATAGGGTTGAGTACTATTGACATTTTGAGCTCAATAATTCTGTTAGTAAGGAATCTATAACCCTTGTAGAGTATTTGCAGCATCCATAAGCTAGACACCAGATGCCAGTAACTGCCTTCCAGCGGTGATAACCAAAAATGTCTCCAGACACTATCAAATGACACCTACAAGCTCCCCAGTTGAGATCATCTTCAGTTGAAAATCACTGCTGTAGAGTACTGCCACCCAAGCTTTGCCATACCTTATACATAAAGAATATTAAAGCATTTGTTTATAACAAGGTGTGAACTGGAGGGAATGTAGGGTTATCCATATGAAGCTCAGAGTGAAAATTCATTACACTGTGTATATGTATATGTATTGTTGTTAAGTGCCTTTGAGTCGGTTCCAACTCATAGCAACCCTGTATAAAGTATCCTCAGAGCAGCTGGTGAACTTGAATTGCTGATCTCGTGGTTCAAACCGACCTTGCAGTCCAGTGCATTAATCCATAGTGCCACATCAGGACTCATATATATATATATTTATATACAGCACAGTAGGATAAGCACTGTACTGTAAACCAAAAGGTCGGCACTTCAAACACACCAGCTGCACCTCAGAAACCCTGTACAGGGTCTCTATGAGTCAGAATTGACTTGATGGCAACCACAACATAGATGTAGATATATAAGCATAGATACATTTGATTGTTATTACTGTTTAATGCTGTTGAGTCAATTCTGACTCATAGTGACATTATGCACAACAAAATGAAACACCACCCCGTTCCATGCCATCCTTACAATTGTTGTTAAGCTTGAACCTATTGCTGCTACCACTGTGCTAATCCATCTCATTGGG
>NW_006408566.1:7290931-7295641 GCF_000296735.1 Chrysochloris asiatica
AAAGATTTACAGCCTTGGAAAACCTGTACAGGGTCACTATGAGTCAGAACTGACTCCACAGCACATAACCACTACCACCACTAACATATCTTTTTACCAATAGATAAGCTCCAAATGGTTAAAGACAAAGCTGGTCAGGATTTCTTAAAGATGGTGGCTTGAAATACTAAGTAGTATTCATCAACAAGAAACTTCATTCATATAAGCAGATAACACAAAAATATTAAAGCTGTTTTTAAAATCATTTGAAGATTTGCAACATTTAAGATTTAAAAACTTTTTTAAAAATAGCTGTGAATTGCTATTTGACTCATAGCATTCATATAGAATCGAACCACACAACAAGTTTCTACGGCTGTGATCTTTGTGGAAGCAGGCTGCCACATCTTTCTCCCACAGTTCAAACCACTGACCTTTCAGTTAGTAGTCGAACACTTAACCATTGTGCCACCACTAGATATAAGTGACCTAAAAAGAGACATAAAGGTCCAAAGACTACAAATGTGCAAGAGTTCAAATGAATAGATTAGTCTACTTGATGAGAAATTAAAATGATTATATAGATGCTTGAGGGGGTATAGAGTAGGTTCCATATTCTAGTCTGCATGAGCATCTCATTGGGAGCTTGTTTCATCTCCCTACCCACATAATTCTAAATCAGCTGATCTAAAATGGAACCAAGGAATTTGCATTTTGACAAGCACTTTGGGATTATCTGAGAAATGCTGATATAAGAATATGAATTTGTAACTTGATTGCTCTATATAATGGGGACATTGCAAAAGTCTGAGAGGAAAATGAATTCTTTCATTAAAATTTTCTAATTTCTCTAAGGTAGCTCCTATTTTCAGTATTCTTGTAAAGTATTTGCTGAAATAGAAAACAAAAACAAAAAACCTCCCACTTCCTCCTCTCCCTCTCTCCTCTTTTCCTTTTACCAGTTTTGAAACTAAGAGAAAAGATATTTGGTATTTAGCTTTAAATTAATTCAAGTTGAATATACAATCAACACCAAAAGCAAAATGGACAAACCAAAAACTTCAAAGAATCTTTGACCCTCTGCTCTCCCCCCGAGGTCCAAATGCCAGCAAAGTTGCTATTCTTTTGGGGGCATTCTGTCTAGATAAACTTTTGCTGGCTCCTCTACACCCTCTTCCCTCCAAAAGGGAGGCAAACAGTGGAAGAACACGATAGAAATAGTGTGGAAGTGACAAGATGGACTTTCTGAATGTAAGAGTGTGATAAGATTTAGAGCACTTCTCACCAGTTATGATAGAGCAATAGCCCTAGGAACCATATTGAAGAATCCATAGAGTAGCTCCAGTCAGATGTGGTCTCATGAACACATTCTTACCCTGATTAACTCACTTCTTTCCAAAGTCCTTTTAAATGAATCTTGCTGTGTGCTTTCCAGACATGCTGTGTGTTATATTACATATATATATATGTTATATGTACACTGTCTTTTAATGTAAACAACATACAGTAAACTTATTGTATACCCTCCTTCATCAAAAAGTAAGGAACTCCCCCCTCCCCCCCGCCACACACACATACAAAAAAAAAACCCAATAACAAACAACTGATTCATTTCTCTGTGTTTTCTATTTCCATCAATGGTCCCAATCATTGAAATTAAATAAAGTCATTCGTAACTCTTTCCTCTTTCTCTTTAAGTATATACAGTCATCAAGACCTATGAGTCTACTTCTCAAATATGTCATCTTCAGTGTCACTGCAACATTCCTTTAGACACCATAATCTCTCACATGGATTCTTGCAACATCCTCTGCTTACCATTTTCTCCCGGTACTTTTTCTTAGTATCTCTTATGATGTGCTCAGCCTTTTCTTATTGATTCACAATGGTTCTTTAAATTTTTTTATTTTACATATATGGTGGTGGTGGTTATGTGCTATGGAGTTGGTTCGAACTCAGCAAAGTTGTATAGGGTTTCCAAGACTGTAAATCTTTATGGGAGCAGAAAGCCTCATCTTTCTGCTAGAGTATATATATATATATATATATATATATATATTCTCCACATGTTGGTCAGTTTGTCTTACTGGAGTGTGTGTCTGTGTATTGCTGTGATGCTGGAAACTATGCCACCGGTATTTTAAATGCCAGCAGGATTACTCATGGTAAACAAGTTTCAGTGGAACCTCCAGACTAAGACAAACTAGGAAGAAGGAGAGGTAGACCACTACTGAATAGTGAGCCACTGAAAAACTTGTGAACAGCAGCAGAATGTTCTATGACTTAGTGCTGAGAAATGAGCCCTCATAGGTTGGAAGGCCCTCAAAATACAACTAGGGAAGAGTAGCCTTCTCAAAGTTGTTGCTGTTGTTAAGTACTGTCAAGTCAGTTCTGACTCATAACAACCCTGTATAGGATTTCCAAGGCTATACATTTTTGAAGGAGCAGAAAGCTTCATCTTTCTCCCATGGAGTGACTGGTAGGTTCAAACAGCCGACTTGTGGTTCACAGCCCAGTGTTTATTCTAGAGTTTACCTTAATGAGGTAAATGGAGCAAATCTTTCAAGACCTTCATTTGCTAATTGGGAGCAAAAAAATCAGAAGAAACAGCTGCAAGCATCCATTAATAATCAAAACTTATTATGAATGAAATAGAAATCTAGGAAAGTTGGAAGTCATCAAAAGTAAAATGGAATGCATTACGATCCACATCTGAGGTATTAGTGAGCTGAAATAGACTGACATTGGCAATGGGCTCAAACGTAACAATGATTGTGAGATTGGTGCAGAACCGGGCAGTGCTTTGTTCTGTTGTGCATATGATTGCTGAGTCAATACTGACTCAATGGCACCTAACAATAACAACTACACCAGCTTCTTCAGTATGAAATTGATTAAATATGCAGTAAAGATGCATTGATAATTACTGGTGATTGGAATACAAAAGTTGGAAACAAAGAGGAAGGATCCTTTATTGGAAAATATGGCCTTGGTGATAGAAATGATGATGAAGATTGAATGATAGAATTTTGCAAGACCAACAACTTATTCGTTGCAAATAGTTTTTTTCAACAATTTAAATAGCGACTATACAGGTGGAGCTCTGGTAGCATAGTGGTTACGAATCAGGCTGAGAATCTCATGGTCAGCAGTTCGAAACTACCAGCTGTTCTGCAGGAAAAAGACACAGCTTTCTGCTCCCATAAAGATTTGCAGCCTCGGAAACCCTGTGCAGGGTCACTACGAGTCACAACCGACTCCATGGTACTTAACAACAACAACAACATACAAGTGAATGTTAGTAGAGGGAATACATAGCAATCAAACTAACTTTATCTGTGGGAAGAGATAATGGAGAAGCTCAATGACATCAGCCAAAATAAGACAAGGGTCAGACTGCGGAACAGACCATCAGATATTCATATGCATGTTCAGAATAAAACTGAGGAAAATTAAAGCAATTCCACCAGAATCAAAATATGACCCTTTGTATATCCCACCCTAATTTACAGACCATCTCAAGAAAAGATTTGATGCATTAGTGCTAATGACCAAAGGCCAGAAGAAAGAAAGAAAAGACCAAAATGAATGTCAGAAGAGATTCTGAAACTTGCCCTTGAGTGTAGAAAAGCTAAAACTACTGGAAGAAATGAGGACATAAAATAGCTGAGCAGAAAATTTCAAAGGGCAGCTCGAAAAGACTAAGTAAAGTATCATAATGAATGTGCAAAGACCTGGACTTAGAAAAAAGGGAGAAGAACACATTCAACATGTATCAAGCTGAAAGAACTTAAGAAAAAAAATTCAAGCCTCAGGTTGCAATACTGAATGATTCCATGGGCAAACTATTGAATTGTGTAGGAAGTATCAAAAGAAAATGGAAGGAATATACAGAGTTACTGTACCAAAAAGAACTGGTCAATGTTCATCCATTTTAAGGCATAGCAAATGCTTAAGAAACTGATATATTAAAGGAAGAAGTTCAAGCTACATTGAATGGATTGGAATTGACCGAATACCAATTGAAATGTTTCAACAAACTGATGTAGCACTCATCTTTGCCAAGGCGCTCACTCATCCTTGCCAAGAAGACAGATACCTGGTCAGTCCATTGGAAGAGATCCATATCTGAGCCCATTCCAAAGAGAGGTGATACAATGGAATGTGGAAATCATCAAACACTATCATTAATACGGCATGCAAGTGAAGTTTTCCAAAGACAATCCAAAAACGGTTTCAACAGTATAATGACAGGGAGCTGCCAGAAATTCAAGCTGGATTCAAAAGATGAAGTGGAACAATGGATATGATTGTTGATGACAGATGAATCTTAGCAGAATTTTGGCGGAAAATTTCAAAGAAAATGTTTACTTGTGCATTAATGACTATGCAAAGTCATTTGACTGTGTGGATCATAACAAGCTATGGATAAGTTTGTAATGAATGGGTATTCCAGAACACTTAATTGTGCTCATGAGGATCCTGTACATAGACAAAGGGCATTCTAGATGGTTTAAGATAAGGCTTGGTGAAGATGTAAGCCAGGGTTATAAACTTCCACCATTTAATCTGTATCGGTATCGGAATGTATCGGAAAGTGCCGTGGAGTCGATTCTGACTCATAGCGACCCTGTATAGGGTTTCCGAGCCTGTAAATCTTTACAGGAGCAGAAAGCCTCATCTTTCTCCCATGGAACAGCTGGTAGTTTCAAACTTCTGTCCCTGAGGTTA
>NW_006408566.1:7297191-7306241 GCF_000296735.1 Chrysochloris asiatica
TTTTAAACAACTGCCTCTTTGTCTATGTAAAGGTTTCTCAAGAGCACAATTAACTGTTTCCGTATACTCATTCTTCATAATGTTGTCCATAGCTTGTCATGATCTACACAATCAAAAGCTTTTGCATAGACAATAAAGCACAGGCAAACATCTTTCTGGTATTCTCTGCTTTCCCCCAAGATCCATCTGATGCCAACAGTGATATCCCTCATTCCATATCCTCTTCTAAACCTGGCTTGAACCTCCAAAAATTCTCTGTCAATATATGGCTGCAGCTGTTTTTGAATTATCTTTAGCAAAATTTTACTTGCATATGATATTAATGATATTGTCCAATGTTTTCTGCATTCCATTGGGTCACCTCTCTTTGGGACTGGCACAAATATGAATCTCTTCTAGTCAGTTGGCTAGGTAGTTATCTTCCAAATTTCTTGGCACAGATGCATGAGTGCCTCCAGTGCTGCATCAGTTTGTTAAAAGATTTCAATATGTATTCTATCAATTCCTGGTGCCTTGTTCTTTACCAATGTCTTCAGAATCACTAGCACTTGATCATATGCTACCTCTTGAAATGGTTGAAAATTGACCATCTCTTTTTGGTACAGTGACTCGGTGTCTTCCTTCGGTCTTCTTTGGATGTTTTCTGCATCATTCAATATTTGTTCACAGATTGTAAATTGAGGCTTGGATTTCTTCTTTAGTTCCTTCAGCTTGAAAAATGTTGAGTATGTTCTTTTCTTTTGGTTTTCTAACTCCAGGTCTTTGCACATTTTGTTATAATATTTGACTTTGTCTTCTTGAGCTGTTTTAAATTTTTTCTATTCAGCTCTTTTACCTCCTAATTTCTTCTATCTGCTTTAGCATCTCTACACTGGAGAACAAGTTTCAGTGTCTCTTCTGACATCCATTTTGGTCTTTTCCTTCCTTCTTGTCTTCTTAATGACCCTTTGCTTTCTTCCTGTATGATGTTCTTGATGCCATCCCCAAACTCCTCTGCTCTTCTGTCTTTAGTGTCTAATGCATCAAATCTGTTCTTCAGGTGATAGCTAAATTCAGGTGTGATATGGTCAAGGTCATATTTTGGCTCTTGTAGGATGCTTTAATTTTCTTCAGCTTCAGCTGGAACTTGTATATGAACAATTGATGGTCTGTTCCACAGTCTGCCGCAGGCTTTATTTTGGCTGATTTATTTGGCTTTCCCACAGTCTCTTTCCACAGAAGTAGTCCATTTGATTTCTTTGTATTCCATTTGATGAGGTCCACATGTATAGTTGTCTTTAATGTTGTTTTAAAAAGGTATTTACAATGAAGAAGTCATTTGAATTGCAAAATTCTATCATATGATCTCCAACATGGTTTGTATCACCAATGCCATATTTTCCAACTACTGATCCTTCCTCTTTGTTTCCAACCTTTGCATACTAATTGCCAGTATTTATCAATACATCTTGACTGCATGTTTGGTCAGTTACAGGCTGAAGAAGTTGATGTTGTAGTTGTTAAATGCCATCAAGTCAATTCCAACCCATAACGACCCTGTATAGGATTTCCAAGGCTGTAAATCTTTATGGGAGCAGAAAGCCTCATCTTTCTCCCACAGAACTGCTGGTATTTTCAAACTGCTGACCTTAAGGTTTGCAGTCCGATTTGTAACTGCTATGCTATTTTTTCATCATCACTGGATTTAGTGATTGGTGCGTAAATTTGCATTATAATTGTATTAACTAGTCTTCCCTGTAGGCTATGGATATTATACTTTCACAGACAGTGTTGTACTTCAAGACAGAGCTTGATAAGTTCTATTTAATGATGAATGTGATGCCACTCCTCTTCAATTTGTCATTCTTGGCATTGTAAATCTTGTGATTGTCAGATTCAAAATGTCTGCTACCCGTCCATTTCAGCTCACTAATGCCTAGATTGGAGTCCTGGTGTGATGCTGTAGCACTGGACCTCAAGGTCTGTTTGAACTGCAAGGTAAGTGGTTCAAACTCACCATCAGCTCCTCAGAAACCATATACAGGATCAGTATGAGTCAGAACAGACTTGAAGACACAATGCCTAGGATGTTGATGTTTATGCATTCCATTTCATTTTTGACAATTTCTAATACTTCGTACATTCCATGTTCCAATTATAAATGGAGTTTTACAACTGTTTCTCTTCATTTTGAATTGTGCCCCATCAGCAAATGAAGGCCCTGAAGGCTTTACCGCATTGTGTCATCAGTGTCCACTCTACTTTGCGGAGGCAGCTGGCCCTTCCTCAGTCATATTTTGAGTGCTTTCCAAACAGAGGGCTCATCTTCCAGCACTGTATCTGACAATATTCTGGTGTTCTTCATCATGTTTCAATATTCAACTTTATGGTGCTGTGTTCCACTGCTATTCATAACATTTTATGTAACTAAATATTCAGAGGTAGTCCATCTCTCCTTCTTCCTTTTCTGTCTTCATCTGGAAGCTTCCAGAATCACAGCAACATGCAAGCCACCACAGTACAACAAACTGACAAATGAGAGGTTTGTTTATATGGCTGAGAAATATTCCCTTGTATGGATATACTATGTAGTTTATTCATCTGTTGGTGAACAGTAAGGTTACTTCCACCTTTTTGATATCATGACTAATTCTGTAATGAGAATTAGTGTAGAAGTTTTGTGTCCCTGCTTTCAAGTGTTTGGGTATATACTCGTACATAGGAGTGGAATTGCTTGGTGATATGATAATCCTTTTTGAGGAACCAGCAAACTGGAGACCTGGTATTGTACTGTACAATAAGCACTCGACTCTAATGTCAATTTGAACCAAAAGTTCAGCAGTTCAAACTCTCCAGCCATTTCTCAGAAACCCTATACAGGATTGTTATGGGTCAGAATTGACTGGATGACACTTAACAACAACAATAAGGAATGAAATTGCTAATTCTAGTTTAACTTTCTGAGGAACCACTATAGTTTTTCACAGTGTTGTATGTCTGAGTTTCTTAATGCTGCTATACAGAACTATCACAAGTGGATGGCTTTAATAACTAAAAATTTATTTTTTCACAGTTTAGAAGACAAGAAGTCCAAATTAAAGGTGCTGCCCATAAGGGAAGAAGGTGCTGTCTGTCCTTCTGAGAGGAAATTCAGCTTCTCTAGCATTCTTCTTCTTAAGGAGCTCTGGTAGCGTAGTGGTTATGAATCTGGCTGTGAACCTTAAGGTCAGCAGTTGGAAACTACCAGCTGTTCCATGGGAGAAAGATGAGGCTTTTTTCTCTGGTAAAGATTTGCAGCCTTGGAAAATCACTATGAGTAGGAACTGACTCCATGGCACATAACCACCACCAGCATTCTTCTTGACTTTGCTTGGAGATGGCATCTACCTTTCCTTCATTCTGGTTTCCTTCTCCCTATGCCTAATCTGCTCTTATTGCCTCTCAAAAAGGATCGATTTAAAATATACTCTATGCTACTGTGGGTTTATTAACATAACAAAACCCTACTCTTCAATGAGATTACATCCACAGGTATGCTGTTGTTGTTGTTAAGGGCCCATAATGTAGGTTCTGACCCATAGTGACCCTGTATAGGATTTTTAAGGAGTGGCTGGTGAGCTTGAACTGTCAACCTTGTGGTTCAAAATGACTTCAAAATCCAGCACACTAACCCACAGCACCACACCAGGACTCCCACAGGTATAGGGTTTAGGATTTATAACACATATTTGGGAAGAGGGTGGGATGCAATTCAATCTGTAACATCATTTTATTGAACTTCCCAAGGCTCCTCAGATTTGCTTGTTTCTCTCTTGCTTCTGGGTCTTCAGTATACATTCTGATCCCTCTTCCTAAAATACTCTTGACTTTCCTTCTAGCCTGGCTACTTTTCTCTCATTCTGTACATTAAAGTTTTTTTTTGGGAAGAAATAGAGAAATAAGAGAGAATGAAGTTAGAAGGGGTAGATTTTTGGCATAGCCACCACCATTCTTAATTTTCCTAGTTTTAAATATTCAATATACTGTCACTTTAAGCCATGTTCTTGAAACACCAAAATAGTACTCACCAGATGAGGCATTCTGCTCCCATAAAGATTTACAGCCTCAGAAACCCTGTGCTATGAATCAGAACCGACTCCAAGGCACATAGAAGCAAGCATCTACAAGAGGAGTGCTGGTGTGGTCCTGTTGACTAATGCGTCAGACTGCAAAGTTGTTTGAACTTCAAGGTCGGTGGTTCAAGCTCACCAGCTGCTCCTTGGAAACCCTATTCAGGGTCACTATGGGTTGGAATCGACTCGATGGCACTTAACAACAACAACAATCCACAAGTAGATCTGCTCAACTCTTTCTAATTTTTCACAATGGCGTGGGTCTTTTGTCAGTTCATGTAAATCAAGATTAGGAAAATATGATCACTCTGCCTTGGAGACTATGTACAGGGCAAGGATATTTTGTGTAGACTGACCTCCTCCCCATGGTCATGTGTAGGGTTGCTCTGATGAGGTCATCTGGACCTGGGTATTGTAATCAATCCACATGTTTGAAGTCTGAGCATCAGGCTGTGGTGAGAGCACCAGGGTGGCAGCCAGGGTAGGAAGGTCTTGTTATGCCACAGTAGGTAGATCTGCTGGAATTGTATCCATGTCCACGAGGCCCCTGTTCCCATTTTTCTGAATTGCCACTTTAAGAGTGAGGAAATAGCACTTTAATTGCATCACTCTACCATCAGATATAAAGCTTGCATGTCATGGCAGAACAAGTCCAGCCTGCAAGTTAGATGACCTCATCTGAGTCCCAGCTACCTGTATGACCTTGGGAAAGTCACCTGACTTCTCTGAATTCCAGTTTCCACATCTTTAAAACTAACGTAACAGGTCAAATCATTTCAACACAGATCTTTTAACTGGCATTAAGATCATCTGGGAAGTTTATTAAAGTGCATATTTAAAAGGCCCTCAATCTCACTAATTCTGATTCAGTAGGTTGCACAGGAATATAAATTTTTAACCAACATCCTAAGTGAATTTACTGGAGGCAAGTGAAGATCACACTTCCAGAAATCCTGTAGGGCTGAGGGCTCTTCCAGCTCATACTGTGTGAATTTTCCACCTCCCCCTATAGTTACCCAGGTGACTCTTCAGGCAAAATCTTCCGCATCCACACCTTCTCTAATCACAGCAAAATGCCAATTTTATGCCAGGATGGTGGCAGTAAATCACTTCTGATTTAGATTCCATTCTTCTGCCCTTCAGATTTTGCCAGTATCATCTGCTTAAGTTCTTCCTAAAACACATTTTCCTTAAATCTTCAGATCAAAACCATACAATAGCTGTTAATTGTCTAAAGGATGAAATCCAAACTCTGCAATCTAACAATTATCCTTATATTCTATGTGTCTTTCCTATGAATTTTATGCACAAAAATAATTTGACTGTAGTCTCCTGAATGAACAATTCACCACTGTTCTCACTATCTCTATACTTCTATGGTGTAGAGTAAACATTGTCAGTTTGAATTCACATACATCAGTTTTATAACAGCACAGTACTCAAGACAAGTGTTCTTTATCAATTTAGCAAAATGGGATATAGGTTGAGTTCAAAGTGATCTCCAGTCAATAGAGTCAGGGATTCCCCTAGTCTCAATGAGTTAACTAAATCTGATTTCCATATGAATTTGAATCTCATTTCCATATGAATTTTAAGATATGTTTGCTGATTTTCCTTATTATGATCAAAGCCTTTGTCCTTGGGTAAATGCTGCTTTGTTCTCAAATGGTTGCTTATTCTAAGATGTGCATACATCCTTAATGTGCTTGAATGAGCTAATTAACTCCTGACATTTTTCTCTGTTTACAAACAGAAGAATCAAAACTGGATCCTCTTTATCCTAGGATGTTACAAGAATCAATTTTTCAAATGAATTGTTGACTAAGAAGGCACAGTTGTCCCTGCCTGCCTAGATTAAACATGCTTTGAAAAGTTAGAATGTAAGCATTTTCCCCTCCATGAAAGGTTTCCTGACATCTTCAGTCAAAATTGTTGCTATAAAAAATAATTACATTTATTGGGCATTACAAAGAATGAGGGAGTCTATTAAATACTTCAATAACTATGCATGAGTTATTGGTATCCTTATTTTGCGGATGTTGAACTTGAATCCTAACAGCTTCAATAATTGAACAAAAATCACCAAGTAGTGAGTGTCAGAGTCTGCATTTGCACCCAGGTCATTCTGATGCCAGGGCCTATACCCTTAACCATTAAATTACCCAGTCTCATTGTAGGTGAGATAACAACACAGGGCCTTCAAGTTGTTGCTTGCAGACCTGTTGTCTGAGAAGACTGTAAATTCCATGAAGAGGCCAATACCCTTTATTTCTGTATCTTCAGTGTCTGGCACATAGTAGGTGCCCAATGAAGTTGAATGAAAGAAGAAGCTAGAAGGGAAGAAAAGAATGTACCATGGGCTACAATAAGTCCCAGAACAGGGCACTTTGTGAGCTGTGTTAATAAGCAGCACCAAAAACCAAAGAGGCAGACTTGGGTGTGGTCTGTCCAGATGTCATCAGAAAAGTTTGCATGGTGGTGGAGGCCTTTAAGTAATGAATGGTTCCTCTCTCAAGGATCCCCTCCTCAATTCTCTTGACATACATAGTCATTGATCAGTATCCAACTTACTATACACAGCATATGCTCCAAAATACTTAGTAAATTAGGTGATCGGCATATCATGTCACTCAGGGTACAATCACTCACGTCCAATCACAAAACCCACTTTAACTAGTTTAAGCAGAGAAAGAATATTCAAGAGATTTTAGTGAGTTCGGTTGGTCTACACAAAGGTCAGAAAGTCAGTCTTAGGTGATATATAACCATAAACAATAACCAAATCACCTTGGAAATTACTCCAAAGTATCTACACCAATTTATTCGTAGGAAAAAATACCTTGGTTCAGACTGATGCTGGACCAAGGATGTCTGAACTCTAATTAATGCCTCAAATATGGACACATTACAAGATATAGTTCACGGCATGTTTGCATCAACAAGTTTCTCTCTTTCTAATCAAGCTTCAGATTCATTGGTGATGTATAGTTTATGTGCTATGTGAATAGCTTCAAGAAAGACTTGAACTCTCCCTACCTGGAGCAAAGAAAAGTGAAGAAAATTGAAGACGCATGGAAACAATTACTCCAGTTGAATAACAGACCATGTGAGCGTCCGTCTTCACGACTTTGAGACCAGAAGCACTAGATTGTACCTGGCTACCATTACCTATGTTATCTTTTTTTTTTTTTAAGGTTTGCATAAATGTTTATTTTCATGTAAGTTTTATTTGTGATACAGCACCTTTTGGTTATCTATACAATGCTTTAATAATGCTTTAATGGTAAGTCTCTAGTTACAGATAGAATTTTATCTAACATTAAAACTTTTTTTGGCATTTGCCCTGAAGGTAGTTTAACAGTGCTAGTATTGCTTTTTTTTTTTTTTTTTTTTTAAGCTTGTATTGTGAATTAAGTAATAGTTTACATGGGAAAACATCAGTTTTGCAATCAACCTATTGTATTTTGTTTCATTGCAACGATTACAATCCCCTCCATGCACCATTGGTTAACAGAATTTGCCTTGGTTAACAGTATTTGCCTCTATTCTCTCTTTATTTAATTTTTGATGTACACAAAAACATGCAGAAATATATGATCATTTAAACAACTAAAGGACATATTTTCTAAGCCAGCCTCCTGGCCACCAGCACACAGCCTTCTCTTTCCAGCTGCTCTAGCTCTCCATACCATCACCTCTGCCTCCATCTCTAGTGTCGCTTCTTCTCTGGTTAGGATCCCAAGTTCTGATCATGATCTTCTCTCTTGATATTCCTTGGTTCCTCTGTTCCTAGAATGTAAAATTATCTATCCCCCTCCCTTTTGCTATACAGCTTCTACATTTACATTTGTGACAATTGCAATTAGTCATGATAATAATTACTCACTATTGAATCAAAAGAATCCTGTCCCCATCTCCTTTCATCAGACCCATCTAGACAAGATGGAGTCTATTCATAGGGGATTACACCTTCTCCTGTACCCTCTGAAAAGAAACTCCCTCTTTAACACTTATAAGCCAGCCACTTCATGCCTTTATAGTCCCCCTACCACCATTTCATATAGCCAATGTCTAAGTTGCCTGTCCCTATCAACCCTGTATACTAAGGGAATAGGTTTCATCCTTAATGTGAAGACTCTTTCCCTCTCATTTGATAATTTGAGCTACTACATCCATAAGTAAATGTTAAGTTCATCAAATTGTAAAATTTGCACTTGCTTCCTGTATCAAACTTCTTCATCTCCCTCTGGTGGAGTTCTGATCAACAAGTCATCCAAGCTAGGTCAAATGGGTACTGTCTACAAGTTTGGGCATTCTTATGTGCCTCCCCCACTTCATATTAGTTGGGTGCTTCACTTTCAACTTTACCCCACTGTGACTAGGTCAGTGTCCATAGGCTCAGGAGTTCCCTAGTCTCCCTGAACTTCAGACCATTCAGCATTTCCTCTTCTCACTCTCATCTCAAGGTCGACAGGAGGCTATATAACATGGTCAAACTCAACCCATGTCTTCATTCCCCCCACTTCCAATTACATATAGATCAACATGGTCACAAGCAAGCTTATATGCCTCCTCATGTATTCCCTTTGAGTTGCAGTCTTGGAGGGAGGTTTGTCCTGAAGGTATTTGATGGTTGCCTTGATGGCTCCCAGGCAAGCAGCTTGCTTGTTTTTGTAATAGCCAAATAGTCTGTTGGTTTTTTAAAATAAAATAAAAAAATCATTTTTTACCACTGGTGTTTCTTTCAAGTAGTATCTTCTGTCCCTCTACCTCTCTAGCTGCTCTGGGCTGGTCTGCATGTCCTTTCAAGTGGGAATGCCCCGTTTCTGCATGGGACTCAGGATTCCACCTAAGGTCCTGTATACTACAAAGGCTCTGCAAGAAACCTATTTCACTGGGCAAGTTCTAGAACCCCTTTCAGGTATTCCAGTCAATTATAGGCTGAAGACAGGCTTACAA
>NW_006408566.1:7307441-7308905 GCF_000296735.1 Chrysochloris asiatica
TCAGCATAATGTTCTCAAAGTTCATCCACATTATGTGGTAGCTTACAGTTTCATCATTATTCTTCAAGGTAGGAGAGTATTCCATTGTGTGTATGTACCAAAGTTTGTTTATCCATTCTTCCATTGATGGGCACTTGGTCTGTCTCAGTCTTTGCTTTTGTGAATATTGCTGTGATAAACATTGATGTGCATATATATACTCATGTTCTGGCTCGTATTTTTTGTGGGTATATACCAAGTAAAGGAATTACTGTATTTACCAAGTAAAGGAATTAAAGTTATATACCAAGTAAAGGTATTAATTACTGTATTTACCAAGTAAAGGAATTAAAGTTATATATCAAGTAAAGGAATTAAAGTATTTCTATTTCTAACTTTCTGAGGAAGTGCTATCTTCTTTTCCAGAGTGGTTGAACCATTTTACAGTCCCACCAGCAATGTAAGAGGGTCCAGGTCTCTCCCTCACCAGCATTTACTGTCCTCTGCTTTTTTGAACTTTGCTGTTATTGCTTGTGTGAGATGATAATCTTGTTGTTTTGAGTTACATCTGTCTAATGCATAATGATCATGAACGTTAATTAGTATGTTTGTTGGCTGCCAAATGTCTTCCTTGGTGAAGTGTCTGTTCATGTCCTATGCTCATTTTTAAATTGGGTTATATGTCTTTTTCTTGTAGAGGTGTTGTTTTTTCTAGTAGATTTTATAGATTAATCCCTTATTTGATATGTCATTGCAAAAAATGTTTCTCATTCTGTAGGCTTCCATTTTGCTATTTTGGTGAAATCTTTTGATGCACAGAGTTTCTCATTTTTAGTATGTCTCAGTCATCTATTTTGTCTTTTTTTGTTTGTGCAATTCTCTCAATGTTTGGTAGTCTCTACCTGCCCTGTATTAGAGCCCTTTAATTTGTTCCCAGTTTTTCATTGATGACCTTTATAATTATGGAATTCACATTTAAGTCTTTAATCCATGATGAGTTGTTCATTGCATATGATGTGAGATAAAGGCCATATTTCATTCTTTTGCATATCGATTTCCTGTTTTGCCAGAACCATCTGTTGAAGAGACTATTTCCTCCCTATTCGATGTACTTTGACACTTTGCCAATCAGTTGGCTGTATGTAGATAGGTTAACTTCTGGATTCTCAATTCTGTTTCATTGATTTATGTATCACTCTTTGTACCAGTACCAGGCTGTTTTGACCACTGTAGCCATGAATGAAAATATAAAATCAGGGAGTGAGAGGCCTCCAACTTTGTTTTTCTTCTTAAGTTGTCCTTTGCTTATCCAGGGACTTTTTACTTTCCTTAGAAAGTTTGTAATCATTTTTTCCCATCTCTTTAAAGAATGCCATTGGAATATGGATTGGGATTCCTTTATATCTGTAGATTGCTTTGGGTAGTATTGATATTTTCACAATGTTGTCTTCGCATCCAGAAACATGGTATATTTTTCCATTTTTG
>NW_006408566.1:7332663-7334198 GCF_000296735.1 Chrysochloris asiatica
GGCATTCTGCTCCCGTAAAGATTTACAGCCTCGGAAACCCTGTACAGGGTCGCTATGAGTCGGAACCGACTCCACGGCACTTAACAACAACAACAATACAACAGAAAGAACATTTCCTGATCTTGCCACATCCTCACAATTGTTGCTGTATTTGTGTCCATAGTTGCAGCCATAAAATCAATCCATCTCATTGAAGGTCTTCCTCTTTTTCATTGATTCTTTGCTTTACTGAGCATGATGTCCTTCTCCAGGGATTAGTACCTCCTGATAACATGTTCAAAGTACATGAGACCAAGTCTCACCATCCTCACTTCTAAGGAGCATTCTGGTTGTACTTCTTTCAGGACAAATTGTTACTTTTTTCTGACAGTTCATGGTATATTTAATATTGTTTGCCAACACCATTAATTCTTATTTGTTCTTCCTTATGTTTTTGCATGCATATGAGGAGACTGAAAATACAATGGTTTGGGTTAGGTCCACCTTCGACCTCAAAGTGACATATTTGCTTTTTAACACTTTTTAAAAAAACCTTTTTATTATAAACTGAGTGAAAACTTACAGAAAAGATCACAAGCTTTACATTCAACAAATCATACACTTTGTTTCATCTCAATGATTGCAATTTCCTTCATAACAACAGTTATCCTGCTTTCTCACTGTGGTTCCTAGTTCCATTCCATCCTCCTTACCAATCCTTCTGAACTTTGTCTTTAGGTAAATATTGCCCTTTTTATCTAGAATGTTGACCATTCAATGGTTGTTGTCCCCCCTGAATATGAATAACTGTCTACTGCTTGGCTGAAAACTAGGCTACAAGGATGAGTTCCATTGCAGACTTGAAGGGTGGTGCTTTTTAACACTTTAAAGAAGAGTTCTATTGTAGGTGTGCCCAATGCAATACATCTTTTGATTTCTTAACACTGCTTCCATGACCATTTATTATGGATCCAGGTAAAATGAAATACTTTGTAACTTCAATGTTTTGCTATGTATGTTTATCATAATATTGTTTATTGGTTCAATTGAGAGAATTATTTTTTCTGTTTGTTAAGGTGGTGATTTACACTGAAGGCTGCAGTCTTTGATCTTCATCAGTAAGTGCTTCAAGTCCTCTGTGCTTTTAGCAAGCAAGTTTGTCTCATCTGTATACTACAGGTTATTACTGAGTCTTCCTCCAATCCTAATGCCACATTCTTCTTCACACAGTCAAGTTTCTCAAATTACTTGTTCAATACAGAGACATAAGTATGGTGAAAAGACACAGCCCTGATGCACACTTTCCTGAGTTTAAACCGATGTTGCTAAGTGCTATCGAGTTGGTTTCCAACTCATAGCGACCCTGTATAGGGCTTCCAAGGAGCAGCTGGTGAGTTTGAACTGGTGACCTTGCAGTTCAAACCGACCTTTAGGTCAAATATTTAGCCTACTGTGCCATACTAGGACTCCTTAAACCATATTTAAGCCTATTTTTCTGTTCAAATGATTGCCTCTTGGTCAATGTAAACGTTCCACATGAACACAATTAAGGAATC
>NW_006408566.1:7334298-7344665 GCF_000296735.1 Chrysochloris asiatica
GTATTACATTAAGCAAATCTTCTGCACAAGACCTTTTTATAGTGTTGAAGAGCAAAGATGTCAGCTTGAGTACTAATGTGCATCTGACCCAAGCCATCATATTTTCAATAACCTCATATGCATGCGAAAGCTGGACAGTGAATAAGGAAGACAATAAAAGAATTGATGCTTTTGAGTTATGGTGTTGGAGGAGAATATTGAAAGTGTCATGGGCTATGAAAAGAACCAATAGATTCATTTTGAAAGAAGTGCAGCCAGAGTGCTCCTTGGAGGCCAAGGTGGCCAGACTTCATCACTCATACTTCACACATATTGTCAGGAAGGACCAATCACTGGTGAAGGATATCATGTTTGGTAAGGTGGAGGGTCAGAGAAAAAGAGGAAGACCCCCAACAAGAAGGACTGGCCAAGTGGCAGCATCGATGGAGTGAAGCGTGGCAACAGTATTGAGGTGGCCCAGGATTGGGTATTATTTTGTTCTGCTGTGTATAAGGTCACTATGAGTCAGTACCGAAGTCGGTAAACACCTAAAAACAACAACAAAGGAAGAGTAATATCTCGGAGTGGGGTGATGATAACGCATGTGGCAAGAAATGATTGGATTTGGGATCTATTTTGAAGGTGGAGCAGAAAGGTCTCGTAAAATATTAGGAGTAGAAAAAGAGAACTGACTTCATAAACTGGGTGAAAGTAGATGTTATTTCCTGAGATGCAGAAAACTTGGGCAGATGAAGCTTTGGAGAAAAACCCCAGACTCCATGGTATTTTGCATATAAATATTTTGAGGTGCTCATTGGTGTGACACTGTAGGAGCAACTCTAGACTGCTGACCACAAGGTTGGTGGATCAAACCAATCAGTCAGTCACTTCTTGGAAGCTCTATTCAAGGTTACTATGAGTCAGAACTGACTAGACAACACTTAACAACAATTAGATATCTGAGTAGAGATGCTCAGCAGCATTGGACATACAAATAGGGATCTCAAGGGAGAAGTCAGGATCACAAATCTAAACTTTGGAGACATGAATATATAAATGTGAGTCAAAATGTATACACACTCTGGCCGTAGATTTTATTTTTAACTACTGGTTTTTATTTTTTATGTGTCACCATTTATTTAATGAGTTTTATGTGGTTTCTGATTTTCAGGCAGCACTGCAGTGAACATCTTTGTTTCTGTCTTTCTGAATATATGAGCAACAATTTCTTTCTTTCTTTTCTTTTTTTGCTTTTTCTCCATTTATCATAATGTTAGGTTACTGGAACAGTTGTGAAGATTTTTGTTTTCTTTTTTTATTTTCAACAGTATTTGCTTATATTATCTCTGTTTTGTTTGTTTGTTTCTTTCTTTGAGGGGATGCACACAAATACAATCAGGAATATATAATAATTTAAACAACCAAAGGGCACATTCTATAAGCCTGCCTCCTAGCCTTCAGCACACAGCCCTTCTCTTTCCATGAGTCTTGAGTCCTCAGCTGCTCTCTCATCTCCACCTCCATCTCTGGTGTCCCTGCTTCTTTTGATAGGGTCCCACATTCCACACATGTTCTTCTGCCTTGATGGTCCTAGGGTCCTCTGTTCCTTAAATGTAAGATTAACTATTCCCCCTTTGTGTTATGAAATTTCTACCTTTACAGTTGTGACCATCACAATTAGTCATAATAATTGCTCACTGTTGAATCATAAGAATCTTATTCCTATCTCTTTTCACCGGAGCTATCTAGACAAGATAAAAATTACTCAGTAGGGATTCTACCTTCCCCCGCACACTCTGAAACCAAACTCCTCTTGAAAACTTGTAAGCCAGTCTATTAATGTCTTTATCACCCCCTCATTTTAGACAGCCAATGTCTAAGTTGGCCATCCTTATCTACCCTGTATACAGAGGGGATAGGATTGATACTTGATGTGAAGACTCCTTCCCTCTCAGTTGGTATTTTGAGCTACTACATTCATAAGTATAGGTCAAGTTCATCAAATTGTCACAATTTACACTTGTTTCCTTTATCAAGAATTTCTTTTTATCTTCCTCTAGTCAAGTTCTGATCAAGCCATTGAGGAGAGGTCAAATGGGTAGTATATGCAAGTTTGGGCATTCTTGTGCATCTCCCCTCACTTCATATCAGATGGATGCTTCATTCTCAGCTCTAGCCCTCTGACTATGTTCATGTCCATTGGCTCAGGAGTCCCCAGGTCTCACCAAACTTCAGACCAACTAGCCCTTTCTCTTCTTTTTCTCATCTCCAGGTCAATAGGAGTCTATGGAACATGGTCAAACTCAGCTCATTTCTTTATTTCTGCCTTTCCCCCTCTTCTACTTATTAGTAAACCAATGTGGTCTCCAGAAAGCTTACATGCCTGCTCATGTGTTACCTTTGAGGTTCAGTCTTACAGGGGAGTTTGTCCTGAAGAGACTTGATTGTTTGCCTTGATGGCTTCCCAGCGAACAACTTGCTTGTTCTTATAGTAGCCAATCAGGCTGCCATTTTTGTTTGGCTTTTTCCTGTTCATCTTTCTTTCAATATGTATTGTCTGTTGTTCTAGCTGTTCCAGTCTGGTCTACTTGTCCTTTCAAGTGAGAATGTACCACTTCAGAAGGTTCTGGATTGGGCTCAGGATTCCACTTAAGATCCTATACACTACAATAGCTCTGCAAGAAGCCTATTTCACTGGGAAGGTCTAGAACCACTTTTAGGTATTTCAATCAGTTAAAGGCTGAAGACAGGCTTCCAAGCTTTCTGTAATCATGTTTCCCAACATTCCTTTCTAACCCACTTGATTGTCTATTTTACAATAGTAAGCAATGGAAACCAATATTCATAAAACAGTAAAGCATATTAACATTATTTCCCCTCTTCAGACTATGCCTTGATCCCTGTATCATAGAGTCCTGTTGTTCCAAGGTTGAGCATATATCACTATTTACCTCTGTCCCATTTAGCCCATGCAAACCTGCCTCAGTGTTCCATCCCTCTTCCCTTTTATATTAAACAACTTTTAGAAAAGACAAATACATCAATTTTTTACATAATCTCTTTGATTTTTAGTAACTGTGCCCATCTGTCAATATACTTTCATATTTCCATATTAAAAAGGTTTTAGGCTGAGCTGCGATTTATGAATGTACCACTGTCTTCACTTCATCAGAGGTGAATCTTCGACTTCAAAGGGCTATTTTTAGGGGACAAAACAGGTGAAAGTCCAGTGGAGCAAGATCAGGACTATAGAGAGAATACACTAACAACTCAAAATGAAGTTTTTGCAGAGTGTCCACAGTGTGGGAAGAGGTGTGTGGATATTCATTGCCATGCAAGATCACATTGCCATTGGATAATAGTCCTCTGTGTTTAATCTGAAGTTTATGCTTGAGGTTTTCAGTGAGCATCTCACTGTAATGAGCGCTATTAATTGTGGAACATTTTTCCTGGTAGTATCGCAATAGTGGTGACACTTGAGAACTCCAAAAAAAAAAAACTGTAAGCATCAATGGGCTCAAGTGATGCAGGACCCTGCAGTATTTTGTTTTGTTGTACATAGGGTCACTATGTCAGAACTGACTCATTGACACCTAAAAACAACAAGTAATAGATCTGACTCACAATCTAAGAAAACATAACACACTCTTCAGCTATGTGACCTTGGGCAAGTTCTCTGACCATTCTGAATTTCAGAATAGTAACTTGGCTAGATGTTGTGCTACTAATCATAATGTTGTTGGTTCAAACCCATCAGCTGGTCCATGTGAGAAAGATGAAACTGACTGTTCTTGTAAAGATTTAAAGTCTCAGAAACCCTATATAGGGTCACTATGAGATGAAACAAACTCATTGGCAGTGGGTTTTTTTTGTAATGGTGACAATGAAGAAGAAGAAATAATTTTACTGAGGAAGTGAGAGATAGATTTATAGAGAGATACATACATGAGAGAAAAAGAGGAGTGGAAAGAGGAATGCCATGATAGCAAAAAACAGGAAGTGGAGAGATCAGCAGTCTGGATGGGGATGAGGGACAAGAGGCTACAATTCTTGATTGTGAGTTCTTTAGCCTCTGCTTCTCACGCACTGCTATTTGTATAAATATCATTACCCTTTGCTGATTGAATGTTTTCTTTGATTTTGTTGACCACATTTTCTCAAATTATTTTCCAAGCTGACTTTATGAGAACTCTTCAGAAAAACTTATTTCTATTTGATATCAGGAATAGCTGTCTTTTCTAGAGAAAGTTTAAATAAATCATGAAAATTCTAAGAATCCTCTGACTAACTGGGTTTCTTTTTGTATGCTGATGCTAGAGTGCTTAGAACCTCATGAGTAGCATTTTTTTCACAAGTCACATTCCAACTCTGTTGTATGCCCCAGTCATACTTTTCTTTTTTAAAAAAACTATTTTTAAATACACATAATTGATGTTTCTTTGCTATCTTTAAATAACCCTGAGAGCTAGAAATAATCCCGAGGCAAGAAATAAAACATTAAGTATCTGAAAGAGTCCTCATTTCAAATAGAGATTACTCTTATAAATGCATTTATCATACATATATCTCAACTTCTGGTTGAGAAATTACGTCACTCAAATGACTGTCCACCAAGTGACGGCATCTCTAGTTCTTTTTTTTTTTTTTTTTCCTTTTCTCAGGGGAGACAGTAGATGAGTTGAGATCTCTTTCCTCCAATCATTCAAAAGGTCAAAGACTATGATTAACTTTTCTTTTAAAATAGACTCAAGTATTGCCAGCACATCACCCACAGTCAACTTTTAGGTCAAATCTAGATGAGCTTAACTCCTGATGTAAAACCAGTGAGGCCTTGGCTTGCTTTGACTTGTGGCAGGCTCCAGTTTGGCAGTCAAAGTTGTACTTGTCCTGGGAGAAGATACTGACAGTTCCTTGCACATATGGGAGACAGATGGAATTGACCTATAAGGGCATATCCACTCAAAGGACTGCAGTCTGAGCCAAAGCCAGTTTCCATCTGCAGTGGAGAAGGAGCTGGAAAGGTCACCAAGCTCCAGGGGGCAAGGCCCTTCATGGAGCCTTTGGCAACAACTGTAATAGACATCATCATTGCGAGTCTGAATGGGAAATGAGGAAAATGGTAGCCAGGTAGGCTGCCAGGAGCATATAGGAGATGGGTGACTTCCCATGGACTCCTAGAACAAACATGTAGGCAGTTTGTAGGGGTTAGAATTACAGTGACAGCAGGCAGGGAAGAGATAAAGAAATACTGTTTTGTTGCTGAGTTATTGAGACTCAAACTGGTTTTTCCTGGGGAAATGTTAGTTGCAAACTATTTTTAGAAAGGTTTAAACCATTGAGGACATAAATAGTGTTTGTTTAAATTTATGTCTGCTAACACCAGCGTAAATTTCCCTGTAATACAGAAGAGGCCCTATGAACTCACTGACTATTGGGAATAAGCAAGTCATATACTGAATATGGGAGAGATATTTCCAGTCATTGAGCTGACATTAGTGAACATTATTAAGAACTGATTCTAAGCTTGCCTTGTGCTTGGGGCAGATCTACTTAGAGGGATAAAAAAATATGTGGTTGTTATGGAAACTGCTGATAACTGCAGGCCCTTTTGGGCCCCAATAGAAGTTAAAAACCCTCAGTCCAGACTGTTGTCTCTAACCAAAAAAGCCTAGAACCTTCAAGACTGTTTTCTAACTTGACTGGGTTTTCTGCATAAGTCTCTCATTATAATTCTGAAATGTGCTTTGTCATCATGGTCCTTCTGATAAAAAGGGACATAATGACTCAAGCAGATGATTTACCACTTGAGGTCTGTGCTGCATTTGGAACCTATGAATCCATCCATGGCTTTGCATTGTTTAGCCTTACATTGCAGAGCAATTTGCTATACCAGGAAGACTAGGATGAGTTGAGCAAATACATAGTTCTTTGGATCATACAAATGTTTAAGCAGGCCTAGAATTCCAAAGATGGATAGCTTAGATTAAAGACAACTGGTTTGCCTTTCATTTAATATACCTGCCCAATCAAATTCCAACACTTTGATATTAGCTAAATTTCTAAAACTTTCTGAGCCATCAAGTTGTTTCCGACTCAGAGTAACCCTGTATAGGGTTTCCCCAGGAGCGACTGGTGAATTTGAACCACCGACCTCACAATTCAAGGCGAGCTTGAGGTAGAGTGCTTCTCCTATGGTGCCACACCTGGATTCCTAAATGGGGATATCAGTTCTTAAAGGAGTTTTTGAAGATCATCTGAGAAAATACATGTGGAAAGCTGTTTCTTCGTTCAAATATTAAGAATTCATAGTACTTTGATTTAGTTAGGTGGAGAGAGTCTAGTCTGACAGTCTAGTTCAGAGTTGTGTTATATTTTATTCAACTTTGTGAACTCAGATTCTGGCATTGTGCCTGGCTGAGTGTAGGAGTTTAGTAAATGTTTGCTGTTGAAGAAATGCAAAAAGGTTGCAATCACTTTACCTGGAATTTCTTTAATTCCAAGAATTGGAAGGGAAATCTGGATATCACTTAGTTTATGTTTCTGTCTCTGACCATGAGGGAGAGACAAGTTGTTATGGACCAAAAGTGATTCCAAGGATATGAGTGCCCATGAATTTCACAGCTGCTCAACAGGGGAACAGACACTCCAATGGGACATAAAACAGAGCTGGTGCGGGTCTGCCTTTAGATGAAACAGAATCTTTTCAGCACAGGTAATATATGGCCCATCTCTTTTAAAACAGGTCTCCATTGTTTTCCCATGGGCTCTGTAACTCAATCAGGCTTATCATCCTTTTGGTGTATGGTGTTATGCTGTTCGCAGGTACCTGTTGAAAACACAAATATATTCTCAGAGAATAGCATGCAAAGTTGGTGGTAAGTTCTTGAACGAGCAAAAGGTAGGGACTAATTGGCAGATAAGTTTATCAAAGGAGAGATTGAGGGTAGAGCAGATTTGCGGGTTTTCTCGAAGAACACAAAAAGATTGGTGTTTCTCAGTGGGTTTCAGACAGTTGGGAACAACATGACAGTACCAGGGAGAAGAAGGCTCAGACAGTGTGAAATGAGACATCTAAGGCAGATAGGCCAAATGTTATTTCAACTAATTTGTGTGAGAATTCAAATGTACAAAGCAACCCTTTCAAGAAAAACACCCAGTTGTTGTCCTGTCAATTCCGACGCACAGAGATCCTACAGAGTTTAATTGCCCCGTAGGGTTTCCTAGGGTGTAAAGCTCATAGAAGCAGACTGCTACATCTTTCTCCTCATGGGTTCATACGGCTGACATTTTGGCTAGCTTAACTACTAACTATTTTGGTTAGCTGCTTACCCACTGTGCCAGCAGGACTACTTTACCAAAGTGCAATTACCTTACTTTTCTCATAAAGACTCTGCAAAGCAGTCAAGGAAGCCATTATTATCACCCCACAATGTTGTTGTTAATGTGCCGTGGAGTCAGTTCCTACTCATAGTGACCCTGTACAGGGTTTCCGAGGCAATAAATCTTTACAGAAGTAGAAAGCGTCATCTTTTTCCCGCAGAGCAGCTGGTAGTTTCGAACTGTTGACCTTGCGGTTCTCAGCCTGATTCATAACCACTACGCTACCAGAGCTCCAGTGAAAAACTGTGGCCTAGGTAGGTCAAGTGATCTATTCAACATTACTCAGATATTAAATAACAAAGTTAGTACTATAATTTTTCCTAAATGATTGTCAAAATCCCTGGTGGTGCAGTGGCTAAACATTTAGCTGCTAACCCACCAGGTTGATGGTTTGAACCCACCAGCCACTTCATGGAAGAAAGCTGTGATAAACTGCTTCTCATAAAGATTACATCTTGAAAACCCTATAGGGCAGTTCTGCTTTGTCCTATAGAGCTGTTATGAGTCAAAATAGGCTCAATGACAACAGGTGTTCTTTTTATTAAATTATGATGCCTTACAGAACAGGATAATACAGCAACAATAATAAAGATAACACTAGCATCTGTCTTTTATGGTGCTGTTGTTGTTGTTATTCTGTGCTGTTGAGTCGGTTCTGACTCAGAGCA
The DNA here is from genome assembly GCF_000296735.1 of Chrysochloris asiatica. NCBI lineage: Eukaryota > Metazoa > Chordata > Mammalia > Afrosoricida > Chrysochloridae > Chrysochloris > Chrysochloris asiatica. The sequence continues at coordinate 7,342,326 of NW_006408566.1, forward strand.
ACCCTGTATAGGGTTTCCAAGGCTGTAAGTCTTTATGGGGGCAGAAAGCCTCATCCTCTTCCTGCAGAACAGCTGGTGAATTTGAACTGCTGACCTTTCCATTAACAGCTCAATGTGTAACTCACTACACCATGGTGCTATCAGGAACAGGCTTTGTCCTCAGTAACTGAGAAACATTTTCTCGTTTAGAAATTAGCATCTGAAGTTTTCAAATGTGAAAAATGAACTTGGGAGGGAAGGATAATTGATGTGTTCTGCTCCCACAGTTAGTAAGAAGAGAAACATAGATTCAACTCTTGATCTATCTGCTGTCAAAATCTGCAAGTGTTTGGAACCATAGCTCTAGGAAGACTAGATTGGAAGAAATTTAAAGATACTTAGGCATATTCATCCATCTAAATCCCACCCCAGTGATCACTTAAATGATCACCTACTTTTGGCCTAAAGAGCTCTGGTAGCGTAGTGGTTACGAATCAGGCTACGAACCTTAGGGTCAGCAGTTTGAAACTACCAGCTGTTCCGTGGCAGAAAGATGAGGCTTTCTGCTCCCGTGAAGATTTACAGCCTCGGAAACCCTGTACAGGGTCGCTATGGGTCAGAACTGACTTGACGGCACTTAACAACAACTTTTGGCCTGTAAAAACCAATGTCTACCTTCCACCAAAGGGAAGCATTTTATTGTTTTGGCAGTAAACACAAAAACATTTTTGTAGGAAAACATCTTAATAATTTCACCTGACCCAGATCTAAGCCCATGGCCTGGCAGTTGGCTGGTGTAACTGCAGAGACAGAGGACAGTGAATTGCATAAAGGGAGGGGGAATTGGGGTTCCCGAGGAGCTGGGGAAATAAGAGCGTAAGAAAGTGTGTGAGGAGGGAAGAAGAGTAAGGTGATGGCATATCATATGCTTCTCTTCTTTAAATCACACACATTTTTACAGTCTTCAAAAATCCAAAAACATCTGTTGTGTTTGGATTCCTATAGAAACCTGTGAAAGGACTGGCATGGAGACATTCCCAATGGAATGAAGACAGCAACTGTAGGCAACGGAGTTGTTCATCTGAGTGAAAAGCCCAGAGAATTGAGTAGAACTTTCCCAGATGGTAGAATTGGATGTCGTGGTAACTGTAACTAGGTCTCATAGTCTCAGGAGGTCTCTGCTAATGTATAAGCAATAGTTTAAAGATTCTGCATCCAGGTATGTTTTTCCTTCCAGTTGATAGTCCAGAAGACTCTTGACATATAAATGAGCTAATTCTGGAGACTTTTTAAAATTTCCATATTCACGAATATTATCATAGCACATGATCACCTAAACATTATTCTGTAAAATGAAGATGATAATAATTCTCTAATAAGGATATTGGTGAGTTTTAATTAAATCATTATTAAGTGGAGTCAAAACTCCATGGAGAGACTGATGCTAGGCAGTCAGCTAGGGTATCTTATCTGCTAAATGACTTCCTTCTCATAATGATTAAAATGGTGGCATGACATGGCTTTTGGGACATAGTTTGAAAATAGCTGAAGCATTAAATGCACAATTGTAAGTGCTAAGAGTTACCTATATCAAGTAACATATTCAGAGTATCTTTCACATTCTTTGTATTAGAAACTTCAGGTCTTTGCATTTAGCCATTAATTTCCAGGGGCATATTATCTAATAGCTACATAAGCATGGATTTACTTATGCTTAGTGTGGCACTGTGGGCTAATGCACTGGATAGAAAAGTTGCTTCGAATCACAAGATCAGTGGTTCAAGCTCACCAGCTGCTTCTTGGAAATCCTATACAGGGATGCTATAGGATGGAACCCACTCGATGACACTTAACAGCAACAACTTAATAGTATGTAGTAAATAATTTCACAGGGGTTTCATCACATCTTCCATGTGGCTATAAACATGTGAAAATGTTCACTATAGTAAGTAAGGGGAAATAAGCTTGTGTTTACCTCACTTACTGGGCACTCCATCCCCTATCATTGTTGTTGTGGTTGTTAAATGCTGTAGAGTCTGTTCTTACTCAGAGCAACCGTGTATAGGGTTTCTGAGAAGCAGCTGGTGAGTTTGAACTGCTGACCTTGCTGTTCCCTGTCCGGTGTTGATCCTACAGTGCCACCCAGGAGTCCTTGTTGTTTGTTGCTGTTAGGTGTCATGGAGTCGGTGTCGACTCATAGTGACCTTATGCACAGCAGAACGAAACACTGCCTGATCCTGGGCCAACCTCACTATTGTTGCCATGCTTGAGCCCATTGATGCTGCCACTTGGCCAATACATCTTACTGGGTGTCTTCCTCTTTTTCCCTGACCCTACACCTTACCAAACATGATATCCTTC
>NW_006408566.1:7348460-7359990 GCF_000296735.1 Chrysochloris asiatica
GCATTGATGGACTCAAGTGTGGCAGCGGTAGTGAGGTTGGCCCAGGATTGGACATTGTTTCGTTCTGCTGTGCACGGGGTCGCTATGAGTCGCTTCCGACTCAATGGCACCTGACAACAACAACAACATTCTTTTTAATGTTATTAATAATTTGTAAGATCCACACAGATGAATGTTTTTGTGTAGTCAATAAAAACACAGGTCTCAAATACTTTAGACATGTTACCGGAAGCAACCATTCCCTGGAGAAGGGTATGGTGCTTGGTAAAGTCATGGTAAGTCATCAAAAAATAGACTGCCCTCAATGAGATGGCTTGGCACTGCAGCTGCAACAATGCTCAGACATAGAAAGGCTATGAAGATAGCACAGAGCCGGGCACTGTTTCATTCTGTTGCACATAGGATTACTATGAGTTGGAACCTACTCAGAGACACCTGACAAAAAGTATCTTTCTAGTATTCTTGCTTTCAGCCAAGAGCCACTTGGCATCAGCAATGATATTCCACATTTTCATTCCAATTCATTTCACATTTTCTTTTGAATGCAGCTTGAACATCTGGAAATGCTTGGTCAATGAATTGCTACCACCATTTAAAAAAAAAAAATAATTTCATCATAATTTTATCTACATTCTCTTGGATCACCTTTCTTTAGAATGGACATAAATAGCCATCTCTTCCTGAACCTGTTGACCATAGATGAATGAGTTCTTTCCATAGATGAGACTGAGGGCTTCCAGTTTTGCATCTGTTTGTTGAAACAGCTCAGTTGGTATTCAGTCAGTTCCTGGAAATTGTTTTTCACCAATGCCTTAAGTGAACCTTGAACTTCTTTCTTCAATACTACTGATTCTTGATCATATGTTATTCCCTGAAATAATGGTACAATGACTCTATGTACTTCTTACATCTTCTTTTAATGTTTCCTGCATTGTTCAATATTTTGCCCATATAATCAATTCATCAAGATTGCAAGTTAAGACTTGAAATTAAAAAAAAAAAAAAAATTCAGTTTGAGAAATACTGAATGTATTCTTCCCTTTCGGTTTTCTAAATCCAGGTATTTGCACATTTCATTATAATACTTTACTTTGTCTTCCTGAGTAATCCTTTGAAATCTTCTGTTTTACTCTTTTTCGTCATCATTTCTTTTATTTGCTTTAGCTACTCTACATTTAAGAACCAATTTGAGAGTTCCTTTGATATCCATTTTAGTCTTTTGTTTCTTTGCTGTTTTTTAATGACCTTTTGATTTCTTCATGTCTGATATACTTGATGTCATGTCTCAACTCGTTTGGTCTTTAGCCATTAGTTTTCGATGTGTCGAATTTGCCCTTAAGGGGTCTTTTAAATTCAGGTGAGATATAGTCAAAGTCCTACTTTGGCTTTCATGGACTTATTTTCATTTTCCTCAACTTCAACATATACTTGCATGTGAGTATTTGGAGGTCTATTCTGCATTTGGCTGCTAGCTTTATTCCGACTGATGTTATTTGGCTTCTCTCACATCTCTTTCAATATATGTAGTCAATTTTATACCTGTTCATTCCATCTGATGAGTTCCATGCAGATGGCTATGATTAATATTGTTGAAATCGGTATTTGCAATGACTAAGTTGTTGGTCTTATAAAAGCCTTATAAAATGCAATCCCTAATGTCATTTCTATCAACAAGGTCATATTTCACAACTGCTGATTCTTTTTCTTTCCAACTTTTATTTTAAAATCACCAATAATTATCAATATATCTTGATTACATTTTTATCAATTTCATACTGCAGAAGTTGGTAAAAATCTTCAGTTTCTTCATCTATGACACTAGTGGTTAGTGCATAAATTTTAGTAATGATCATAGTAGATAGTCTTCCTTGTAGGTATATGGATATTATCCTCTCGCTCACAATATTGTACTTCAGGATGGATCTTGACACGTTCTTTTTGATAATGAATGTGATGCCATTCCTCTTCAATTTGTCATTCTTGACATTGTAGACTATATGTGACTGATTCAAAGTGGCCAATACCAATCCATTTCAGCTCACTATTACCTAGAATATTGATTTTTACGTGTTCCATTTTACTTTTGATGGCTTCCAGTTTTCCTAGATTCATATTCCATACATTTTACATTCTAATTACATTCTAATTAATGAATGTTGGCAGCTGTTACTTCTCAATTTGAGTTGTGCACCATCAATAAATGAAAGTCTTGAAAGCTTTACTCCATCCATTTCATTAAAGTTGACTCTACTTTGAGAAGGCAATATTCCCTGATTCATATTTTAGTTCCTTCCAACTTTGGAAACTCATCTTCCAGTACTATATTAAACAAAGTTTTGCTGCTGTTCATAAGGTTTTCACAGGTGAATTTTTTCAGTTGAATACCAGATCTCCTTTCGAGTCTGACATGGTCTAGAAGCTTTGCTGAAATCTATCTACCATGGATGCTTCTGCTGTTGTTTGAATTACCGGTGGCATAGCTTCCAACATCACAGCAACATACAAGCTACCACAGTACAACAAACTGACAGACAAATGGTCTCCATAGTACAAATTAGTAGCTAGGAGCAGCCAGTAACTATTTATTAGATCCTTAATCTTTGTTTCTTATTACATCAGCAGAGTTAGAAGGAGATGTTGTCTAACTGTGACTGAGGTGATATCGAAGTCCAAAGGGAAGGGATGAAATCATAGATCAAAGCTTAGCTGCATGCCAGATGTATGGCTAAGATCATCTTGTTTTTGTTTCATAGTGAATTTGTGAAAAGCAAGAATTCCACTTATTTGATTAAAGAACATGAATCTTAACAGGAAAGAGAGGTTGGTATCACAAATAATTTGGGAATTGTAGTGTGGTCCCCAACACACTATAAGCATCCAGGGTGAGCAGGAACTCCCAGTGTGTAGTTTATACCATCTACATGAACCTTTGAACTCCAAGGATGGTGGAAGATTGATGCTTCTTAGACATGCCAGTTCAGGTCCCCTAGCCTTCTGAAGATAAGACAGCGGAAGTGATGACAAGATGGGAGAGGCTGAAAAATTGAATTCCCAGGATGATCAGAGGGAATCAGCAGAGTTGTTCAGGAATATTGTTTCTTGCAGGAAAGACGTAACATTATCTTTGAACCATCTGGTGGCAGCAAGGAGGAGGAGAGGGAAGGAGACGCGGAGCAGCAGTCACGTAGCCTAGTCTTGCTGTTTGCATATGCCCACAATAAAACTATTTCCTGACAGAAGTGGGTCAGCTAATAGCCTGGACTCAGAATTAGGAAAGAGACACCACAGAGGCAGTAAAGTTTCTTTGGCAAGAAAACTTTGGGGCCTGATTTGAAGCTCTCTATAACTTGGAAAATGTTCCAGAACTTGGGGAAAACATAAGGTGCACTTGAGTTTTCAAAATGAAATTGGTCTGGATCCAAGTGGGACTACTTCTGAGAAACTTTAAAATGATAGTTGTGATTGCTCAAGGGCCCAATCTGGTCTCCATATGCCTTTTATTTGGCCTACATTAAAAAAAAATGAATTTCCTATGAATTACTTCTGACTTATGGCAATCCATGTTTGTCAGAGTAGAACTGGGCTCCATAGGGTTTCCCCTATTTGGATCATTTGGAAGTAGATCACCAGGTCTTTCTTTTGAGGTACTTCTGTCTGGACTGGAATTGCTAACATTTCAGTCAATGGCTGAAGGTGTTAACCATGTGCACCACCCACAACTCTTTGGCCATTATTGAATACAGAACAATTGAATTATTTGTCCTTTTTTTTTTTAATTGTGAATTGAGTGGAGGTTTGCAGAGCAGATCATGTTTTACATTCAACAAATGATACACTTTGTTTCATCTCAGTGATTGCAGTCCCCTCAGTGTATCATCAATGGTTCTACTTCCTCCCTGTTTTTCTTGTTTCCATTCCTCCTTCATTCTTAAGCCTCCTGAACTTTGTCCTTGGGTAAATGCTGTTCTTTTGATATCAGATGGTTTGTTTTATGGAGTGGGTACCTCCCTAGTGTTGTCTTCCCTATGTAACTCCCTATGGCTTGGTTGAAAATTGAACCATAGGGTGAGTTTAGTTCAAGACCTGAAGGGGGACCAAGGGCCATAGCCTCAGGTTTACATCAGTCGGTATGTAACCAGTTGTTGTTGTTGTTGTTGTTGTTAAGTGCTATGCATGAGTTCCAACCTATAGTGCTCTTGTATAGGGTTTCCTAAGAGTAGCTGGTGATCTTGAACCGCCGACCTTGTGGTTCAAACTGAATTTGAAGTCCAGTACATTAATCCACAGTGTCACACTAGGACTCTATGTAACCAGTAATCATAGTCCTTTACTATATTTTGAGTTTTCTTTCACATTTTTACCTATTCTATCTGGTGGTGGTGGTTACGTGCCATGTAGTCTGTTGTGACTTACAATGACCCTGTACAGAAGCAGAAAGCCTCATCTTTCTCCCACGGAACAGCTGATAGTTTCAAACTGCTGACCTTGTGGTTTGCAGCCCAATTCATAACCACTATGCTACCAGAATTCCTTACCTATTCTATCTAGAACCTTCTAATGTGATCCTTTTCAATGAGTTGGTAGTAGTAGCCAAGGTGACCACTTTTTTTTTTTTTTTAAATCAAAATATTTCACAAAAAATACAGATTTCTGCCTCCACTTGGAAAGTGGAAAACCTAGCAACTTGAGTCCGCATTCTCACATAGCATAGCTGGCTGGAGTTGAGTAGCCACTGTCTTCAGAAGCCAGGGAGTAACTCTCATTCTCCTCCAGTCCCCACCCACCTACTTCACTCATATCTTCCAATACTCAATTGAGCTTGTGACTCCGACTTTACATTGCAATGGTGCAAGGGCTGCAAGCAGATGTCTTCTCTGAAACTTTGTCCCCAGCATATCTCTCTGCATAATAATCATTCAATAAATATTTGTTTAATTAATGACAGTGAATAAATACAAAATTGTTGAAGAAAAACAAGTCTGTCTTTAAATTTAGGCTGTGTGTTCTTCAGTGGGTTATTACAGAACATTCTGAACCTCTGTTTGCTCATCTGCTAAGACAAAATCATAATAGTAGAAATAATAATGCTTCATCAGGAAGTTTGAGATAATGACTACAAAATGCTTAGCACAGTGTTGGTACATAATAGACAATCAATAAATTTTGCTGTATGACTAAAAGAAAGTTTAACAACAGAGTTGTAATCCAGGGGCCTACAATGACTGAATAAAAACTTATTTTATTAATCAAATATCAAGATCATGTTGGTGGCGATGTGTTACCAAGTCGATTCTGACTTATAGTGACCCTATATAGGCTTTCCAAGGTTGTAAGTTTTCACGGGAGCGGAAAGCTTTATGTTTCCCTTATGGAATGGCTGGTGGATTTGAACAGCTGACCTTGAGGTTAGTAGCCCAACACACAACCCACTACGCTAGCAGGGCTCCTTATGGGGATCATAGTGGGCCACAACACAATGACAATCAGTGACTAAAATAGCGGTTCTTGTGGTGGTGAAGAATTGCAGGGCAGGGAATGCGCACTAGTTTTTTCATGGTTGTTGACCAAAGGCAGGGAAGACACTGCTGCCCTGGGGCTTATGAGTATAGGGTTTTAGAGATAAGCAAATGTTTAATATGTGTCAGGCACTTTGCTAGGCTATTAAGTACATTCGAGAGTTTAGTTTTTTAGCATTATAAGATGAAGGTAAAATACCTACTCTGTGAGGTTTGATATAAAATATGTAGCACACTGGCTGGCACATAGGAAATAGTCAGCAAATGAAGAACTTATTGGTATCAGAGGGTAAATAAAACAAAACAAAACACTGCTTTGGGGTTTACAGTACTGAGAGATGTTCTTTGTGTCATCCACCTTACTGTGTGACACTAGGTCATTCACAGTCCTTCTCTAAGACTCTGTTCCCTCATCGTTAAAGTGAGAGAGCGAGCTTGTGTTTGTTAGTTTTCTGTGGTGTGCTACACAGATTCTCTTCTGAATGAAGGCACAGTAGCCCTTGTGGCCAAGAGTGTGGCTGCTGATGGCTCATAGCTGAGTTTCTTTTAGAGAACTGTGCTCAACTAAAGGGAACTACCTCATTCAAGGTTACACTCCTGTTCTTTCTCTGGAGACAGGATAACGCAGAGACACAAAGACCAAAGATAGCATTTTGGAACATTTCTGAAGAGCTATCCCAGATTCAGAGCTTCCCATGAGCATTACAGTTCAACTTCTCCCTCAGTCCAAATCGTTTGGACTGAACACTCTGCAATGAACACGTATACAAGAATCTACTTCCCTATCTGCTTCCAGAGAACCTGACCTATGGCAGCTAAGATGATTCCTATTTTTGTACCTCTGAGTGCGCAATTTTTCCCTCACTATATTTGGGTTAGATTGTAAGGCACCAATTATAGACTGAGATCAGGGATCTCTTTTCATGAAATCCTTAATATAGACTCTCTAGAGAATTCTCTAGTGAGGATTTTTAAAATAACATGGGATTAAGACAAATATTTTATAAAGGAAGACAAGGATCCAGCAAGTGCCAGACCTCATCCTGTGAAGCTGGTGCAGATTTGAGGACTTGAGACCCATGTGATATAATGCTACTATACACAAGCTTTTCAATAGCCTGCAGAGAATGTGAACGAGAGATCCTGCCCCAAGTCTGAGGGATGGATACCCAAAGTTCTCAAGACTTCTTCCCCAAAATGCTACATGCAGGTTTTGCTGAGATTATGTCTTCTTGGTGGCAGGCAGAATAGACCATAGTGGATGATGTCTTTGTTTTATAATGAGGACAGTGTGAAAATCATTATGGACTGAATTGCTTTCCCAAAACATATATATTGTGAAATTCTAACCCCTGCACTATAAATATGATCATATTTGGAAATAAGGGTTGTTGTTATGTTAATGCAGCTGAAACGGAGTTGTTGCTGTTGTGGATAAATGCCATCGAGTAAGTCCCGACTCATAGCAACCCTGTATAGGCTTTCCAAAGAGTACCTAATGAGTTTAAACTGCCAACCTTGTGGTTCAAACAGGCCTTTCAGTTCAGTGCTTTATCCTACAGTACCACTCCAGAACTCCAGAGTAGGGTGGGTCATACGCCTAATCAACCTAATCACTTTTGATTTATAAAAAGAACAGAATAGACACAGAGATTCACAGTGCGTGGAAAGGAAAGACAGACATTGCAGACAGGTATAGCTACAAGCTCAGGAATACCAAGGATTGCTGGTAGCTACTAGAAGAACTGGTGTGACACTGTAGGATAAGCACTGGACTGCTAACTGCAAGGTTGACAGTTCGAGCACACCAGCCACTCCTCAGAAATCGTATGTAGAGTCACAATGAGTTGGAACCTACTTGAAAGCACTCACCAACAGTAGACACTGAAATAGACAAGGAAGGAAATCCCCTTAAAACTACGTCCTAAATTCAGACTTTTAGACTCCAGAACTGTAAGAAATGATATTTCTGTTCTTTGAAGGCACCTGTTTGGGTATTTCTGTTATCACAGCACAAGGTAATTAAGACGATTGGAAAGAGCCAGTAAGGAAGCTCTACCTCCTGCTGGAAGTTTTCTCCCTAACATCAGGCAGTTCTGTGCTAAGAATGGAAAGGGGGCCTACCTGTTCCTGTGGAGAAATAGGTATTTTTGCCAATACAGGGTGCTCCCCTGATGTCCCTTAGGGACTCAAAGGAGATAGTGTACTCAGTCCCTCAGATGAGAGTGCAGGTCTAGATCCCTCTAAAAAGAGTGCTCACAAAAGGAACCCCCACTGCAACTGATGTTTCAGATACTGTTTCTGAAGACCCAATCTGGCTCAGAAACTGAACTGAGGAGCAAAGAAGCTGAATTTGCCTTCCACAAAAACTTCCTTGAGAGGGAACATACCCTAACTAGAGTCGTAGGAGAGCAGGTTATGGTATCTTTTTAGTATCTGAGTGGAATTAGGGGAAGAGAAGGAGGTCCTTCCTTCAGGATTAGCAATGGAACATCCACCAGAAATGCCTGAGGTATCAAAAAGAGTTAAGGATCTCTCTGGAGTTCAACACCTATGTTTACTTTGAGCAATTTATTTAGCAGCTTTGAACCTAAATTTTTCTCTTCTGTAAAACAGAGGAGAGAGTAAGAGCACTGACTTCACCAGTTGTTTTAAGGACTCAGTGAAGTCATGGATCTAAAGCATTTAGTCAAGGCCTTGACACATACCATACATACCATAATAATTGCTATTGTTGGCACCATGGTTAGCATGATTCCAAGGTTACTAGAGTTGAGTGCAGGCTGGAGAATTTCTAAGTGCTACTATGCCACATGTCCACAGAAATTTGTTTAAGGGAACTTATAACCTAGTTTTTGCATTCAGACCAGGCCATCCTCATGTATTCTGAATCACTAGTATGAAGAGAGAAGAATTGTCCTTCCATTCAAGTATTACTAGTTTCTACAATAGCCTCTCGATTCTTGCGGGCATCTAATTTAAACCTGCAGAAAGAGTCAGCAGAGGCATTCTCCATTACTGATGACATCAATTCAATAAGGTTTCATTGACTGAGTGCCTTCTATGTGTCATTTGATCTGATCCCACAATCACTGATGAGTGAGACAGCTCAGTCACACTAAATGAAAGTCTCATTGAATGGGAATGCTGGGAGAGAAGCAGCAGCATGGGATTGAGTAATATGGTAGCAAATAGAATTCACTGAAGAGTGAGTACATGTGAAATCCCAAGACCATACACTCTGGAACTTGGAAATTCTTCATTAACAAGGAGAGGTAAGAGTTAGCATATGTTCTTTTGGGCAAATTCCTTGTCAAAGGTATTGTGTTTTGCTATGAACCACCTTCTCCACATCCTTGACCAGGACTTTCTGATGCCAATGAAAACAAACTTCAGCTCTTGCTCCTTAACACCCTCCCTGATAATGAAACCTCACCTGCCTCTTTAATTCAGCCTTTCAGAGTACGTATGAGGCTGTGGAGGCTTGATAAGGGAGAGTCTTTCCCTTAAAAAGGTCTCAGAATTGCTGAGAAAAATCCAACATTGCCTGTGAGAATTCATAAGGACCTCTTTGTGAGCATTTCTCAGAAGCTTCCTAGGGGATTTCTCTAATCAGAGCCAGAATTCCCATCTGATGAATTTCATTTCCGTGGGATAAGTCAGGATTTCCAAGCTCTGAAAAGGACCTTAAACTCAGAGATTGGTCGTATCCTTTCTTTCCCTCTTCCCTCTCTACAATCTTTTTTTAAATATATCAACAACAACAACAACAAACTTACTCTTAGATCCTAGCATTACCACTCTCTAACTCTGCCCCCTTAGATAGGCAAATTAAGTTTTCTGAGCCTCAGTTCCCCTTTCTAAAATGAATAAATTGATCTCTAGTATCCTTTTCAAATTATTACAGCACCCAGGATAGTTAGTTAGAGCTTGGTCTTTGTAGTCAGCCAGGATTTGGTGTGAATCTCAAGTTTACCACTTACTTTATGATCTTAAACTAATAACTTAATTTCTCTGTACTTCTGCTTCTCTAACATGGAGATAAAGCTAAATTTATACAATGAATATAATATAATATGATGGCTACACTGAGAGCACTTAGGTGCCTGATTCTATTCCAAGCTATTTTTATGTGCTGACTCATTTAATTTTCACAGCATCTCTGTAACAAGACATTCCATCTTGTTACTGTCGCTGCTCATTTTGGGGCCTGTTGAGGTTATTGCTTGTTTTAAACTTTATTCCGTCACTTCCTAGTTTGATTCATCTACACAAATGACTTCTCCATCTTCATTCAAAATGTCCTTGAAAAGCATAATCATAAAGAATACAACCAAGAATAGAACACTAATGTTCTATTATAAACCTTTGAATGTTGCAACACAGAAGAGTTTTTCAAATCTACAAACAGTTGATGCTCACACCAAACAAATTACATCAGAATCTCTATGAGTAATGCTAAATACTGATGTATTTTTAAAGGGTCCATATTTATTCCAGTAGGTGGCCAGGATTAAGAACTGGAACTCTGGTAGCATACTGGTTACAAAATGGGCTGCTAACCTCAGGGTCAGCAGTTTGAAACTACCAGCTGTTCCGCAGGAGAAAGATGAGGCTTTCTGCTCCTGTAAAGATTTACAGCCTCCGAAACCCTATGCAGGGTCACTATGAGTCGGAACCAATTCCACAGCACATAACAACAACAACTCTATGTCATCAGTCTGAGGACCCACATCTAGAATAGTAAGTCACGAACAGATTTATTTAGGTCATTGTCAACTATGAAGGTCTTGTCATAGCACTCACATTAATGCAGTTAATTTAGCTATCAAATCCACCCTCCCCAAATCAGAATACATTGTTTTACCATGTTCCTGACAGGATAGTCTAGTAGACTTACCAGACAGGTGCAAGCTCCTAGTGATCACTATTTCATGTCAAAGTATTTAGGAGAATGTCCCAGGGTTCTGCCCAAATTAATGGCATAGTCCTATCATTTCTGAATCTCATCTTTTTGAAAATTACTAACTTTATCTTCAGTCTTCTAGAAGTTTACTCAACAACTCTTCAAAGGTTATAAAAATGACTCCCTCATAACATCTACAAACTTTCTCAACATAATTTTGTAAACGATATTCATGTAATATACAAATTTGGAAACTCCGTCTCAAAGAATCTTAATGCTCTTTTTTCATCCCTTACCTAGTTCAGGCTCTGTTCGTGTGCAATCAGTGTTCAATGAGTGTTTGTTGGGTGTTGGCTCTGTGACTGGTACTTTGTTAGAAAAATGATACTATATAATAAAACCCTGGGGAGGCTGGGACTCACAGCTCATTGACAGATCTCTATGAAGAAATCGTCATCACAAATCCTCTCTTAATATTTAGCACCCCAACTCTCTTATCATTTCAATGTGTATGAGCTATTCAAAGGGTGCACGATGATTGCCTTTATTCAGGGTGGGGAGCCTCATATTTCTTGTCAGTGCCTAATACATAGTCTGTTTTAGAGCCTCAGTTTAACATTTTCTTATAATACTGAGGTGAATGGGTGGATAGCCCATTTATCAAACCTAGTAAATGAATGCAGAATATAAATCCACTGACTTGATTGTTTCAGTAAAGGTCTATTGTATGCCATTGATACTTAAAGCCAACTTGTTTTCTCCAAAACAAAGCTTCATGCTTTGTAAGTTTCATTCAACAAAGCCTACGTGCTAACTGTCAGTTCTCTGTGCAAGGAGCTTTCACACTGCAGCACAGAAGTCCAATTAAACACTTGCTGTGAAAAAGTGAAACCATTTTTTTTTTCTTCTTCTTGCTCAATCCAGAGTATTTCAACTTCTAATATTCAATACTTACTTATACTTCCAAATACCCCTTTACCTACTAAGGAAGTTTATTATAATCAATCATATTGTTGTTGTTGTTGTTAAGTGCCATCGAGTCGGGTCCGACCCATAGCGACCCTGTACAGGGTTTCCGAGGGTGTAAATCCTTACGGGAGTAGAAAGC
>NW_006408566.1:7360335-7361264 GCF_000296735.1 Chrysochloris asiatica
GCCATCGAATTGGTTCTGACTCACAGCCACCCTGTATAGTGTTTCCAAGGAGTGGTTGGTGAGTTTGAACCATCGACCTTGAGGTTCAAACCGACTTTGTGGTCCAGTGCTTTGTTCCACAGCACCACACCAGGATTCTATACTTCTGTAGAATTTTGGGTCATGCAGTGGCTGTGTAGGATAAACACTGGATTGCAAGCCCACCAGCCACCCCATGAGAGAAAGATGAGGTTTTCTGCTCCTGCAAAGTATTACAGCCTTGTGAAACCTATACAGGAGTCCTAGTGTGGTGCTATAGGATAAGTACTGGACCACAAGGTCAGTTTGAACCTCAAAATCGGCAGTTCAAACTCACAAACTGCTCTTTGGAAACACTATACAGGGTTGTTATGAGTCAGAACTGACTTGATGGCACTTAACAACAACAACAACAATGACAAATCTTATACAGGATCCCTTTAAAGCGAAACCAACTTGATGATACATAGCAATAACAGTTATCTTTCAGAACTGGCAGGTAAGTTGTCTATGCTCCCTTCTCACAAAGACCTTTTTACATGCTACTCCTTCTCTGTAATATTTATCCTTTCCTTCTTTACCGAGTTCCATTGTCTCCTCTTCATTTACCTCTCTCCAAGCTAGCTGTTGAGCCTCCTGCTAGACCAACAGCCTCGGAAACCCTATTCAGGGTCGCTATGGGTCGAAACCGACTTGACGGCACTTAACAACAACAACAACAACAACAACCCTCATATCAGTTCCAACTCACAGAGACCCTATATACAGCAGAATGAAACACTGCCCAGCCCTGCATCATCTTCACAGTAGTCCCTATATTTGAACCCAGGGTTTCAGCTACTGTATCAATCCATCTTTCTTCCATGGTGTTGTTGTTGTTGTTAAGTGCCATCGAGTCGGGTCCGACCCAT
>NW_006408566.1:7362890-7373700 GCF_000296735.1 Chrysochloris asiatica
CCCGTATTCCCAGAATTTACCGCTCCACCCCAAGTGAACATACCCCAGGCAGTTCCTCTCCAGAGCCTCCCTGCTTAATCCCAGTAAACCTGTCCTTGTTCGTCCTCTGAGGAAGTTTTACTGCCTTGGTTCTAGGGGGAAAATCTTGACCTTAGAAACTTAGGGGAATATTGCATTTCTCTGTGGACATCCAGGGCTCATGTTTGAAATTAAATAAATATGACTAAACAATTTGATGAAAAACAATTTGCTATTAACTGCCAAGTGGCTAGATCTGTTACACTCAGGCCTATAGGGCCTTGAACCTCTGACCAGTCTTACACGGTCCGCAACAATTGCTAATGTTAGATAAATCCTGGCTGAAAACAGAGAATGCCAGAAAGCTGATTACTTGTGTTTAATCAACTATGCAAAGGTGTGGATCATAACAAACTAAGAATAACATTGCAAATAATGAGAATTCCAGAATGCTTAATTGTGCTCATGCAGAACACCTCTACATAGACTAAGAGGCAATTATTCAAGCAGAACAAGGCTATTGAATGCTTTAAAATCAGGAAAGGTGTGTGTCAGGGTTGTATAATTTCACCATACTTATTCAATCAAGATGCTAAGGAAATAATCAGCGAAACTGGTTTATACAAAGATGAACAAGGCATGAGAATTGGAGGAAGGTTCATTAGCCTGAGATATGTAGATGTCACAACTTTACTTGCTGAGAAGTAATAGGACTTGAAGAAATTGCTTATGAAGACCAAAGACTATAATCTTCAATACAGATTACACCTCAATTTAAAAACAAAAATCCTCACAACTGGACCAATAAACAATAACATGAGAAATAGAAAAAGAATGAAGTTGTCAAGAATTTCATTTTACTTGAATTCATAATCAATGTCCCTGGAAGCAGCAGTCATGAAATCAAATGATGTATTGCACTGAGAAAAATCTACTACAAAAGACTTTCTTTCTTTCTTTTTTTTTATAGTGTTAGAAAGCAAATATACCAATTGGCATATATGCATGTGGAAGCTTGACAATGAATATGAAAGACTAGAGATAAGCAGATGCATTTGGATTATGATGTTGGTGAAGAATATTGGAAGTACCATGAACTTCCAGAAGAACAATTAAATCTGTCTTGGAAGAAGTACAGCCATTATTATGCTTAGAAATGAGATTTTTCTCATGTATCTTGGATGTATTATCAAAAGGATCTGTCCCTGAAGAATGTCATACTTGTTAAAGTAGAGGGATAACGAAAAAGAGGAAGACCCTCAACCACATAAAATGGCACAGTGGCTGCAACAATGGCAAGAATTATAAGAACAATGTCTTGTTCTGTTATAGATAGGGTCACTATGAGTCAGAACCGACTCAATAGCACCTAACAACAACAATATTGTTGTTTGTGAATATATATTCATTGTATGATTATTTAATCAATTTGGTCACTCTGGTAGTGTAGTGGTTATGAATAGGACTGCTAATCTCACAGTCAGCATTTTGAAACTACCAGCTGTTCTGTGGAAGAAAGATGAGGCTTTCTGCTTCCATAAAGATTTACAGCCTCACAAACCCTGTACAGGGTCGCTATGAGTTGGAGCCGACTCCATGGCACATAACAACAACAACAACATTTACTTTAACAATTCCAATATAAAAGGTAGACAATAAGCAAATACAGACCAATGTTTTCAAATTCCAAATCATTACAGATAGCGTCTGAATTGCCAACTTCCTTTGGGTTTTGAGAATTCAATGTTAGTTAAATATATAGAGGACCTCTCAAGAAGTAATTCATTTATAAAACCCAATAAAATGGCAACCTTTCCCTGGTGGTCCCCTAGTTACACACACACACACACACACATTTATATTCCCTTGTTCTTGGGTTATTGTGTTTCAACACAGAGGCTGTGGACAGCAAGACAGAGAGGAAAGTGGAAGTACTGGGGTCAGGCTGAGATCTGAGTCCTATCTTTATTAACCTGTAGCCATGCAACATTAGTCACATGAC
The DNA here is from genome assembly GCF_000296735.1 of Chrysochloris asiatica. Classification (NCBI taxonomy): domain Eukaryota; kingdom Metazoa; phylum Chordata; class Mammalia; order Afrosoricida; family Chrysochloridae; genus Chrysochloris; species Chrysochloris asiatica. The sequence continues at coordinate 7,364,911 of NW_006408566.1, forward strand.
TTAGCTTCTCAAATCCTCATCTTCCTTAAATGTAAAATGCTTCTTCACTCAGAGAACTACTCCAGAGGTATAAATGGAATTAGAACTATGAAACACTCAGCAGAGAGACCCTTTCTTTATACAAGACCCCTCTCTTTCTCCAGGGTACTACATACCTAGTACAACAGTGCATTTCTTGAATCAAGTAATAAAATTAAAAAGTGTTTTTTTATTGTTGATACTTACTGTTGAGTTAGCTCTGGCTCCTGGTGACCCATGTATAACAAAACAGGACATTGCTTGGTCCTACACCATGTGTGGTGCTGTAAGATAAGCACTGGACTTGATTTGAACTGCAAGGTCGGCTATTCAAACTCACCAGCACCTCCTTGGAAACCCCATACAGAGTTGCTGTGAGTTAGAACCAACTGCACAGCACTTAACAACAACAATATCCTGCTCACAATCTTTGGTATGTTTGATAAATAGTGAATGTACTGGAGTAAGGGTTTGTCAACTCGAATTCTATTTTGTTAATAGCACCCACATTTCTGTTCATTGTTTCATGCCAATGGATCTCATGGATGGTTGTCCTCATTTTTGCATGGTTAAAATATCTTAAAACATGTTACAGTACATATTCTAAGCATTTCCCTCATATTAACTCATTTAAAACTCACAAGAGCCTTATGAAGCAAATACTAGCACTATTGGACTCATTTTACCCATGGGGGGGGGGAAACTAAGGTTAAGCAACTTTCCTAAAACCACAGAGCTAATAAGTACTGGACAGGTTTTAAGCCTAAATCATCTGGCTTCAGACTTTCTGCTTTTAACCAGTACACACTACCATATCTCAGATGGAGAATTAGCAAGGAATCATGGGTACCAAAAAGAGCACTGGCTTTGAAAGGGAAAAATCTTTCAATTCTACAATTTGTTGGGTGACCTTGCCCAACTCAGTTCTCCTTTCTCTGAAATGGGAATCATACTTCCTTCCTTTAGGGTCACAGTTCAGTGAAGTGAGGAATCTAAAAGCCCTGCACACACAGGGTCCTTCCAATTCCCTCCAACCATTCTCTTCTCTTCTGACAATTGGATTGAGGCGATTTCTCTGTCTTGCCAATAACCTGGGCAGGATAGAGAGAACGTTGGCCTGTAGGCAGCTCTAGAGCTTTTTGAATAAAACTTACTGGCATTGAGCCCACACAGGCTGGAAACTCCCAGAGGAGTAACTGCACAGCAATAATTTCCCCTGAATTTTCCAAGTTTCGACACTGCTGAAGCTCTCAAAGAACAAAACCCAAGGTTCGGGAAATGCAAGGGCTAGAACTGGGGAGAGAGTGTTCTATTGCTTTGAATGAAAGATTGCTCTGGTGATTGACTTTAGAAATCTGGCTCCTGCCATCTGGCTGGCCCCCATCCTTCTGATCAGTTATGAATGTCTTTCCAGTAGCTTTTTCCCCACAGCAACATCTAAAGTAGTGATTTTCAAAAGAAAAACAAATCTGACACTGGCCCTTTGATACTCAGAGTCACACTACTCTTTAAAGAAGTGTGTGTGTGTGTGTGTGTGTGTGTGTGTGTGTGTGTGTGTGTGTGTCTGAGGTGGCCTAAGAATATATGCTGTGCACTCTGATCCCTGAAAAGAAGTTTGAGGATACTGTGCTCAGCTCCTCACCCATGAAAGGGTGATAATAATAACTATTACCCCGGTGATTGTGCAGAGGTTAAATGCTTAGTTGGTAACTGAAAGATTAGCAGTTTGAATTCACACAGAATCTCTGTAGGAGAAAGACTTGGCAATCTTCTCCCCAAAAGATTGTTGTTGTTTTCAGGTGCCATCGAGTCGGAACCGACTCATAGCGACCCCATGCACAGCAGAACGAAACAATGTCCGATCCTGGGCCAACCTCACTACCGCTGCCACACTCGAGTCCATCAATGATACCACCTGGCCAATCCATCTCGTTAGGGGTCGTCCTCTTTTTCTCTGACCCTCCACCTTACCCAGCATAACATTCTTCTCCAGTGACTGTTTCCTCTGGACAATATGTCCAAAGTATGAGAGACGAAGCTTAGCCATCTTGGCCTCCAAGGAGCACTCTGGCTGCACTTCTTCCAAAAAAGATCTATTGGTTCTTTTGGCAGCCCATGGCACTTTCAGTATTCTCCTCCAACACCACAACTCAAAGGCATCAATTCTTCTACGATCTTCCTTATTCACTGTCCAGCTTTCACATCCATATGAGGTTATTTTGAAAATACCATGGCTTGGGTCTGGCGCACCTTAGTCCTCAAGCTGACATCTCTGCTCTTCAATACTTTAAAAAGTTCCTGTGCAGCAGATTTGCCCAAAGCAATATGTTGTCTGATCTCTTGGCTGCTGCTTCCGCGAGTGTTGATAGTTGATCCAAGAAGAATGAAGTCCTTGACAACTTCAATCCTTTCTCCATTGATAAGAATGTTGTTTATTGGTCCAGTGGTGAGGATTTTTGTTTTCTTGACATTGAGATGCAATCCATATCGAAGGCTCCTAAAAAAACTTATGGGACAGTTCTACTCCATCATATGGAGTTGTTAGAATTGACTCCATGGCATCCAATAGCAATACCTCTTATGGAATCCTGAGTGAAACAAAAAGCTAATGTGGTAGACTGCTAACTGAAAAGTTGGAGGTTCAAGTCCACTCAGAGGTGCCTCAGATGAAAGTCCTGGTGATCTAATTGCAAAAAATCAGCCATCGAAAATGCAATGGTACACAGTCCTACCCTGAGTGGAGGTCACCATGAGTTGAGGCCAACTCCATGGTAACTGACTATCCACTTAAGTTTTTGTGAGAATGAAGTGTAATGATAAACATTTGTTGTTGCTATAACATATTGAGTCAGTTGCAACTCATAGCAACGTAACATGGTTTCTGGGACTCTAAATCTTCATGGTAGCAGAAAGCCTTTTAATTCTTCCAAAGAGCAACTGGTGCATTTGAACTGCCGATTGTATGTTTAGCAGTCCAATACTTATCCTACAACATTGCCAGTACTCCAATAAGGGTTTAGAGCTTAGAAAAGGGCTTAGCCTTTAGGTAAGTACTTCAATGAAAAGTTGTTGTTGTGCTATGAGAACCTACAAAAAAATAATAATAATAATACACCAACCATTTCTCCTACAGCACTCTCCCTCTAATCTGAGTTCAATAATCCATTGTAATGGCCTCACAGAACTCAAACACCATACTCAGAGTTAGCGGGGTTATCTGGGAAGCTAACAGTTTACAATTCAGGGTCAAAAAGGTTTAGGGTACCGATCTTTGTGCAGGAAAGCTTCTGCTCTGCCATGCCCATAAGCAGGCAGAGCAATCAATGGCCCTAAGCCACTGATTGGGTCTGACCTCGGCCCTATTCCAGTAAGTGATAGCATTCTTTTAGGGCTGCTGATAAATGCTCACAGACCACAGAACTCCACCACAAGCTTCAGCCTGAAGGAACTCAGCAAACCAACGTCCCCCAGTTGGATTCCTGAAGGCTCCCCTCTTTTAGCCAACCTCCTGCCCAAAGTCGCTCAGCTTCACCTGGTCCATGGGATGAGCAGCTCACTGCTTTGTCTCATACTCTGGCTCTTGGTTCTGCTGCCGCTCGTCTGTTCTTCCTTGTGTCACAAATCTCAGTCACTGGGTTAAGGAGGTTCAATGGATGTTGGGGTGAAAAGGACTCCCTCCACTTCTGGACCTTTCTTTCTGTTAGTGAGATCCCCCCTCTTGCTTCTGAGATGGGTCATTTTATGTGTGTTAGATTTCTAAATTGGTAGAATCACAATTAATACTGCTAACCACTCGTGACTAAATCATACAGTGCTATCAACATCTTCTCCCATTTTTTCTTACCCAGACCCAGCAAGTCACGAACATTATTTGGTGGAAGTTACAGACTCCAGCTCGTTATTGTTGTTAAGTGCTGTCAAGTTGGTTCCAACTCATAGCGACCCTGTATAGGGTTTCCAAGGAATGGCTGGTGAGTTTCAACCACAGACCTTGTGGTTCAAACAGACCTTGCAGGCCAGTGCCTTATCCCACAGCACCACACCAGGACTCCACAGCCAGAGGAGACATTAAATAATTCATTATATTGCACTTAGGCCACTTGCCTAACACCACACAGCAAAATAAGGAAAGAAACTAGAAATGAAACGAAGGTCTCAAGAACTCACAAATCCAGTTCTTTCAACCACATGAATCAGCTTTATCCTGTTTGCTTAAGCCTTACTTTGCTACTCTAAATATGTTAAACCATATGAAAGAGTATGGTACAATACCAGCTGCAGATTAGTAGATTCTGGTTTATGGCTGCTCCATGTGTGTCAGCATAGAACTGTGCTCCATAGAGTTTCAATGGCTGAATTTTTGGAAATAGATTGTCAGTCCTTTCTTCCAAGATGCTTCTGGGTGGACTCAAACCTCTAACCTTGCTTAGAAGCCAAGGGCATCCACCATTTGCATAATCTAGGGACTCCATGATAGGATGTTGTTATTAAGTGCTGTCGAGTCGATTCCGACCCATAGCGACCCTGTATTGGGTTTCCAAGAAGCAGCTGGTGAACTTGAACCACCGACTTTGCAGTTCAAATGACTTTGCAGTCTGACGCATTAGCCCACAGCGCCACACCAGGACTCTCCATTGTAGGATATGTAGTATGGGATATATATCATGAAAAAGTCTTTCTCAGCTCTCCACTGTCCCAATCCATTCCACATGCCTTGTTATAATTGTTCAGTCTCTGAGGCATCTAGGTTCTGTTCATCCCTGGTGAGCTTTCTCCAGCCCCAGAGACTCCTTGTGGGATACAAGCACACATAGATTGTTCTCATCATCATTTTAACATGAGTTTCCATGCTTTTCCAGATAGGGATCTCTGGGCATGTTGTCACCGTTAGAGGAGAACCTGTGACTTGCAGCAGTTTTGAGTCCAGAGATGGTGTGTTTGGATGTGTCTTGCCCAACATCAGCCTGGCCAGAAAGCAAGGCCACATTAAAGGTCCATATGGCTGAGAGGGAGGTAGCCTTGTTCTCATGTCAGCAGTGAAATAGGGGTACTTGTTGTTAGGTGCCATCGAGTTGGTACCAACTCATAGCAACTCTATGCACAACAGAATGAAACACTGCCCTGTCCTGGGCCAACCTCACAAATGTTGCCACATTTGAGGCCATTGATGCTGCCACTTTGCCAATCCATCTAATTGGGGGTCTTCCTATTTTTCTCTGATGTCCACCTTACCAAATGTGATATCCTTTTCCAGAGACTGGTCCCTCCTGACAATATGTGCAAAGCATGAGAGACAAAGTTTGACCATCCTGGCCTCCAAGGAGCACTCTGGCTGCACTTCTTCCAATACAGATCTGTTTGTTCTTTTGGCACCCAAGCCACTTTCAATATTCTCCTCCAATACCATAACTCTGAAGCATGAATTCTTCTATGGTCTTCCTTATTCACTGTCCAGCTTTCTCATGTATATGAAGTTATTGAAAATACTATGGCTTGGGTCAGGCGAACCTTAGTCCTCAAGCTGACATCTTTGCTCTTCAACACTTTAAGAAGGTCTTGTGCAGAAGATTTGCCTAATGCAATGCATTGTTTGATTTCTTGACTGCTGTTTCTATGAGGATTGATAGTTGATCCAAGAAGAATAAAGTCCTTGATAACACCAATATTTTCTCCGTTGATGAGAATGTTGTTTATTGGTCCAGTGGTGAGGATTTTTGTTTTCTTTACCTTGACATGCAATCCATACTGAAGGCTGTGCTCTTTGATCTTCATCAGTAATTATTTTAAGTCCTCTTCACTTTCAGGAGGCAAGGTTGTATCATCTGCATATTGCAGGTTGTTAATGAGTCTTCCTCCAATCCTGATGTCACATTTTTATCATAGAACACAGCTTCTCGGATTATTTGCTCAGCATACAGGTTGAATAAGTATAGTGAAAGAATATAACCCTGTCACACACCTTTCCTATTTTTAAACCATTCAGTGTTCCCATGTTCTGTTTTAACAACTGCCTCTTGGTCCATGTACAGATTCCTCGTGAGCAAATTAAGTGTTCCAGAATACTCATACTTTGCAATGTTGTCCATAGCTTGCCATGATCCACACAATCAAAAGCCTGTGCATAGTCAGTAAAGCAGAGGTAAACATCTTTCTGGTATTCTCTGCTTTCAGTCAAGATCCATCGGACATCAGCAATGATATCCCTCATTCTACATCCGCTTCTGAATCCAGCTTGAACATCTGGCAGTTCCCTGTCAATGTATGTTTGCAGCCATTTCTGTATTAACTTTAGTAAAACTTTACTCGCATCAGATATTGAAGATATTGTCCCATGATTTCTGCATTCCGTTGAGTCACCTCTCTTTGGAAGGGTCACAAATATGGATCTCTTCCAATCAGTTGACCAGATAGTTGTCTCTCAAATTTTTTAGCATAGATGAGTGAGTGCCTTCAGTGCCACCTCACTTTCTTGAAAAACTTCCATTTTTATTCCATCAATTCCTGGTGCTTTGTTCTTTGACAATTCCTTCAATGCACCTTGGACTGCTTTCATCAGTATTATTGGCTCTTGATCATATGCTTCCTCTTGAAACAGTTGAACATCAACCATTTCCTTTTGGTACAGTGACTCTGTGTATTCCTTCCATCTTCTTTTGATGTTTTCTGCATCATTCAATAATTTGCCCAGAGATTCCTTCAATATCTTGTCTGTCAGCTTGTCATGCTATGGTGGCTTGTGAGTTGCTATGATTCTGGAAACTATGCCACGGCTATTTTAAATTCCAGCAGGGTCACCTATGATGTACAGGTTTCAGATGAGCTTCCAGATGAAGACAGACTAGGAAGAAGGAGTAACAAACTACTTCCGAATATTTAGTCACTGCAAACCTTATGACTAGTAGAGAAATAGAGGCAGGTGGTGCTAACAGTTTGTGATAATTTGGGCTAGGGAAGGCAACATGGGTATGGGGACAGCCTGGTAGGACTTTGGGTAGTAAACAGAATTTTTTTTTTTTCTGCCTTAAATTAGCTTGAGACCTGGAAATTATGATCTAGCTTCTCTGAGTTTCAACCTCTTTGTAAATGAGAGATGTTCTTACTAACCCTGTGGAAAACTGGGGAGAATTAAGTGAACAATGTATATAAAGTGTCTATACAAATGACTCAATAAATGGTTGTTCACTTACTCCTTTTTTCTTTTCTGCCAGAACAAATGCCAATAATGAATCTGGGTCCTGCTAAGCTTCAACAAGAAGAAAACAAGTCATTAATAATGCAGTACTAATATTCTGAGTCCTTACATGGTGCAGATGGTTAGTTCTCTTTACTGCTAACAGAAAGACTAGAGGTTCGGGTTCTTCCAGAGGTGCCTTGGAAGACAGCTCTGCTGATGTAATTCTAAAATTTTAGCCATTGAAAATGCTATGGAGCACAGTACTGTTTTGACACACATGGGGTCCCTATGCATTGAAATTGACATCACAGCACCTAATGGAAATAGATTAATGCTCTCTGTAATACTTGTATATGATCTTATCCACACAAGAATGCCAGCACAAATAGGTAAATGGTCCATTGTTGCTAGGAAGCATTGGAACCAGGGCAAGACTACATCTTCTGTTCATCTTTTGGCACTGTCTTCTGCTTGAGTCAATACTATAATCCATGACCTGAGTTGGCACCTATCAGCTGTGGGCCAGTTTCTCCTTCAGCATTACTGAGAGGTTTTGTCACATTTGAAATACTTCTTAGGAAAGCACTATCACTTCCTCCCTTGGTTTTGGTTCAGCTTTATCCTTTAAAAATAAAATAAAACATAGATCTCCAGACGGCTGACCATTCCTTCAGAAAAGCTGTACTAGTGGCAGGGGATATGAGTATGCAGACTGTGGAACTGATTCTTACTGGAATCTCACTATTTGACTTAATCTTTAAAAATAACTGGCCTTTGCAGCTCTGTTCAGATAGTCAAAATGTGTTAACAGCCTAAATGTCCATCAACAGATGAATGGAGAAACAAAAATGTAGTACATATGCACAATAAACAGAAATGAAGTTGTGACGCATGCTATGAAATCAATGAACCTAGAAAAAATTATGTTGAATGAATATATAAGCCAATCAGGTAAGGGCAGATATTTATTGTCCCACTTACATAAAATATCTAGGATAGTAACTGTATGCAAAATATTTTTTTCCCAGTGTATCGCACTGGGAAAATCTGCTGCAAAAGATTTCTTTAAACATTTCACTTTGAGGATTAAAATAAACCTGGCCCAAGTCACAATATTTTCAGTTACTTCATGTGCATGCAAAAACTGGACAACGAATAAAGAGGCCCAAAGGAGCTCTGGTAGCGTAGTAGTTACGAATCTGGCTGTGAACCTCAAGGTCAGCAGTTCGAAACTACCAGCTGCTTCATGGGAGAAAGATGAGGCTTTCTGCTCCCGAAAAGATTTACAGCCTTGGAAACCCTGTTCAGGGTCGCTATGAGTTGGAACCGACTCAATGGCACTTAACAACATTGATGGGGCACAACTCAAAATGAAGAGAAACAGCTGTAAACATCCATTAATAATCAGAACATGGAATGTAGGAGTATGAATCTAGGAAAACTGGAAATTGTCAAAAATGAAATGGAGCACATAAACATTGATATCTTAAGCATTAGTGAGCTGAAATATATTGGTTTGGTTATTTTGAATCTGACAACCATGTGGTTTACTATGCTAGAAACGACAAATTGAAGAGGAATGATGTTGCATTCATTGT
>NW_006408566.1:7376147-7381509 GCF_000296735.1 Chrysochloris asiatica
AAGGATATCATGTTTGGTAAGGTGGAGGGTCAGAGAAAAAGAGGAAGGATGCCAGCGAGATTGATTGGCAAAGTGGCAGCATCGATGGGCTCAAGCATGGCAACAATTGTGAGGTTGTCCCAGGACAGGACAGTGTTTCATTCTGTTGTACATAGAGTCACAATGAGTCGGCAACAACTCGACATTACGTAACAACAACAATCAGAAGAATGAACAAATCTGTCTTGGAATAATGTTCCTTAGAGGAATAGTTTGGACTTGTTATTATAAAACCAATCATTGTAGGAGTTCATCATACTTGCTAAACTACAGTGTCAGTGAAAAAAAGAAAACCCTTAGTGAGGTAGACGGATACAGTGGCTGTAGCAATGCGCTCAGACACAGCAACAACTGTGAGGATGTCACAGAACCAGACAGTGTTTCGTTCTGTTGTAAATAGGTTTGCTGTGAGTCAGAATCCACTTCATGACACCCAGCAAGAACAACACTTTCTCAGTGATTATTTTTACATCTCATACTTTGTATATTCATATTACTATAAGATCTGTCTTATTAATTTAGATTTCTTACTAAATTGTTGTTGTCAAGTGCCATCAAGTCAGTTCTGACTCATAGGGACCCTGTATAGGCACTCTTCAGCTGAAAGAACTGAAAGCCTCATCTTTTTCTTCTTTCTTAGTAATTGGTAGTGTATGTATCAAGTTTGAATAGCATTTCTTCTTTCTTAGTGGTTTTAGGAAGCAGAGGTAGGAAAAAAGGACTTCGTTTTATTCCTGTTCCTAATCTTTTCTCTGATCATTCATATATTGACTGCCCCTCATTTGCCCACACCAGGAGTCCTGGTGTGGTTCTATAGGATAAGCACTGTACGGAAAGATAGGTTGGAACTTCAACTCAGCAGCTCAAACTCACCAGCTACTCCTCGGAAACCCTATACATGGTAGCTATGATTCAGAACCAACTCCAAGGCACTTAACAACATTTGCCCAGATGTTGGCACCGCTGTGCTTGATAGCAGGGCTCATTTTATACTCACTTTCAGAACTTGTCCTTCAAAGTCTTCTGTCCCAAAGTCACAGAATGAATTTTGTGTGTGTGTGTGTGTATTAAGAACACTTCCTGGCAGGCTCATGATGCTCACTTGGAGGCTTCCTGGATTTTGCAGCATGGACATTCATTTTAATTAGCTTCTCAGGAGGTGTTTGCACAATTCATAAGGTAAATAAATCTGCTTTGGAAGCAAGAGGCCCGGCTAATAGTGGTCCAGTGTCCTGAGTAAAACTCCCTATGGCAATATTTCTGGGAAGGCTGCTCTAAGTTGTGATGTGGGAACTGGTGAATTTGGCTCAGTTAACTTCACTGGGACACTAGGCTGTTGGTTGAAATCAGTGTTGTACTGAGCTGTCAGAAGCCAAACTGCGGCAAAAATCAAGAATATTGATCTTGTCTTTAAAACGTTATATGTTGTTAATCATTGTGCTTTTTGCAATAGTTTTGATTATTTTTTAAAAATAATCATTACTGATATTTTATTGTGCTTCCTTAAACTTTGTACCTGAAGCGAGTGTCTCACTAGTGTGGACACTGCTGGAAATGCCCCACAGGCTTGAATGTTGGGAAACCCTGGGAGAGCTGCAGCCAGAGCAGCTGGCTTGGACCCTAAGCTGTTCAAGTTCCAATGTACACACACAGAATAACAAGCACAAAACAAAGGTTAAACACAGCTTCTAGTGGGCTCATTGTGAAAGGGTACGTGTAATACATGCTCACGCACACACACATAGACACACAATCACGTACATTTTTTGTTGATCCAACAGATATTTATTGAGTCCTTTCTCTTTGCCAGCCCCTTTATTAGGCAGTGTGCTCAGACACCCATGCATGTGTGTGCTTGCCCTAGCATTGAGGAGGACAATTTAAATCAAATTGTAAAAGATGGAGCCAACCACAAGTTCCTAATCATCTTTTCTGAGAATACTCTCTACAACTCTTCTTGCTCCGTAAGGAGACCTAACAAAGCCTGTTCTCTGTGATTTCCTAACAGTGTACCTATGTTTACCACCAGCAGAGAGCTTACCAATTGCATTGAAGTGAATGGTTCTCTCACCTGCCTCTCCTTAACCCCATTTAACTGTGAGCTGAATAAAGTCAAAGATTACCTTTTTAAATTTCTGTTTTTCCAGCACTAACTATACATTTGGTGAAAGAATAAATCGCACCTTTTTTTTTAAGAACAAAATACTATCCTGAAGAAAACAATCACGGCTCTCCATGTCAGACACATTGAACAAAGCCATGATGTTTTGAATCTGGAAACTTAAAAAAAAAATGTAACTCCTAGAAAACAAACAAAAATATTGGTGTGCAGCAACCAAGAGGTTAAGTGAGATTCTGTGCCCACTCGCCTGGGTCTGTGTTCAGACAATAATCTTTAATAGATTTTATTCATATTGTTGTTGAGTGCCTATGAGTTAGTTCCAACCCACAGTGACCCTGTATAGAGTTTCCAAGAAGGAGTTAGAGAGTTTGAAGATGCCTGTCTCATAGGTTTATAATAGGGTTGAATAGGTTATATTATCTTGTAAAGTCTGAAATGTAGAAAACACTCAATACATTTTTGCTGTTATTATTATCCATTGAATGTACAGTTTGAACAATATAATATCCTTATGTATCCCACAAAATATATTGATAGAAAAATATGTTTCTGGAAAAATGAAGATGTTGAAAAGATAGAAAAAGTTGTTAACTTTAAGTTGAATAAATGTTAAAGGTTTTCTGTTAAAACAATGACATTTGTTTGAAGTTAATTAGCATAAATATGCTGTTTTGGGAGTGGTTTTCGTTGTTAGGTGCCATCGAGTTGGTACTGACTCTTAGCGACCCTATGCACAACAGAATGAAACACTGTCCAGTCCTGGGCCAACCTCACAATTGTCACACTTCAGCCCATTGATGCTGCCACTTTGCCAATCCATCTCATTGGGAGTCTTCCTCTTTTTCTCTGACCCTCCACTTTACCAAACATGATATCCTTCTCCAGTGACTGGTCCCTCCTGACAACATGTCCAAACTATGAGAGATAAAGTCTGGCCATCCTGACTTCTGAGGAGTACTCTGGCAGTTCTTCCAACATAGATCTGTTTGTTTTTTTTGCAGCCCATGGTACTTTCAGTATTCTCCTCCAACACCATAACTCAAATGCATCAATTCTTCTACTGTCTTCCTTATTCACAGTCCAACTTTTGCATGCATATGAGGTTATTCAAAATACCATGCATGGCTTGGGTCAGTTGCACCTTAGTCCTTAAGCTGACAGCTTTGCTCTTCAACACTTTAAAAAAGGTCTTGTGCAGCAGATTTGACTAATGTAAATACGTTGATTTGTTGACTGCTGCTTCCATGAGTGTTGTTGATTGATCCAAGCAAAATGAAGTCTTTGACAACTTCATTCTTTTTTCCATTGATAAGAATGTTGTTTGTTGGTCCAGTGGTGAGGATTTTTGTTTTCTTTACATTGAGATGTAATTCATACCAAAGGCTGTGGTCTTTGATCTTCATCAGTATGCAAGTATAAGTATGTATTTTAAGTCCTCTTCACTTTTAGCAAGTAAGGTTGTATCATCTGCCTATCGCAAGTTGTTAACATCCATTAATAATAAGAACATGGAATGTACGAAGTATGAATCTAGGTAAACTTCCAATTTTTCAAAAATGAAATGGAATGCATAAACATCTATATTTTAGGATTTAGTGATCTGAAATGGACTGGTATTGGCCATTCTGAATCTGACAATTATATGATTTACTATGCCAGGAATGACAAACTGAAAAGAAATGGTGTCGCATTCATCATCAAAAAGAACATATCAAGATCTATCATGAAGTACAACTCTTTCTGTGATAGGATATTATTCCATGTGCCTACAAGGAGCTCTGGTAGCGTAGTGGTTACGAATCGGGCGTGAACCGCAAGGTCAGCAGTTCGAAACTACCAGCGGTTCCGTGGGAGAAAGATGAGACTCTCATAAAGATTTACAGCCTCGGAAACCCTGTACAGGGTCACTATGAGTCAGAACCGACTCCGCGGCACTTAACAACAACAAGGAAGATCAGTTAATATCACTGTTATTCAAATTTACGATAAACATCAATATCCTAGGTATTAGTGAGCTGAAATGGGCAGGTATTGATCATTTTTAATCTGACAATCACTTGGTTTACCATGCTTAGAATGACAAACTGAAGAAATGAACTACTTCTAAATATTTAGTCACTGAAAACCTTATGAATAGCAGAGAAACACTGTCAGATATAGTGCCAGAAAATGAGCCCCTCAAGTTGGAAGACACTCAAAATGTGACTGGGGAAGAGCTGCCTCCTCAATGTAGAGCTGTCTGTGATGATGTGAATGGAGTAAAACCCTCAGGACCTTTATTTGCTGATGGGGCACAACTCAAAATGAAAAGAAACAATTGTTTGGAGAGTGAAGGGGAGATTCACTCAGGCCACTCCTATTCTGTGACAATGGTCATAAAATTTCCTTCCCTCCTGAGGACACTTGAAACCCATCAAGTCTGAGCCTTGGAATGAAGTGAGCAGGGAACAGTCTGAAAGTTAGGTTCCTGGTCTGTTTGACTTAATTGCCTCAAACGTCTGTAAGAAGTCATTTCACCAAATTGATGTCAGGATTCTATAAAATTATTTATTTTTAACAACTGCATGTGTTTGATGCTTTTGTATTTTTTTCAGGTTTACTTCGCCTCCCCCGCCCCCCGCCGCCAGTATAGTGTTGCTGTTAGTTTAGGTTTGTCGCTAGCAATTAGTTTATTAATAGGATGTTTTCCATGTTTTCCATGTAGGTCTTGGACCTGATGCCTTGCTAATCTCACTTATTAATTTGGTAACTTGTTGGGTCTATTCCATTGACTTTTCTACATAAAGACTAGTTTCATCTGAGAATAAGCCAGTTTTTGCTTCTTTTGTCCACTCAACATACTTTTTATTTTTCCCTCTTGCTTTGGCTAGAACTTTAGTTTCTTCTATTATCCAGTCACTTTTCAGCAAGGCGTTATTCAGTTTTCACGTATTTGACTTTTTTCCTTCATTTTCTTGTTGATTTCTAGTTTTATAGCATTGTGGATTGAAAAGATGCTTGTTAGTATTTTGATGTTTTAAAATTTATGAAGGCTTGCTTTGTGACCTAACACACTGTCAATTCTGGAGACTGTTCCATGTGCACAGAAAAAGAATGTATATTGTACTGTTGGTGGGTTGAATGCTCTATATACATCTATGAGGTCAAGTTGGTTGATTGTGCTGTTTAGTTCCTCTGTGGTTTTGTCGAGTTTCTTCCTGG
>NW_006408566.1:7382003-7382846 GCF_000296735.1 Chrysochloris asiatica
TTGTTCTGCTTGGAAGTTCATTTTCATGGTAAATTAAGTATTAACTTTCTTTGGGGTTTCCCTATAATCTATTACTTGTCCCCCCATTTAAGACAGTCTATTGTATCCTGTAATCTACCTGGCCTCCTCACCACCTGGATCGCTTTTCCTGTTTTCCCTTCTTTGACACTCTTAATATTTTGATCTTTGTTTGGCCTCTCAGGTCCTCTGAATTCATTACTATAATTTTTTTCTGTTCTGAACTCTGCTGTCTCTCAACTGAGTGGTGTTGCCACGACTGTCAATCTTTAGTTGTTGTCTGTTCTTGCTGGTTTTCATTCCAAAGAACTCCCTTTAGGATGTTTTGAAGTGCTGGATTGGCTTTGACAAAATCTCTTCACTTCTGTTTGTCCTGAAATATTTTGATAGCACCATCATTTTTGGTTGACAGTTTTGCAGGATAGATGATTCTTGGTTGGTAGTTTTATTTCTTTTAGGGTTTTATATATATATATCTATTGTCTTCTTGCCTGCATGGTTTCTGCTGAGAAGTCAGAGCTTAAACTGATTTGCTTAACTTTGTAGCAAACATTTCTCTTTTCCCTGGCTGCTTTTAGGATTCTCTCCTTGTCTTTGATTTTGGAGAGCTTGATTGTGATATGTCTTAGTGATTTTCTTTTGGGGGTCTATCCTTCCTGGAGTTTGTTCAGCTTCTTGAATGTTTATCTTCTCATCCTTCAAGATGTTAGGGAAATTTTCTTCCAGTAGTTCAACTATCTCCTCTGAGGACTTCTGTGATTCTTCCTGTTCCGGGTTGCTAATAATTCTTAAGTGATTCCTCTTCATGTTATCCAGCATGCATCT
>NW_006408566.1:7382946-7383564 GCF_000296735.1 Chrysochloris asiatica
CAATGCGGTAAAGTTTTACTAAATGTAATACAGAAATGGCTGCAAGCATATATTGACAGAGAACTTCCAGAGGTTCAAACTGGATTCAGAAGAGGACGTGGAATGAGGGATATCATTGCTGATGTCCAATGGATCTTGGCTGAAAACAGAGACTATCAGAAAGATGTATATTTTGCTTATTGACTACACAAAGGCTTTCGATACTGTAGATCATGACAAGCTATGGACAACATTGCAAAGTATGAGTATTCCAGAACACTTAATTGTGCTCATAAGGAATCTGTACTTTTGACCAAGAGGCAGTTGTTCAAACACAACATAGGAACACTGAATGGTTTAAAATAGGAAAGGTGTGTGACAGAGTTATATTCTTTCACCACACTTATTCAACTGTATGCTGAACAAATAATCCAGGAAGCTGGGTTCTATGAAGAAAAACGTGGCATCAGGCTTGGAGGAAGACTCATTAACAACTTAACAATATGCAGATGATACAACCTTGCTTGCTGAAAGTGAAGAAGACTTAAAGTATTTACTGATGAAGACCAAAGAGCACATCCTTCAGTATGGATTGCATGTCAATGTAAAGAAAGCAAAAATCCTCACCACTGGACAAAT
>NW_006408566.1:7386192-7387478 GCF_000296735.1 Chrysochloris asiatica
GGGCTGGACAGAGAGGGCACGATAGGGAAGAGGAGGAAAAAAATGTGCAGAATCCACCATTCCTCTTGTTTCAAATGTCGCTACATGGGTTACACTGTGCCAGTCTGGCTGTGGCCCTACCCTCTGAATGCAGCCTGAGTGGGAGTGCTCTGCAGGCAGAGTCCCGAGCCTTGATCAATTCTGGAATTGTAGTATCTTCCTTAAAACAGTAATATTTTCACTGGTGGGTAAGGGAAACTGATGTCCTGCACCTTATACTAGATCCAGAGCTCTGGCGCAACTTCATAAAATCATCTCTGGATTTTTGGCACCTTCCCATGGAGCTTGCCCTACCTGATTCCGCTTGCTCCACCTCCAAAACTGGAAGTCCTTTGGCTAGAACTTTGGGAACAGTGTTGAACAAGAATAGTGAAGGCAGAATCTTGTTTTGTTCCTGATCTTAGGTAGAAAGCATCATGTTTTTCATCATTGAACATGCTGTTAGCTTTAGTTTGTTCATGGATGCCCTTTATTATGCTTTGAAAATCCCTTTTATCCTTAGTTTTCTAAGAACTCATACGTGGTTTGCATCTTTAATTTTGCCGGATGATTTTTCTACATTTAGATGATAGTGTCTTTTAAATTGTTTTATATAATAAAATATATTGATTGATTTTTAAAACTGAGTAAAGATCCCTGTACTCAACTACTAACTCAACTGCTAACCTTACCTTCCTGGGATAAACTGCAGTTTATCAGACTGTATTATCCTTTTTGATATTGTTGGATTTGATTTGATAGCCATTGTTTACATTTTGTTAATGTGTTGAACTGCAAAGTTGATTTGAACCACAAGTTTTGTGGTTCAAGTCCACTAGCTGATCCTTGGAAATCCTATACATGGTCACTGTGGATCAGAACAGACTTGACAGCACTTACCATCAACAAGAACAATAATGTGTCCATTTCAACTGCATGGCCAACTGCATTGGTATAAGATTGTTCACAACATTTTCTCATTTCTTCTAAATATCTGTAGATTCTGCAGTGTTACCACCCCTATCATTCCTGATTTGGATAATTTATTTGTGTCTGTTTTCTCTTTTATAATCCTTATCTTTCTGACTTACATTTCATTGATTATATTAATTTCAAAGAACCAGTTTTTGGTATTCCATTAACTTAATCTATTCTTTCCTAGTCAATGTGTTCCATCTGGCGAGGTCCATGTGTATAGTCGTCTCTTATCCTGTCTAAAGAAGGTATTTGAAATAAACAAATCATTTGTCTTGCAGAAATCTATCATT
>NW_006408566.1:7389938-7410869 GCF_000296735.1 Chrysochloris asiatica
TGAATCGGTTCTGACTCGATGGCACCTGACAACAACAAATTCTTTCCTAATTCCTAGTTCATTGATTTCTGGACTTAATTATTTATTTTCTTTTAAAATTTCCCAAGATTCCTTTGCCCGTTTTTTTTTTTTCCTTAAGTGAAAGATGAGGTTACTGATCAGAGACTTTTCTTCTTCTTAATTGAAAAGACACCACTTGTCTTTCAGCTTGTCATACTGTGAGGCTGGAAGCTATGTCAATGGCATTGTAAATATCATCAGGGTTACCCATGTTGGGCAGGTTGCAGCAGATAATTCAGAGTAGACAGGCTATGAACAAGAAGTAGACAACTTCGGAATGGTTAGCCACCGAAAGCATTAGGAATAACAGCAGAACACTGTTTGATAGAGTACCATAAGATGAACCACCCAGGTTGGGAGGCACGCAAAATATATCTAGGGAAGATCTAGCTACCTCCTCAAAGTAGAGTAGACCTAAATAATTTGGATAGAGCAGTTTTTGAGGTCTTCATTTGCAGATAGGACACAACTCAAAATGAGAAGAAACAACTGCAAATTCATTCAAAATAATAATGTCAAATGTCCTAAGTACGAATCTTGGAAAATTGGAAGTCATCAAAATGAAATGGAATACAAAGATTGATATCCTAGGATTTAATGATCTGAAGTAGATAGGTAATGGCCATTTTAAAACAAACAATCATAAGCTTTACTATGGCTAATATGACAAATTGAAGAAGACTGGTGTGACATTCATCATTTCAAGATTTTTCATGAAGTACAATGCTATCTATGGTGAAATAATATCCTATAAGAAATAGCAGCTAATACCACTATTATTCAAATTTATGAACCATCTACTAAAGGATCTCTGGTAGCATAGTGATTACGAATCGGTCTGCTAACCTCAAGGTCAGCAGTTTGAAAGATTCCGCGGGAGAAAGATGAGGCTTTATGCTCCTGTAAAGATTTACAGCCTCAGAAACCCTGTACAGGGTCACTATGAGTCGGAACTGACTCCACAGCACATAATAACAACAACAACAGCTAAAGTCAATGATTATGAAATTGAATAGTTCAACTAACTTCTTAAATTTGAAATTGATCAAACATGCCATCATAATGCTTTGATAATTATGAGTGATTGGAAAGCAAAGGTTGGAAACAAAGAGGAAGTATCAGTAGTTGGAAAATATCATCTTAGAGATAGAAATGATGCTGGAGATTACCTGATAGAATTTTGCAATACCAACAACTTATACATTGAACACCCATTTTTTATTTATTTATTTTTTTCACAAACATAGATGGTGACTATACACATAGACCTTACTAGGTGGAATACACAGGAATAAAATTGACTACATCTGTAGGAAGAAAAAATTGAGAAACTCAATATCATCAGCCTAAACAACCGTAGAGATGACGTGTTGTAGAAGAGACCATTGGTTGATCATATGCACGTTCAAGCTGAAGATAAAGAAATAAGTTCATGAGAGCCCAAATATGACCTTAAACATATCCCACCTGAGTTTAGACATGAGCTCAAGAAAAGATTTGCTGCATTAGACACTAATACCCAAAGACCAGAAGAGTTGTAAGATGACATCAAGAACATCATAAAGGAAGAAAGCAAAAGGTCATTAAAAAGAAAAAGACCAAAGTGAACATCAAAAAAGACTCTGAAACTTGCTCTCCAACTAGAGATACTAAAGCAAAGGGAAGAAATTATGAAGTCAAAGAGCTGAACAGAAAAATTTCAAGGGGCAGCTTTAGAAGACAAAATGAAAATGTGCAAAGAACTGAAGTTAGAAAATCAAAAGGGAAAAATATGCCAGCATTTCTCAAACTCAGCATCTCTCAAGCAAGAAGAACTGAAGAAAAATTTGAGCTTCAGGTTGCAATATGGGAAAAATTCTTATGAATGGTGTTGAAAAGACCAAAATACAATGGAAGTAATACAAAGAATAACCACAACAAATAGCACTGGTTGATGTTCAATCATTTTAATATGTTCCATATGATCAAGACTCATCTGTCAGTCTGTTGTATTGTGGTAGCTTATGTGTTGCTGTTATTATGAGAACTATGACACAGATATTTTAAATACCAACAGGTTCACCCACAGAGGACAGGTTTCAGCTGAGCTTCCAGATGAAGACAGAACAGGAAAAAAGAAATAGCCTGTTTCCAAATATTCATGCACTTACCTTAGGAATAGCAATGGAACACTGTTAGCACCACCAGAAGTCAAACCCCAATTTCATTGCATCACATTAGAATAAAACTTCATAGTTTTCTTGATTGTAAACTTTAAATAAGCAGTTCACCTTACCTCTCTTTCATGGCAGAGTTAAATTGATTCCAATCTTCAGCCTTTCATTTAATAGTTGAGTGTACAGCAATTTACCAACCAGGGACCACTCTTCTAGAAGTATTCCACTAATTTTGATACATTGTTTTTTTTTCATTTTCATTCAGTTGAAAACACTTTCTAATCTTCCTTTTGATTTCTTTCTTGATCCATTGGTATTTCAAAATGTATTATTTAGTTTCTAAATATTTGAGAATTTTCTAGAAATATCTTTGTTGTTTACTTCTAATTCTATTCCATTGTGGTAAGACAACATGCTTTTCATGTTTTGGAACTTTTCTTATTTATGGAGACTTGTTTTATAACCCAGAATATGGTGTATGTTGGCAAAGAAGGCATACTTTGCTGTTGTTGGATGTGATGTTCTATAAATGTGAATTATGTCAAATTGATTCATAATGCTGCTCGATATTAGGGGTAAGTATACTATAGCCTGCAGACCCAAACCTCTTGTTTCATAAGTAAAGTTTTATTGGAAATCAGTTGAGTGCATTTGTTCAAATACTGTTTATGGCTGCTTTTGCACTACAGTAGCAAAACGGAGTAGTTCTGATCAATAACATAAAGCCTGGAAAACCACAACATATTTACCATACAGCCCTTTGCATGAGAAAATTGTCTATTTGTTTTATGAGATGCATTGGTAGCTAGCTCAATGGTAGATTTCTCACCTTCCATGTGGAAGACTTCACTAGGTTCCCAGCCATTGCACCTCATGTGCAGCCACCAGTAGAAGCCTTAATATTGCTAAATTGGTTTCATTGACGCTTCCACACGAAGATGAACTATGAGAAGTCTGACAATCTACTTCTGAAAATCAGTCATCAAAAACATTATGAATCATAATGGTCTAACCCACAACCAATCAGGAGATGACCAGGCAGCATTTTGCTCCATTGTGCATACGGTCACTATGGTCAGGGGCTCACTTGGTGACAGGTAACAACAACCCCCTTTCTATATCCTTACTGATTTTCTGTCTCTTTGTTGTATTGTGCATTTCTCTATCTCTTTTTGCTTTTCTTTCAGTGCTTGCTTTCTGTATGGTATTAGGTGTGCACACATTTAGGATTGCTATGTCTTCAGGATGTATTAATTCCTTTATCATTATTAAAAAATCTTTACCTATAGTACCATGCTTTGCTTTGAAACTCTACTTTGATGTTAGTATAACCACTGCAGATTTCCTTTGTTAATCTTTGCATAGTATATCTTTTTCCATCCACTTATTTGCAATCTATTTGTATCTTTATACTTAAAGTACTTTTTTTATACGTAATTTATAATTTAGTATTGCTTTTTAATGTAATTTGACAGTCTTTGCCTTTTGTCTTTACTTGTAATACTAATTTGGTTATGATTAGATTTAAATCTATCATTTTGCTGTTTGTTTATACTTGTGATGGTAATGCTATGTGTCAACTTGGGTAGGCTATGATTCTCAGTGACTATGTAATTGCCTTCCATCTTAGGATCTGATGTGGGCAATCTGTTGAAAGGGCCATTTCCTTGGGAGTGTGGTCTGCTACTGGTATTTAAAGGAATGGCTTGGTAAGGTACATTCTTTATTTCAACCCTGTCCTCTTCTTCTCACCTGACTTCTAGTTTTGGGGATGTAATCCTGCAGAAGTCTTCAGTCTGCTGCTTGATTTATCAGTTCCTGTGTGGCGCGGTGGGGTAATGCACCAGACTGCAAAGCCGTTTGAACTGCAAGGTCTGCAGTTCAAGCACACTAGCTGCTCCTCACAAACCCAATACAGGGTTGCTATGGGTCAGAATCGACTCCACGGCACTTAACAACAACAACAACAACCACATAAGCCAGTAGAAGTCTTCAGTCTGTCACCTGACCCACAGATTGGGACTTGCCAGTCTCTACAATTACAGGAGTTATTTCCTCTCTTTATATAAACTTCACTGCTTTTGCTCCTCTGAGTAAGACGATTGTCCAATCTTCTTGGTCTGTTTTTTTTTCCCCCCTCCCCTTCCTTTGGATTAATTGACTACTTTTCATGGTTCCATTTTATTTCCTTTGTTAGTTTATCTCTATTACCCTTGGTTTGTTAGTAGTTGTTTTAGGGTTTATGATGTATATGTTTAATATGTAATTTTTACCTTCTAGTGATTACACCACTTAACACAAATAGTGAAAGAAACTTATAGTATATTTCCTTTCTTTACTGGACCCTTGTACTACAGTTGTCATTCACTTTACTGTTACAAATGCTATAAGCTACACCCTACATTGTTTTTATTTTGTTTGATTATAGCTTAGAGAGATTTTTTTAAAACCAAAAAATAGATACTACATATCTAATCAAGGAGCTCTGGTAGTGTAGTGGTTATGAATCCGGCTGCAATCTGCAAGGTCAGAAGTTCAAAACTACCAGCTGTTCCGCAGAAGAAAGATGAGTCTTTCTGCTCCCATAAAGATTTACAACCTCGGAAACCCTATGCAGGGTTGCTATGAGTCAGAACCGACTCCACAGCACATGTATCAACAACAACATGACTCTAATATATCTAATCATGTAGCTTCCATTATTGGTGCTTTTCATTCCTGGGTGTAGATCCAAGTTTCCACTTGGTTTCCTTTTTCTTTTGTATTATTTCAGCTTTTGTATTTCTGAAGAAGTCTTTATTTTTTTAAGTGATTTTTATGAGCTGTAGAATTCTTTGCTGATATGTATGCATTTTCTTTCTTTCAGTACTTTAATGATGTTGGTCCATTGTCTTCTGGCTTCCATTGTTTCTGCCAAAACATTTCTTGACAGATATACATTTGTTTCTCTGTATATGATCCACCCCCCAGGCCCCACACAGCTACTTTTAAGATTCCTTATCATTGGCTTTGAACAAGTAATTATGATGTGCTTTGATAGCATTTTCTTCAGATTCTGTGCTTGGGATTCAGTGAGCTTAATGAATTTGTGGTTTAAAAGTGGTCATCAAATTTAGAAATTCACCACATTTTAAAAATACTTTAAAATATTTGAATTAACTTCTTCTTCCCTCCTAATGATCAGTTTCCTTTCATCCTTCCTTCCTGTCTGTTTTCTTCTTTCTTCTCTTCTTTGTGTACTAAAAATTTCTGTTATTAAGTCTTTAAGTTCACTATGTTCTGCAATATTTAATTTCCCATTAATTATTTCCAGTATATTTTCTGTACTGTTTATGTCTTTACACACTTTTTTAACATACAACATACAGCTTTATCTCTATTTCTATCTCCTATTGATTGATTGTTTTTTGGTTTTTTTCTTCTCATCATGGATAATGTTTGTCTGCTTTTTTGCATGCCTGGCAATTTTTCATTGGGTGCCAGACATTGTGAGTTTTACCTTGGTCCTAAACAATTTTAAATCCTATTAATATTCTTGAGTTTTATTCTGTGATACAATTAAATTTCTTGGAAACATTTGATGTTTTTAAGATTTGATTTAAAATTTTGCTAGATGGAACAGTAATAATGCTCTGTCAAGGGCCAATCATTCTTCACTTGAAGGAGAACTTCTGTAGCGCTCTATTGAATGTCCCATGAAATACAAGGTTTTCCATTCTGTCTGGTGGAGACAGGTACTATTTCCAGCCCTGAGGGATCACAGGACATTATCGCTTATCCTTTCCTGTTTTTATTCTTACCTTGGGTCATTTCCTCACACATTAGTGACGATCAATACCCTTCTACATATTTGAAAAGGACTCTCTGTATACCCCCTGAGCAATCTTTCTCTGAAACTTATTCTATTCTGGTACTTTGTCCTGAGAAGTCTAGTTACTGTGTTCTCTTCTGACTCTGAGCTCTCTCGAACTCAGAGAGTATGCTTGCATAATCACTTCCTGTGTTATGGAGTCCTGGTTTGGTGCTATAAGATAATCACTGGACTGTTAACCACAAACAAGGTCAGTGGTTCAAACCCACCAGCCACTCCTCAGAAACTCTTTATAAGATCTCTACTTTGGAACCAACTCAGTGGTACTTAACAACAACAACAAAGTGCTATGCTTTGAAATTCTCTTGTTAAATGCAGTAAACTGGGACTATCATTGATCTGCCTTCACTTGTTTCCTGTATTCTGGAGCTCATTCTGCTTCATTAACTATCATCCAGTATCTTGAACAGTGTTATTTCATATTTTGTCTTTTTTATGTATTTTTCATCATTTCAGGCAGCAAGGTAAATTTGGTTCTGGTTATTCCATTTTGCTGTAAGTAGAAGTCTGAGATTGCCTTTTAAAATTTCACATGTCTGACTTTACTATTAGAGTCTGATTTTGAATCTATATTTTGAAAAAGTAGAGTATTTTCCTGGCCAGTCATAGTTATAAACCAGAAAATTCGATGCTTACTACTCAAAATTGTATCCATTTGCCATCAGAAGCATTACCTGAAGCTTGTTAAAAATGTAGGATCTCAGAATTTACCCAGGCTTATTCAAAGCCATTTGAACTGCAAGGTTGGTGGTTCAACCTCACCAGCTGGTCCTTAGAAACCCTACAGAGGGTTGCTATGGGTCAGATCTGACTCGACGGCACTTAACAACAACAACAACAACACTGATTCAAAGCTACATTTTAACAAGATTCTCAAGTTTTCATATTTGAGCTTAAAAAGTATTGGACTGGCTAATTTAAAAGTTTCCAGTTCTAATGTTTTATTATTTGTGAAATGGATAAAGTGACTTTCTAAGATAGCAAGTTCCACTATGGAAAGGTTATAATATGTTAAAGACAAAAACTTCTGGAGCAGGTTTGTCATATTAAATATAAACAAAAAATGAACAAAGAGCTGACAAAAGGCGAAAACCACAACCTCCCCACCCCCCAAAAAAAGAGAAACTTAATCCATTTACATATGTTTTTCAATTCCTTGATTAATTTGTGTTGAATGAATTGTTTAATTCAATCCTTCACATTAATTTGGTTACTTTTATGGTTTATGAAAGCAGAACTATTTTATTTTGCCTTCTTTGTCATTTTATCTTGAGAAGCTAGACAGTGCTTGGTGTGCAGCTGTGTATAATTTCAAGATGGGCAATTATGTACCTGTGAGAGAAGCAATTTAGATACAAAGAGCTCAAAATGGGCAGAATAGTCTGATTCTTATATTTGAAAAATTCAGAGACTCAGAAGGTGACTCAGACTCTCCACCAAACACTGGTATTCAAGAGAATTTGGTAAAAGAGTGTTTTGGAAAGTTTAATAGATAATTTAATAAACGTTGTTTATAATTGAGGAAGTTCTTAAGGGAACTGCAATTCCGTGTAATTATGACCAAAAGGGAAGACTTTGTTATTGAGAAGGAAACAATAGATGGTTTTAGAGAAAATGACCACACTGGGCTGCAACTTTGTATGTGGTAAAAACCTAGAGTTTAGGATCATGCAGACCTGAGTTTGAGTCTTTTTTCAAAATAGTTTTTCAACTATTCAATGGAGTATAGTGAAGAGCTTTCTTAGTCTTTTCCAGACCTAAGTTTCCTTGTATTTAAAGTGGATTTGGTGGGGATGGTTATGAGACTACTGTTGGTCATGATGCTGCTGATTGTTGCTGGTAGTTCAGGACTTGAATCTCTTGAAGTCTTTGTAAGGATTAAATGTGGTGAGTCTATGAAAAGATTCTTTGAAGTCTATTAAATGCCATACAAATTCATCTCTCTTAGCAGAATACTTCCCATTTTCTTTAAATATGCTTAGATTGCTCTTAATTTAAGCAAACAAACAAAAACTTCCCTAATGGCACTCTCTCCTCCAGATACCAACCTATCCCAATCTTCCTCTTCATAGCTGAACTTCTTGAGAAACATCTGGTCTCACCATCTCTGTTTTTTACCTCAGCTTCTCTCTTTACTCACTGAAAATGTTCTAGGTTGACCAGTGATGTTTTTATTTCTAAATAAAATGGGTATTTTACATTCTTATTTTATTTGGTTTCTCACCAGACTTTAACATTGTGAACCACTTCCTTCTAAAAATATTCTTTTCCTTTACCCTTAGGAGAAACCAAATTCTGTTGGTTTTGGTTTCTCCTCTTCAGTCTACTTTGCAAGTTCTCTTTTTCTATTCTGTTAGTATGCAACAGAGTTCCTCAGGATTGTTCCTACATCTTCTCTATTTTTCATTATACACATGCCTTTAGGCTATCCCATGGCTTCAAGTACCCTATCTACGATCTCTATTAACACCCAAACTGGCGTCATCAACTGTGTACTTTATCTCCACATCTAAAAATCAACACCGAATACTGGAATTCTATCTCTTTCCCAACTAGGACTTCCTTTGTATTCCTTTTCTCAGAGAACAGCTTTCCCAGTTTTCCAGTTGAATAAGCCAAAAACTCGAATCTTATTCATGAGTCTTTTCTTTCCCTTCCTGCTCTAATGCATCACCAAGATCTGTAAATTCAATATCTAAGTAACTGTCACATCTGTCCATTCATCTCCATCTCCACAGCCATAGTCCTAGATACCTTGTCATAGCTGCACTAGTACAATAGCCTGTGAACTTGTCCCCTCACATCCTTTATGGCTATCTTGGGATCTGTCTTGCTCATTGTAATCAAAGTGATCATTCCAAAATGCAAATTTGATCATACCATTCTGCTGCTTAAAACTTTTTTGGTAGATTCCCATTGTGTTTACTAAAGAGTCTAATTCTTAAAATGACTGATTAGGCCCTGTAGGGGTTGGCTTTTGCCCACTTTACCAGCCTCCACTATTGCTACTTCACTATCTCAGGTCAAACTTATTTTGGAAGTCTCCCTAAGAGTTTGCTCCATCCTGCTACATGGCTTTAGCATAAGTTGTGCTTTTTCAGTCATAAAAAATTTCCCTCAACCTTTCCTGATAAACTACCTGCTAGAAGTTTTTGTTTTTGTTTTTATTATTATTAGATTTTAGCATCATTCTAATATATCTCTATCTCATATTCACATCATTTGCAGAGCTTGTATAAGTTTCTAATAAAACATTCACTTAAAAATGTGATTAACGGCTGTTTCCTTAACCATAATTTCATGTAATGCATTTGTTCATATCTGTATTTCCATTGTCTACTAGAGTACCTGACCTAGAGTATATGCTCAGTAAATATGTTTAGGATGAATAAAAATATAAATGAACCTCACAAAGTATTCTTATAGGAAGACTTAACATTTTGAAAATATCAACACTATCCAAAGCAATCTACAGATATAAAGGAATCCCAGTCCAGATTCCAACAGTATTCTGTAAAAAGATGGAAAAAAAAAAAATTACAAACTTTATATGGAAAGGAAAGAGTCCCCAGGTAAGCAAAGCACAGCTTAAGAAGAAGAACAAAGTGGGAACCCTCTCACTCCTTGGTTTCAAATTTTACTACATGTCTACAGTGGTCAAAATAGCCTGGTACTGGCACAATGAAAGATACACAAATCCATGGACAGATTTGAGAATCCAGATATTAACCCATCCACATACAGCCAGCTGATTTTTGACAAAGGACCAAAGTACATTGAATGGGGAGGAGGTAATCTCTTCAATCAATGGTGCTGGCAAAACTGAAAATCGATAAGCAAAAGAATGAAACAAGACCTTTATCTCACACCATAAACAAAAACAAACTCACCATGGATTGAAGACCTAAATGTGAATCCCAAAATTATAAAGGTCATCAGCGAAAAAAATAGGAACAAATTTAAGGGCTCTAATACCGGGCACACACAGTCTACTAAACATTGTAAGAATTGCACAAACAAAAAAAGACAGAATAAATGATTGAAACATGTTAAAAATTATAAATTTATATGCTCAAAATATTTCACCAAAATAGTAAAATGGGAGTCCACAGAATGGGAAAATTATTTTTACAATGATATATCAGACAAGGAACTAATCTAAAAAATCCACAGGAGAATGTAACCCCTGTACAAGAAAAAGACAAATAACCCAATTTTAAAAAGGGCATAGGACATTAACAGACCAAGGAAGACATTAGGGCTGCCAATAAACATGAAGAAATGTTCACAATCATTAGCCATTGTTGTTGTTGTTGTTGAGTGTTGCCGAGTCTATTCCCATATATAGTGACCCTCTACAGGGTTTCCGAGGAGCAACTGGTGAACTTGAACCACCATTAGAAAGATGCAAATCAAAACAACAATGAGATATCATCTCACACCAGCAAGAACAGTGAAGTTCAAAATAAGCAAAGGACAATAAATGCTGATGAGGATGTGGAGAGACTGGGACCCCCGTACATTGCTGCTGGGAATGTAAAATGGGCCAGCCACTCTGGAAAACACGTCCTCAAAAAATTGGAAATAGAAATACCTTATGATCCAGCAATTCCTCTACTTGGTATATATCCACAAGAAATATGAGCAGAACACCAGTAGATATATGCACTCTAATTTTAATCATGGCACTATTCACAATAGCAAAAAGATGGAGACAGCCTAAGTGCCCATCAGTGGAAGAATGGATAAACAAACTGTGGTACCTACATACAATGGCATATTATGCTACCTTGAGGAATAACATGGAAGCTGCAAGCCACCGCATAACATGGATGAACCTTGAGGACATTATGCTGAGTGAAATTAGTCAATCACAAAAGGACAAATATTTCATAGACCTTTATTGTAAAAGCTTAAGAAAGATACCCATACTAAAAGAAAGAAAGAAAAAAATTCTTTATAGGTTACCAGGGGTGGGAGGGAGAAGACTGTAGAGCACAGGTTAGAGGATAGACACATCACAGCTTGGATGTTGGGGAGGGCAATATATGAGGAAAGGGAGGGCAATACACAACAAGTGGAAGTGAAAGAACAAGGTAGATAGGGGAACACTTATGTAGGTTTGCATGGGTTAAATGGGACTGAGGTAAATAGTGATGTTCCAATCTTGGAACAAGAGGTCTCTGTTATACAGGGATCAAGATGTAGTTTGAATGGGTAAAAGAGGAGAAATAACGTTAAGATGCTTGAATGTCTTATGGATAATGGTTTCCCTTGCTTAGTATTGTAAAATGGACACTTGAGTGGGATACAAAGGAATATCGGGAAACATGATTACAGAAAGCTTGTAAGCCTGTGTTTAGCCTATAACTGATTGGAATACATAAAAGGGGTTCTAGAGTTTGCCCAGTGAAATAGACTTCTTGCAGAGCCTTTGAAGCATATAGGACCTTAGACCTGAGCCCCATCCAGAACTTTCCGAGTTGGGACATTCCCACTTGAAAGCACCTGAAGACCAGCCTGGAGTGACTAGAGGAACAAAAGACACTTCTTCAAAGAAATACCAGCAGGAGAAAAAAAATATGACAGTCCAGCTATTATAAGAACAAGCAAGCTGTTCATAGAGGAGCCATCAAGGCAAGCAAGCCATCAAGTCCCTTTAGGACAACCCCCCTCTCCAAGACTGAAACTCAAAGGGAACACATGAGCAGGTATGTAAGCTGGCAACTGTGTTGGTCTACTCGTGAGTAGAAGTAGGCAAAATGCAGTAATGAAGATAAGGGCTGAGTTCAACCACATTCCATAGACTCCTGTGGACCTTGAGATGAGAGAGAGAAGAGGAAGGGCTGGTTGGTCCAAAGTTTAGGGAGGAGACTTGGGAACTCTTAAGCCCATGAACCCTGACCTAGCCAAGGAGAGCTAGAGCTGAGAGTGAAGCATTCAGCTGATATGAAGTGGGGGGAGACATATAAGAACACCCAAACTTGAAGATAGTTCCCATTTGGCCTAGCTTCGATGGCTTGATGATCAGAATATGACTAGAGGGAGATAAAATATTTGATAAAGGGAGCAAGTATAAATTGCTCCAATTTTATGAACTTGACCTATACTTATGGATGTAGTAGTTCAAAATACCAATTGAGATTGAAGGAGTTTTCACATCTAGGATCAAATCTATCCCCTCTGTACACAGGGTTGACAGGGAAGGGCAACTTAGAAATTGGCTGCCTAAAATGGAGGGGGCTATAAAGGCATGGAGGGGTTGGTTTTTAAGTTTTCAAGAGGGAGTTTAGTTTCAGAGTGTGTGAGGGTGGAGTGGGGGTTGAAGTAGAATCCCCACTGAACAGTTTTCATCATGTCCTGATGAATCTGGTGAAAAGAGAAAGGGGGAGTAGTTAATCTTACATTCCAGAAACAGAGGACCCTAAGACCATCAAGAGAAAAAAGAGCATGAGCAGAACGTGGGACTCTAACCAGAGAGGCAGCAACACCAGAGATAGAGGTAGAAGTGATAACATAGAGAGATTGAGCAGTAGAAGACTCTAGACTCATGAAAGAGAAAGGCTGTGTGCTGGTGGCCAGGAGGCAGGCTTGCAGAATGTGCCCTTTGGTTGTCTAAATGATTGTATATCCCTGTGTGTTTTTGTGTACATCAACAACAACAACAACAACAAAACAGAGAGAATAGCAGCAAATACTGTTAACTGATGTTGCATGGATGGGATTGTAATCATTGCAAAGAAATAAAATACAATTGGTTAAGTGCAAAACTGATGTTCTCTCATGTAAACTATCACTCAATTCACAATAAAAGCTTTTTACAAAAAGAAAAAAAGTATTCTTTTATGTGTTCTTCCTTCCTTCTGGAATTTTCCTAATCTTCCTTCTCTTGAATCAGGTCTCTCATCCTTGAAGACTCAACCTTGTTTTTCTCTGATAAGGGCTCCCTGATAACCACAAAATGACTCAGATACTCACTTGTTTATGTGTCTTATGTATATCTCTGCTTTAGCACACTGATAAATGAAGAAAATATTGACTTTGTCAAGGGTTTCATTTTACTTGGATCCACAATCAATATCAGTTGAAGCAGTAGTCAAGAAATCAGTATTTGGTAAATCTACTGCAGAGACCTATTGAAAGTGCTCAAAAGCTAAGATCTCACTTTGAGGAATAAGATACTCCTGATCCAAGCCATGGTATTTTCAATGGTCTCTATGCATACAACAGCTAGACAATAAGGAAGATCAAAGAAATTGCTGCCTTTGAATTATGGTGTTGTTGAAGAATAGTATATATATCATGAACTTCTAGAATAATGAACAAATCTCTCTTAGAAGAAATACATCCAGGTTGCTTTCTAGAAGTGAGGATGATGAGACTTCATCTCATTTCTTTTGTGTATGTATCAGGAGAAACCAGTCCCTGATGAAGGACAACATGCTTAATAGAGAACCCACAAAAAAGGGAGAGACCTTCCATGAGATGGATTGGCCCAGTGGCTGCAAGAATGAGTTCACATAGTTTCAAGGGAAACCATGGTCAACTGGTATAACATAGTTCACAAAGACAATGTTCTACATCCTACTTTGGTGAGTGGCATCTGGACTATGGAAAGCTCATGAACAGCCATTTAAGATGCAGCTTAAATGGTCCCTCCATGTGTGGAAGAAAGAAGAGTGATATGAATTGAAGAGGCTTGGAATCAATTAGTCCAATGGGCTAATGGAACATGTGAATATCATTCTCCATTACTCTAAGAGCGGAAGAACTAGATGATGCCCAGCTACCACTACCAGCTGCTCTGAAAGGGATCACATTAGAGTATCCTGGATAGAGTGGGAGAAAATGTGGAACACAACTCAAATTTTTTTTAATTAATAAAGAGAAATACCAGGTTTACTGGTCAGAAAAAGATGGAAGACATCTGAGACTATGACTCTGGACCACCATTCAGGTCTGGAAAAGCAACTTTTTTCAGCCAAGCAGTCGATATGGGGTGGGACAACAACACTAGTAAGATATGCTCACCATGGAATGGTCAATCACTCAAAAGCAAAAGTGCAATATTTTCCTAAGAACAAAGTTGAGAGTTGGGAAGGCGGGTGGAATGGAAACAGAAACCACAGGGAGGAAGTGGAATAATTGTTGCTGCATGGAGGGACTGTAATCATTGAGATGAAGCAAAGTGTATGATTTGTTGACTATAAAGTTTATGATCTTGTCTGTAAACCTTCACTCAATTCACAATAAAGTTGTTTGTTTGGTGTTTTTTTTTTAAATGGCTTCAAATATAGCAAAGACTATGATGATGGTGCAGGGTTAAGCAGTTTTTGGTCTTTTGTACATAGGGTTGCTATGAGTTGGAATTGACTTGATGGTACCCAACAATAGCAACAACTGTTTCACTTCACATAACATTATTGAATTTTTTATTTTCCCATACTTTCCTGCATCCCTTAGTACATAAGGACCAGGGATGGTGTCTTAAATTGGTGCCTGAAGAAAATTAGGTATCTCATTGAACGTTTACTGAACTAACATTTGTTAAATGGCAGGTGCTTGTTGTTGTTGCTAAGTGCCATCGAGTCAGGATCCGACTCATAGTGACTCTCTACAGGGTTTCCAAGGAGCAGCTGGTGAGTTAGAACTGCCAGCCTGAACGGCCCACACCAATGTTGCAGTTTACTGCATTAACTGGCAATGTCACCCCAGAAGTCCGGGCAGGTGCTTAATAACCATTATTTGAATTAGTAGTTAGGCTGGTCTCCTTCACTGCTTTGTGGGCATCTTTCTGAAGTCATTTATTTGGTTGAAGAGGAAAATGTCCTTAATTTGAGGGATAGAAACCCTTAGGTAAGAGTACGCAAGTACCATGATTTTCTGCTAGCTTAAAAAAAAAAAAAAGAAGAACATATGAAGAGAAGTTAGGAGATCATCTCTGTTCTTCAAACAACTTCCTGTCCTTAGAGATATGATTTCCCTGAATGCCCAAAGACCTTACCAATAAATTTCCACTCACAATTGATGATCTCTGAAAAATCAGAAAGAACACAAAATAGCCCAGATGTATGGGAAGGTGTGATAGGCAAATATTACCCTACTTGTCAGAAAGATGGAGTTTAGTCACTACAGATTGCAAACATGACATTATTTATATACAAATGTCTAGAAAATTCAAATTTTTTATATAGTTTGTAGCATGCATTTTCTAATAACAAGTCAGGATATAATACTCAGTTTTCCCAGTAGATATAGTTAGTAGATTACCCGAAGACAGAAATGTGTGAGACATGTGTCCAGATTTCAGAAAAGACTTTGATTGCAGTTTTCATGATATTATTTTGGTCTATAGGATGGTGCACTTAGGTGAATTTATAGTTGACTTAAGGCCATTGCCTGTAGAACACTTACTAATGCATCTATGCTGATCTGGGAGACTGTTGGTAGCTTACCATGCCTCCATTTCTTGTTTTGTTCTGGGGAACATTTTCTACTAACCATGTGGATAAAAATAGAATACATGATGATCAAAGTTATAGATCAAAAATACTAAGAAGAATAATATAAATCATTACTGGTTTGTCAGCATCAGAATTTACAGTGAATTTCTAGGCCAAAAACTATGGATTGAAGTCAACAATACGAAGATCATTTCATATGCATATTGTCTCATTTAAAAATCATAATAAGGCAATGCTATGAATAATAGCTCTCATTCATTGCATACCTACAATGCTCCAGACCTTTTGCATAAATTATCTCACTTGCTGGTGATGGTAGTTATGTGCCATGGAGCCAATTCCAACTCATAGTTAGACTTTCCATAGGGTTTCGATGCTGTTAATCTTTACAGGTGTAGAAAGCCTCATCTGGTGGACTTGAACTCTGACCTTGCAGTTAGCAACCCACTACACTTCCAGAACTCCTTATCTCACTTGTTGTTGTTGTTAAGTGCCTTTGGGTCGGTTCAGACTCATAGCGACCCTGTAAAATGTTTTCGAAGAGTGGCTGGTGACCTTGAACCAGAAACCTTGTGGTTCAAACCAACCTTGTGGTCCAGTGCATTAACCTGCAGCACCTCACCAGGACTCCTTATCTCACTTAACCTATTGAAATAATCTTCTGATGTGGGTAACATTTTATCCATTTCACAGAAAAGGTAAGTGAAGATCAAAGAAGGTGAGTGTCTTTTCTGAGGTCACATAGATAGTGTTTGAGCTGAGATTTACACACATGCTCGTCTGACAACCAAATGGAAAACTCTCTCTCCTTTATTTTCTGAGATAGAGTATATCAGGAAATTCTGCACTAAGGTCCACATTCTCAGTTCTACAAGTACAGAATGGAAGAGACTTGGTTCTACAGTGGTTCCTGTGGAAAGGTGTGAAGGGTTATTGTTTCTTATAAGCACCTAATGAATTATCAGAATGAATCATTGATTCCAACACCCTAGCCCCCTAATTCAATACAACTTGGTCTATGGAACAATGTTCAGAACAAAGAAGGGGAAGAGCTACAGCATATGTTACCATGACTGGAATTTGCAACTTGGTTCTAGGACATTTATCAAAAGAGAAACACTGTCAATGTGTGGTAAGTAAGGTCAGGATAATTTTTATCAGGCTGTTGAATACAAAATAGTTGAAGGAACTACACTGTATAAAAAGCCTTGGCACTGTAGGATAAGCACTGGACTGTCAACTCCAATGACAGTTTTTCAAACCCATCAGTCACTCCTTGGAAACCTCATAGAGGGTCTCTATGAGTCAGAACCAACTCGATGGCACTTAGCAACAACTATATATAGGTAATGTTAGTTCATTTATGTAGCATGTGCGAGGCACTATTCTAAGTATTTTATAGCAATACTTAATTTACTCTTCATAATAATTTTATGACATAGTTGTTATTTTATTACCTCCATTTTACAGATGAGGAAACCGAGACAATGAGAGTGTATGTAACCTTGTGCCAGGTCACACAGTCACAAACTCTGGCAGTTTGACTCCTACTTTCAAATGGAAGAGGTAACTAGAAGAGGAGTTACATACAATATTTGGGCACAGTAGAAAACACACAGTCACACACAAAAGAGGGTCCTCTAGAAGAGTACAGTTTGAAACAATCTCAGAAACCTAACAATTTGTATCATCTTAAAAGAACATTAGGAGTGCTGGTGGCATTGTAGGATAAACACTAGACTGCTAACCACACAGTCAATAGTTCAAACCCACCAGTCTCTTCTTGGGAAAAAGATGAGGCTCTCTGCTTCCATAAACATTGACAACCTCAGAAACCCTATACAGGGTCACTATGAGTAGGAATGGACTCACCAACACTTAACAAGAACAAAAAAAGGACATCACTAGATTTTCTATCTCTGAATGCTTTCAATCAGGCATGTTTTTAGAGAAAGTGTTTAACATTGGAAAAAGGGTAGACAAAGTCAGACTAAGTTCTTTCAATTCTAATGAGCCCATCAGTGTAAGCAAAGACCATGTTGGTGGGTTTGAGTGAGAGCCTTTATTCTCCTGGGGTCTTAAATGTATGTAGCAAAATATAGATTGATAGGCATTTTATTTCTAGCACTCTAAGTCAGTCAACAATTATATCTGCCTTATTCTTTTCAGAGACAGAACTAATTTTTGTCTTTGTATTTTTAATATTTATTTATTTTACCATCCAGCAAATGTAAGAAATGAGGAGGTACAAGAGATGAACAGAAAATTTCAGAGGTAAGCTTGAGAAGACAAAGTTAAATATAACAATGAAATGTCAAAACATCTGGAGTCAGAAAACCAAAAGAGAAGAACATGCTCAGCATTTCTCAAGCTGGGGGAACTGAAGAAAAAATTCAAGTCTTGACTTTCGTTTTTGAAGGATTATCTGGGCAAATATTGAATCAAGATTGAAGGAATACAAAGAGTCACTGTACCAAAAAGAAATGGCTGATGTTCAGCCATTTCAAGAGATAGCATATGATCAAGAGCCAATGACACTGAAGGAAGTAGTTCAAGGTGCATTGAAGGAATTGGCAAAGAACAAGGCACCAGGTATTTATGGAATAAAAATTGAGATCTTTAAAGAAAGTGAGTCGGCACTGGAGGCACTCATTCATCTATGTCAAGAAATTTGCAAGACAACTATCTGGCTGAACGATTGGAGGAGATCTGTATTTGTGCCCATTCTAAAGAGAGGTGACCCAACAGAATGCAGAAATTGTCAGACAGTATCTTTGATATCACATGTGAGTAAAGTTTTACGAAAGGTAATACAGAAATGACTGCAAGCATACATTGACAGAGAACTTCCAGAGGCTCAGGCCGGATTCAGAAGGCACCGTGGAATAAGGGATATTTTTGCTGATGGCCAATGAATCTTGGCTGAAATCAGAGAATACCAGAAAGATGTTTACCTGTGCTTTTTTGACTATGCAGAGGTTTTCAATTGTGTGGATCATGACAAGCTATGGACAACATTGTGAAATATGAGTGTTCTAGAACACTTAATTGTGCTCATGAGGAATCTGTACATGGACCTAGAGACAGTTGTTTGAACAGAACATAGAAACAGTGACTGATTTAAAATTAAGAAAGGTGTGCGACAGGGTTGTATTCTTTCATCATATTTATTCAACCTGTATGCTGAGTAAATAATCCAAGGAACTGAGTTCTATGAAGAAAAACATGGCATCAGGATTGCAGGAAGACTCACGAGCAACCTGTCATATGTAGATGATACAACCTTGCTTGCTGAAAGTGAAGAAGACTTAAAACATTTACTGATGAAGGTCAAAGAGCACAGCCTTCGGTATGGATTACAACTCAATGTAAAGAAAACAAAAATCCTCAACACTGGACCAATAAACATTCTTACCAATGGAGAAAAGATTGATGTTGTTAAGGGCTACATGCTTCTTGGATCAGCTGTCAACACTCATGGAAGCAGCAGTCAAGAAATCAAATGACGTATTGAATTAGGCAAATCTTCTGCACAAGACCTTTATAAAGTATTGAAGAGCAAAGATGTCAGCTTGAAGACTAAGGTGCGCCTGACCCAAGCCATGGTATTTTCAATAACCTCATATGCATGTG
The DNA here is from genome assembly GCF_000296735.1 of Chrysochloris asiatica. NCBI lineage: Eukaryota > Metazoa > Chordata > Mammalia > Afrosoricida > Chrysochloridae > Chrysochloris > Chrysochloris asiatica. Next base: position 7,409,123 of record NW_006408566.1, read on the forward strand.
AAAGCTGGACAGTGAATAAGGAAGACTATAGAAGAATTGATGCTTTTGAGCTATGGTATTAGAGGAGAATATGGAAAGTGCCATGGACTGCCAAAATAACCAACAGCTCTGTGTTGGAAGAATTGCAGTCAGAGTGCTCCTTGGAAGCCAGGATGGCTGAACTTCGTCTCTTATACTTCGGACATATTGTCAGGAGGGACCAGTCTCTGGAGAAGATATCATGTTTGGTAAGGTGGAGGGTCAGAGATAAAGAGAAAGACCTCCAGCAAGATGGACTGGCAAAGTGGCAGCATCAATGGGCTCATGCATGGCAACAATTGTGAGGTTGGCCCAGGATCGGCAGTGTTTTGCTCTGTTGTGTACAGGGTTCCTATGAGTTGGTACTGATTCGATGGCACCTAACTATAATAACCATCCATGAGTACAAAATTCAGACAACAAATATATATTGAGAGCCTATAATATGTAAATCTGTCACTGACTCCATCTTTATCTATTGTTATGCTGTTAAGTGCTATTGAGTTTGTTCTGACTCATAGCAACCTAATATTGGGTTTCCAAGAAGTGACTGGTGGGTTTGAACTATTGACCTTGTGGGTTAACTTTACAGTGCTCATCCAACAGTGTCACATCAGAATACCAGTTACTGGACCCACTTAATTATGAGAAAACGTAAGTGATTTTCTCAAATTCTCACAGATAGAAAGAGGAACAACAAGGACTAGAACAGATTTATGAAACTATGCTTTTTCCATATACTGGTTGGTAACCTCAAGGTCAGCAGTTCGAAACTACCAGCTCTTCCGCGGAAGAAAGATGAGACTTTCTGCTCCCATAAAGATTTATAGCCTCGGAAACCCTGTACAGGGTCGCTATGAGTCGGAACCGACTCCACGGCACGTAACAACAACAACAATTACTACTTCCCCTCAAAATGGAGTGGATAGGTAGCTTTCACAAATAATTTCAATAACAATGTTTCATTTTCTGTCTTGTTTCTTGGCTCATTCACTCAGTAAATATCGTTGGTGATTGCTTTTTCCCTTTTTAGGCTAGCATAGTTCTTCATGGCTAGAATTTCAGAAATTTAAAAATAAACCCAAACATCATTTTTTCTTTGAGGGGCTCAAACCCCAATGGGGAGCTAGACCTGAAACTATATCTTTGCAAGCTAGTAAGAGAAATTAAAAGCTTGTCAGGAAGGTGTATTTTTCTCAACTTCTTATTAACTGAGACTTAAAGGTTGTCAATATCCAAACCTATTCATCAAAGATTTGAGCCTTAACTCTGTGCCAGGCATGAAGCCCAGCATTGTAAAAACAGAGAAGAATGTATCCGATATAGTCTCTCATAGAGCTTGGATTTCAGAATTTTGACCTAGATCTTCCTGAGAGTTCCATGATAGGGAGCTGGAAACACATTTAAGCCACGTCTTAGCTGGGAATTAAGTTAGAGGCCAGTAAGAAAGATAAGAAATTATTACTGAAAGTAGATATGTGAGAGACGGACATATTTTATCTCGCAACATCCTAAACAACCAGTTTTGTTTGTTCCCAGTGTTGGAACAGGCTATTTATTATGTCTTTCACGCTGGGCATCAGATATTTCCTTTAAAGAGCTGCTTGCATTGATGGTCCATAATTTACAATAAATGTTGTTGTTAGGTACCGTGAAAGTCAGATCTGACTCAGAGACCTTATGCTCAACAGAGTGAAACACTACCTAGTCCTGAACCATCCTCATAATC
>NW_006408566.1:7411504-7446143 GCF_000296735.1 Chrysochloris asiatica
CAGTCTATACTGAAGTCTTTGATTTTCATCAGTATTTTAAATCCTCTTCATTTTCAGCAAGTAAGGTTGTGTCATCTGCATATCATAGATTGTATCGAGTGTTCCCCCAATCCTGATGCCACGTTCTTCTTCATATAATCCTTTTTCTCAAACTATTTACTTAGAATACAGATTGAATAAGTATGGTGCAAGAATATGACCATGGCACACACATTTTCTGACTTTCGAGCATTCAGTATCTCCTTGTTCTATTTGAACAACTGCCTCTTAGTACACGTTCCTCATGAGCACAGTCGAATGTTCTGGAATACCCATTCTTCGCTCAGGCTAGATTCTTAGAGTCTTTTGTTTTCTTCTCCTTTCCATCCTATATCAACTCACTAGCAAAATTTATCATGAATTTCTTCCAAAATTTATCCTGAGTTTTCCAGCTCTCACCACCTTTACTACTACTATCCAACTTTCTGTACTTCGGAAGACAGTTGCTGTAGCTTCCTGGCTTGTCTCCCTAATTCTACATTAGCCCTGATATAGTTCATTCTCCTCAAAGAGTGAGATTTGGAAGTGTGGGCTGAATCACATCACCCCACTGATTAAAATTTTCCGAAGACCTTGCAATAGCTTAACAACTTCTCCATGACCTCCAAATGAGGTTGCCAGCCTTATTTCCTTCCCCTTTCCCCTGCCTACACTTTTTGCTATTCTTTGAACTTGACCATCACACTCTGTTTTGAGGATCTTTGCATTTGCTATATCAGTAATTGATGAAGTTAAGATACAAACCTAGTCTAACTCCAGCATTGTTGCTCCATCCTGGTGTGGTACTTTGGGTTCATTCACTGGACCGCAAAGTCTGTTTGAATTGCAAGGTCAGTGGTTCAAGCTCACCATTCACTCCTTAGAAACCCTATACAGGGTCACTGTGATTCAGAACCAACTTGATAGCACTTAGCAATAACAACAAACCTGGCTTATTTTTTTCCATAGTACATATGGACTACCTAACTCGGTATTGTGTTTTTTGTTGCTGGTGTTTTTCTTTTCCTCTTCATTAAAATATAAACTTCATATGTGCAGGTTTGTCTGTTTTGCTCCTCACACAATGTTTGGCACATAATTATCCATCTTTCAATATTTGTGGGAAGAATGAAGCCTTAAGTGAATGACTGACATTTATGCACTTTAAAAACATTATTTCATTAGTCTTTACAAAAACCCCATGAGAGTGTTTCTGGTATTTTTTTCATTTAGATGAGGACAGCATTGTGTCCTGAAGAGATCAAATGATCCGCCTAAAGAATGAAAGAACAAGGTAGAGGAATAATGATTAGGCAGGTTTGCATGTGCTAAATGGGACAGAGGTAAATAATGATGTATGCACAACCTTGGAACAGAGCTCTGGGATACAGAGATTAAGGAATGGTTGGAATGGGGAAAAGGGGGAAAACAATGTTAAGATGCTTGGCTGTCTTTTGAATCTTGGTTTCCCTTGCATACGATTATAAAATAGACATTTGAGAGGGAGAGAAAGGAATAGCCAGAAATATCACCAGAGAAAGCTTATAAATCTGTCTTCTGCCTATAACTGATTAGAATACCTAAAATGGGGCTAGGACATGCCCAGTAAAAGAGGCTTCCTGGGGAACCTCTGAGTTACATAAGACCACAGGTGGAATCCTGAACAGCATCCAGAATCTTCTGAGGTAGGAAGTTTCCATTTGAAAGGGCAAGCAGTTCAGCCTGGAGTGGCTAGAACAGAAGACATTTCTTGAAAGAAAGACTGACAGAAAAAATACAAAACAATAAGAAGTTGCTCACCCAAGAGACATCAAGGCAAGCGGTCGGGTCCCCTCAGGGCAAACCCCCTTATAAGACTAAGACTCAGTGGAAAAACGAGCAGACACAAACTCTGACTGGTGACCACATTGGGCACTAATAAGGGGAAGTTAGGGAAAAACAGTAATGAAATGCAAGCTAAGCCCTACCACGTTCAATAGACTCCTGTCAACCTGGGTGGAGACCTGGTTAGCCAGCAGTGTGGCAAGACCTGGGAACTCCTGGGACCAGAATCAGTGACATAGCCACAAAGGACTAGAGTGGAGAGTGAAGGATTCAGCTGATAAGAAGTGAAGGCATATGTACAAGAACACCCACACTTGCAGATACTACCCACTTGACCTGGCATCAATGGCTGGATGATCAGAGCTCAACTAGAAGAAGAAAGAAGAGGAAAAAAAGAGCACTCTGATACAATTTGATGAACTTGATGTACACCTATGGATGCAGTAGCTCAAAAGAGGGAACAAATCTTTACAGTGAGGGTCATTCCCACCCCCTTGATACACAGGGTAGACAGGTGTGGGCAATTTGGACATTGGTTACCCAAAATGGGGGGCTACAAAGCCAAGAAGTGACTGGCTTACAAGCTTTCAAGAAAGAGCCTAGATCCAGAGGGCATGGAGGAAGGTAGAATCTCCACTGAGTAGTATCCAATCTTTCTAGGCAGGACTGATGACAGGAGATGGGGATGGCTCTCATGTGGCATAATAGTGAATAATTGCTACCAGGACTGACTGTGAGGGTTGGAAATGTAAAGGGAGACATTATGTAGCAAGAGGAGAGGAGTGGTTGACTTTCCAGGAGCAGAGGTCCCTGGGACCATTAAGAGAGATGAGCAGAATGCGGGACCCTACCAAGAGATGCAGTGATGCCAGAGATGGGGCAGAGATGATGACATGGAGAGATGGAATGGATGGGGACTTGAGACCCAGAGAGGGAGAGGGGCTGTGTGCTGACGAACAGGGGAAGGCTTGCAGGGTATACCCTTTGGTTGGTTGATGTAGCATGGAGGGGATTGGAACCATGGCAATGAAATGATAACAATAGGATGAATGTAAAGCTAATGTTCTACCATGTAAAATATCACATAATTCACAATAAAACATTTAAAAAATAAAAAAAATGATCTGCCTGAAGTTTGCATGAATATAAAGTGGGAAAGTAGGTATCTACTCACCTTCACAGTCTACGATCTAATTCTCAGACTATGTTTACATAGAATTTGCTTCTCTTAAATGATGTTTCCACTGACCCTAGCTATAACAAGGAAATAATTGATATGTTTGAAGAACTGAGAAAAGCCTCAATGAAACAAAAATTCCTTGGTATAAAACATAATATCTTTAATAACTGTAAATGGCCTGTTAGAACATACAGTCCATTCCACTGACTATAGAAGGAGTTTGAGAAGTAAAGAAGGTGATATTTTGTCTAAGACCCCTGAACTCCATGAAATTTCAGAAATAACAGTATGCTAGGGGTCAAGAAATATGTTATTGAGTAACTGCAATCTCAAGAAGGTTACCAGTCATCTCAGTTTCTTAAGTTATAAAAGGAAACAATTTACTAAGTTATAAAATGGGGGGGGGGTTGATGTCTGAAAAATTCTTGGTTCTAGAGTTATATGATTTTATCATTTCAGAATTCAGAAACCAGTCTCTCTCTCTCTCTCTTTTTATTTTTTTTTTGCTTTAAAGCTAACCTTCAGTATGATGTGACATTTTATTCATGCAAGTAATTGTTCAATTCAGTTCAACAAATGTTATTTGTTCTGGATGTTGGATTAGGCATAGGAAGTTCAATAGAAAATAACATCCAGTGTGACTTCTATGATATTTTAGTCTTTTGGAAGGGACAGGAACCTAACCTGAACCTATGTGTTGTTGTTGTTAAATGCTGTTGAGTAGGTTCCGACTCATAGCAACCCTCTATAGGAGCAGCTAGTGATTTTGAGCAGCTGAATTTGTGGTTCACAGTCCAGTACTGAACCTACATTGCCACATGTAGGTGCTAATGATTCTAAGAATTTTGTGTATGCTGATTAATTTAATCCTCACTACATGTTCTGCTGTGCATAAGGTCGCTATGGGTCGGTAACGTCTCGATGGCACACAACAACAACAACAAGTCCTGATATGGAGTCCTGGTGTAGGACTTTAGGATAAACACTGGACTGCTAACTTCAAGTGGTCAGTTCAGAACCAACAGCCAGTCCCTGGATACTATGTACAGAGTTGTTATGAGTCAGGACTAACTTTTTGACACTTCAACAACAACATAAGCCTTGGGGCTCTGGTTGTGCTTAGGATAAGCACTGGAGTGTTAACTACAAGGTCAGCAGTTAAAACTTTCCAACTTTGGTTAATAGGCTTAAGTCTCTTAGCATTTATTTGATCACTAAGTGACCATGACACTCACTAATCTATGCTAAGAAATTTAGAAGACAACTACTTAGCCAATTGACTGGAGAAAGATACATATTTGTGCCTATTCCAAAGAGGTGACCCAATGGAATGCAGACATTATCAAACAATACCATTAATATCATATGTAAGTAAAATTTTGCTAAAGATATTACAAAAACGGTTGCAACAGTACATTGTCAGAGAATTGTCAGCTGTTCAAGCCATTTTCAGACCAGAACAAGGAATGAGGAATATAATTTTTGACATCAGATGGATCTTGGCTGAAAGCAAAGAATACCAGAAAGATGATTTCCTGTGCTTTATAGACTATGACAAGCCTTTCGATTGTATGGATCATGGCAAGCTATGGACAGCATTACAGAGAACATGTATTCCGAACACTTAATTGTGCTCATGAGGAATCTGTACATGGACCAAGAGGTAGTTATTCAAACAGAACAAGGAAACACTAAATGGTTTGAAATTAGGAAAAGTGTGCTCCAAGGTTACTCAATCTGTATGCTGAGCAAATAGTTATTTAATCTTTCACCATACTGATTCAACCTGTATGCTGAGCAAATAATCCGAGAAGCTGGGTTCTATGAAGAAAAATGTGGCATCAGGATTGGAGGAAGACTTGTTAACAACCTGTGATATGCAGATGATATAACCTTGTTTGCCAAAAATGAAGTGGACTTAAAATACAGATGAAGATCAAAGACTATAGTCTTCAGCATGGGTTGTACCTCAATGTAAAGAAAACAAAAGTTCTCACCACTGAACCAACAAATACCATCCAGATAAATGGAAAAAAAAATGGAAACTCTCAACGACTTCATTTTGTTTAGATCAATAATCAACACTTATGGAAGAAACAGTGAAGAAATCAAATGACATATTGCAATAGGCAAATCTGCTGCACAAGGCCTCTTTAAAGTGTTCAAGAGCAAATATGTCAGTTTGAGCCTAACCCAAGCCATGGTATTTTTCAAAAGCCTCATATGCATGTGAAAGTTGGACCATGAATAAAGAAGACTGGAGAAGAATTGATGCATTTGAGTTATGGTGTTGGAGGAGAATATTAAAAGTACTGTTGTTAAGTGCTGTTGAGTTGATTCCGAAGAGCAGCTGGTGAGGTTGAACCACCGACCTTGAGGTTCAAATCAACCTTGCAGTCCAGCTCATTAACCCACAGTGTCACACCAGGACCCCAAAAGTAGACTCGCAAAAGAAGAAACAAATCTATGTTAGGAGAAGTACAGTCACAATGCTCCTTAGAAACCAGGACAGCCAGACTTTGTCTCTCATACGTCAGACATGTTACAGAAGGGACCAGTCCCTGAAGAAGGGTATCATGCTAGATAAAGTGGAACATCAGCTAAAAAGAGGAAGACCCCCAATTAAATGAATTGGCACAGTGGAAGCAACAATGGGCTCAAGCGTAGCCATGGATGTGAGGTTGGTGTAGGACCAGGCAGTGTGTTGTTCTGTTGTGCATGAGGTCACTATATGTCAGTACTGACTTGATGGCACCTAACAACAACAACAAATGGCCATGAAAATCAGAGAAGTCGCAATGAAATAATGGACCAAGACCTGCATTTTTTTATCCCCATTTTCCTTATGCACAGATAGAAGGTGACTTGTCTAACACTATACAGTTAGTAAGTAGAGAGTCTAGGATTTGAATTCAATCTACTTAGTTTTAGAATTCATGAAAGAAACTATTATCCTATTATTCAGTTTTAGGTTTCTATACGTGTTTTTGTTTGTTTGTTTGTTTGTTTGAATGTACCAAACTATCATCCTCAGGGTACCCTGGTGGTATTGTGGGTTATGCGTCAGGCTGCTAACTGCAAGGTCAGCAGTTTGAATCCACCAGTCACTTCGTGGGAGCCAGAGGAGGCTTTCTGCTTCTGTAAAGATTTACAGTCTTGGAAACCCTACATGGGGTATCTATGAGTCAGACTTGGCTCCATGGCAGTGAATTCAAGTTATCATCCTTCATCTGGGCAAAAGTGCCATAGTAATTTATGCTTTGGGAGCAACTTGCTGCCATCAAGGACATTACTGTAGGAGGGGGAGGACTGCTTCACTTATGGTCTGTGTTTTGGAACCAAATGATTAATTTTCTTTTAGATTTATCTTCATTGTGGTTTTTCTCAGAACATAATTATGGTTGTGAGTTCTGGAAGGCAAGTGATAAGCAACAATAGCAGATTGCAATTTTCTGGAGTGCAGAAAGCCTCTTATTCATCTCAGACCCATGCTCCTCCTCCTGTCTGAACCAGTGCCTGGTCATAATGACTGAATAGTGAATGTCTAATCACATGCGGGGGAAGGTACCAGCGTTGCAAAAGAAAGCCGTAGTTACAAGCATGACTCTCTGTTCTGGAGTACATGTTCTTCACTTAGATTGTAAATTAGAATGATCGGCTGTCCAGGGTGCCACCCAAGCCCAATCATATCAAAAACCTGGGAGTAAATTCAAATCCCTGCTCTCCCAGTTCTTAGCTTCTTAACTTTGGGCAATTTCTTTAACTTCTTTAAGCTGCAGTTCCCTCCTCATCTGAGGGAAATAAAAGAAACTGTTTCATTGGGTTTTTGTAAAGACAAATGAAGGAAAGCATCTAAAGGGCATAAATGTAGCCATTATAGCACAAAGGTCTCCTAAGATGTTGTTCCTCACACAGACATCAGTGTTTTGAAAAATATGTATTCTCCATGTGGTTTTCAATTGCACCCAGGCCTAAGAACCACTTCCCTGTACATATTTCTAAATGTTTATAACTCTGTTGTTGTTGAGTGCCGTTGAGTTGATTCTGACCCAGAGTGATACCGCATAGGGTTTCTGAGAAGCAGCTTGTGAACTTGAACCACCAACCTTGCAGTTCCAACTGACTTTGCAGTCCAGCGCATTAATCCACAGCCCCACACAAGACTCCAGAAAAAAAACCTACTGCACTTGGTATTCCCAGGCAGTCAGTCTCCCATCCAAGTACTGACCGAGCCTGATCCTAATTAGCTTCTGAGATCAGATGAGATCGGGCGCATTCGGGGCACATTCAGGGTGGTTGTAGCTCTAGACATCATAAAAGTCACATGTGTGGTGACTTCAAGCAATTCACATTTGTCCTTCAGTGTGTAGAAGCTCAGAAATGCTGGTGTGTAATCAGAAAGCAGGAATGGTGGCAAGCTGGATGTGAATAGTGCCTCATCTCCAGCTGCCTTTATAAAGGAATAAAGTAAATTCAGCTTACTGAGTGTCTTTCTTCTAAAGCAGACTCTCTTACTTGATCATAGACTTCTTCTTTGGGGTTAAATTATTGCGGGCTGTACACTTGATTCTTGTTTGCAACCTTCCCCATGATACACACACACACCAGGAAACAATATTTTAAATGCCAACTGCGAGATTTCAATAAAGCAATTAAGAATTTTGCTTAGCAACTAGTCATTTAAAAACGTTCTTTCCAGAAATAAAAGTATAACCTTACATTCAATAGATTTCCCCACCAGCAGTCTGTGGACTGTGATTTCAGGTGATTGTTTGGACCTTAGATACTTCATCTGTGAAATGAATCAATGGAAAAGTCTGCTGACGTTGCATTAGTGCTCTGTGATCCTATGATTCACTTTTCTAGAGGACCCCAGCCAATTGGGAATTCCCTTTGTCTAGTAGATTAAACATTAATATTTTTAAAAGGTGGAAGGAAACTGTAGGAGCTGAACACAGCGGTTTTGTTTGCTTCCTTTCCTGCATCATTGAGCTGAGTGAATAGTTGCTAAGGAAAATAAAACGTTTCAAGCTAGGGGACTATTTAGACAAACTGAAACTTCCTTTGCAATGATGGCCCGGCAAAGTGCTTGGATTTCTTTTTGAGGTATGATAAGACCAAAATAATAATAATAATAATACATCCAAACTAACCATGAAATAATGGGGCCTACAATCTAATCTAATCATGCTTTTGTTTATTCACTTCATATAAAAGTCTCTTAAGAATGCATTGGAGCACAATATAGAATAATAATACTATAACATACATTGTGAAAAACTTTTGGAGACAATAAAATATCCACCTGAAATAATGCAGTGTTCAATACAGACATACAAACCCATTGGTCATGCACAATTGTGCCACTTTCGTTAACTATTCAGTCACAATGTTGAACTGAAAGCATGAAACATATTTTACAAACAGATTACCGCCAGTAAGAGGCTTAACAAGTGTTATCGGAAGAAGCTTCACATTCGCATAATTTACGACATCAGTTCACATTTTATTTTTTAGAAATTCACATTGTTTTATTCTTTTTTTATATAATTAATGGGAACACGACACTCCTGCTTAGTGGCAGACAGGAGGCATTCTCTTCAAAGTCAGTAGTTTGTGAATACTTTAAGGGATCTTTTTTGAGCAAATGTAGTGTTACTTTCTAAGCTGAAGCCACAATTACAGTAAAACCCTGTTATAACCCAGCTCATGTATACACAGATTTGTATAAATATGGTAAAAACCACATTCTACTGCCCCCTACCCCTAACAAAGTATACAAAAGAAAAAGTTCCATATAAACCATGTAGTATCTAATGCTGGGAGAATCCTGTTTCCAAAACCATGTCCCAAGGGGGTTGCACAGTATTCGCAATTCAGACAAGCACAAGGCCAGACTCTGAATACGCTCACCAATGTCCTCAATGGCAAGGGGCCAGTATGTCTTTCTTAAGTGATGTTCAGGTTATATCATCACACACAATACAAAATGTTACAAGAAAAAGTCACAACTCTTAGGCAGAGTTGGCTTTTTGTTGTTGTTGGTTGGTTGTTTTTTACACAAATGTGACACCACCATTGGCAGGCAATGTTGGGATATATAAATTAATAATTTAGAAAACATTACATTATATACATTAAGTAATAAATACACTGTTATAAACAGGAATGGAGGTGTCAGAGCAGAAGGCAGTGCAAGAGAAAGACGGCAGCATTAAATTGAAAACCGGTCATCGGTTACATGGGTGAAGAGAGGCATAAGAGGACAAGACAAGGAAGCGTGCAGCATCCAAAGATGTAGCATAGCACACACTGCCTGATTCGGCTGAGCTTTACACACTGTTATTGTGAACAGCACAACTATCCTTTCCTATCCTGTAGTTTGTTCAATTTTATTCTCTTTAGAGCAAATAAGGGAAAGTCCAGAGGAGAAGGAATACTGTTCAGAGCAGGCAGGCAGAGATAAGGTGTAAGGGCAACTGTGGAGTTGGATTGGCAGGAGGGAAAGGAAGTAGAATGTGGTCTAGAATGTATCCTTTCAATTTAAAAGTAACTACAGTAAAGTGAAAGATATTGCCCAAGACAGAAGGAAGATCATTTTCTTCACTTCCCCTACCCCCGAAAGAATCAAAAGAGTGTACGTCAGCTTTGAAATTCTTGTTCTGTATAGAAGTTGATACTAAACCCTAGGTATTCAACAGGTATTTTAAAGACATGAAAATGTTTTACAAAAAAGGCACACAGGTTGGCAGACAAGGGGACAGGTGAGCAGATTTATAACTGATGTTATTAATAAGTTCAGTCACTAGAAGGGACAGATTTCCAACACTTAGTGCACAAAAATCTCTCAGCTTTGTGTCTTCCATTTTCAAGTCATTTCGTCTCGACCGGAAATGACGTCCAGTACCACAGAAAGCTTCAGGTCTCCACAAAACTTGCAAGCAAGGCAAGTCAACCATGGAATTTCCTGAACTGCTGTTTGCTTCACGGTCTTTCACTCTGGCTCCAAACTCAGGTAGCTGGAAAGGCCAGGTGGCCCTTGTCCTGTGCAGGCCATGGCCCCCAAGGTGGGCTGGCCCTACCATACAGCTGGCATGCTTGTTAAGGGTGGAATGTTCATCTCCACACACAGAGGGAGATTATGTGTCAATTGGAGACTTGTCTTCTGTTGCAATCTCCACATCAGTCTCTTCCAGGGAATCCCTGTTTTCGGGATCAATCACACAAAGTGTCTTTGTGCTACTGAAGTAGTTGTGGCCCTCTTCCTCCTTTTCATGTCCTTCTGAGTCCTCTTCTTCTAGGGTAAGTTCAAACTGAAACTTCTCCATCAAACCCTGGCAGTCTCTGTTCTGTTCGTCCAATGGTGGGGAGGGACTTTGGGGTATCATGCTCTGATACCAGTTCCTGTTATCTTCTAATGTGTCAAGAATGTCTTGAGCATCAGGCTGTACCAGATCTGCCCAGGTCTCCCACAGTGGATGGACAATGTAGTCGATGAAACCAACCTGGAAAAACAAAATAAGGTTATACATCCTTTATTGTAATGGGTCCATCAAAACCAAAGTACCTGTCCTCGTTTCATGCAAAGAAAGAGCAATAATAGCAATGGAGAGATCAGTAGTAGCAGAATCCGTTATTTGAACAAGGTTCTGCACTAGATGAAATGTCTTCATAACTCTCTGAATCATGCAAAATAAGTATCATTATCTATCCCGAACAAGTAGGTCTTGGAAGAAGTATAACTGGAAAACTCCTTAAAAGTTAGGATGGCAAGTATAACTGGAAAACTATTTTGAATAGGTTATGAGGAGGGACCAGTCCCTGGAGAAGGACATCATGCTTTGTAAAACAGAGGGTCAGTGGAAAAAGAGGAAGACCCTCAGTGAGATGAACTGTGACGTTGGCTGTGACAATAAGTTAATAAAGCATAGCAACGACTGTTAGGGTGGCACAAGACCACACAGTATTCGTTCTGTTGTGCTTGGCTCACTATGAGTTGAAAGGAGCAGATTCAAGGGCACCACAATCTGCCATTTACACAGATGGAAACTAAGACTTGTTCAAGGTTCCATGATAGTAACTAATAGAACTTGGACCAAATCTGATTCAAAACCTGTATTCCTCTCACTACCGACAACTGTTTTTCCTTTTATGTTTTCCAGTAAGAAATCTGGATTAGCTCTGGTTAGGAATGACTTTGTCACTACTTGGATTCTGTGAATCATCCTTTGGAGAAGGAAGTCCTAGGTCTAACATGCTCTGACTCAACATTCTTTCCCTGACAACTTTTAAATATGCTTCTTTCCCAAAATGAATGATGGACAATCAGGCCCTAACTACTCTAGAATGTCTCAAGTTCTGTGCAATGCTTTGGCTTATAGACAGGCTTGGCAAAACACTGGAAAATACTTTAAGCCTCTAAACAAACATAGTCCCTCTGTGGACACGTCTGCAATTGCTTTGTGTTCATAGTGCACACAGTCATTACTATCAGGAGAAAGAAGGGAAAATAAAAACAATTAAGCAGTTCCTTTTGCTGCTGTTCCTGTGAATAAACATAGAGCTTATGGTTCTGTTATGATTTAGACAGGGGCTATGCATCCTGCATGAACTAGCTATGTGGCCTTATGTTGACCTCCACATTGTCGGACAAACAGGAAACACTGGGGGCAGGGGCAGGTAGAGAGAAAGAATAGGAGCTAGTTGAATGAGGGAACGGAATTCCCCTGTCATGGTCTGGGGAGTTGGAGAGAATCAGGGAATGTTGAGGAAGGGCAACTTACTAGTTCCAAGGGGATATCATATAGCTACCATTCTACACCCCTGGAAACTTTTCTTTATTATCATTCTGGTATTTAGCCAATTATTTAATACATCCAAGTTGTGTTACATTAAACAAACAGACAAACCTTGGTCAAGCTTGATTAAATAGATATTTAACTTCTCTCTGGGACTTCTCTGACCTTAACAAACAGAATTCACACCAAAGCCAGGGCATCTCTAATCTGTACTGGTCATCAAAGCTTGACCATGGATGGTTCCTATATCTCTCTTCCACCCACTCCTTGATTTTCCCCTTTCACTTCTTAATGTGTGTTCAATGGATTTTTAGATATGATTCTTAAGGTGTTTTCCAGGGACTTAGAAGAGCAAACTCAAGTCAATTGAGAAAACGGAATGAACTCAACACAGTGTGATCACTTCCGTATTCAATTGTTGTACCTCTGCTAAGAAACACTTGGTACTCTTTTGAAAGGTGGCTTCTAGCTGCATACTTCCTAGGTCATGGGATGAATGCACTCTACAAATCCCAAGACTATTTAGTTAAGGACTCAACAGCCGGAATTACAGTAGATGACGATGTCATGGCAACAAGAAAGCCTGCCCACAGTGACAGAGATTAAGCATAGTGGTGACTAGTCAGGTTGCTAATATCAAGGTCAGCAGTTTGAAATTGCAAGCCATTCCACAGGAGAAAGATGAGGCTTTCTGATACTGTAAAGATTTACTTCCTCAGAAAATCTATTCAGGGTCACTATGAGTCAGAACAGACTCCATAGCCACCACCAGCGCTACCAGGTTTGAGGGTAGTTGCGTCATTAAGGGGCTGGTAGACGAGACCAAGAGAACTGCTTCATGCCTGCTTTACCCATCTCATGCGGCTGTTTTGAGCTCTAAATAAGATAATGTACGGAAAATAGGAGGAAGCCACACAGATCATATAAATATTTTTAACTCACTGTTATTAATATAAAGGTATTATATCCCTTTATTGATTTATATCTTATTCTAATAATAGCTGTGGGTTATTTTAATTGATCCTAATTAACTTAATGTTATTATTCATTTCTATAGCATATTAGATTTTAGAACACTTTCACAGGTCTTAACCTGATTTTGAAGTACTGGTGTGGTACTGTGGGTTAATGCCCCAGACTGCAAAGCCATTTAAGCTAAAAGGTTGGCTGTTCAAGCTCACCAGCTTCTCTTTGGAAACCCTATACAGGGTCGCTATGGGTCAGAACTGAATTGATGACACTTGACAGCAACAAAACTTGATTTAATTGAGTTTTTCTAAGTGACAATGTAATAATTGTAAAGGAGCTATAAATTGCTTTTTAAATTTGGTATTTTCAGGTAGTAAGGAAGGAAGGTAAGCACTAACAAAAGACACTCCAAATACTTTTGTGATAAGATGTCCTAATGTGGCGCTGTGGGTTAATGCGCTGCCCTGCAATGCCAGTTTGAGCCACAAAGTCAGTGGTCCAAGCTCACCAGCTGCTCCTAAGAAACCCTATATAGGGTCACTATGGGTCAGAATTGACTCGACAACACTTAACAACAACATAGATCTATTCTCAATCATGGTCATCTGACTCAGACTATTTGTTGTCCTAAAAAAAAAAAAAAAAAAAAGACAATTCAACTGATCCAGAGCCTTTATAATGATATGATACCAATATCATCTTGTGCTACAAACTCCACAACTATTGGGATCTGCAACCCTGATTTCCAAAGTATTGTCCACTGTTCTCACTATAAAGGGGATTTACAGGCCTGAACACACCAGTTGCCAAATCAACCAGAAAATGCCACCCTATTTCCAAAGGCATAGAGGGAGCCATGTAAGTAGACAGCAGTCAGTGCTTGGACACTGAGGTGGAAGAGATGTATGTGAGTAAGATTCACTTTCTCAGGTGGTGGTGCTTCACTATGGAGGGATAGACAGAAACAGAGGCTGCAGGAAGTAAGGATGAGGAGTACAGCTGCTATATAAAGAGCAACTTGGGAAAAACAGAGACAGATGGGATGGAGACAAGATGGAGGAGACAGCAACATCCAGTTGACCTAGTTAGATTTCTAAGGTCATAGAAAATTATCTAAACTGTTAGGGGATACACAGTCCAAATTTTGATGGGTTTTTGATGACTGCTTTATCCCCACCCTGGGAAATAAAGTGTAATGGAAAAGGCAAATGGGTCACGAATAAAATGGAACCAAATGGGTAATTGCTTCCTTGTAATTTCAATTCAGAATATATACATATATATGTATATTCTGTTAAAATAAAGAAAGGAGATAGAAATGCCCTGCACTGCAAACAGCATAGCTCACAAAAACCATGAAAACCTCATGTTAGATACCTGGGATTTTTCCACAGACGCTGTATGTTTATCACACATTGGACTAATCTCCATTCCCCTCTCCCGTTCTTTGTCTCCTTGCTGGAAAAATTCCTCCATGATGCGGTCTGTCCATTGCCGATACAATTCCAAGGACTTGGTGGGGTTGCTCAGATCGGCACAGTGTACCATGTTGCGAAGAACCTGAAATTATCAAATTTTAAAACATCTCATGAAATTAGGTGTAAATACTACCAGAACATTTCATTCCTCTTGTACTAGTACACTTGGTACTAAACCCAAGAACATTTTAGTTGCAATGTAATTATGGTACGTACACCAAAAAAAGCATTATTACAATGGTGATGGCCAGGGTTTGTCATTTACCATTACAGAGTCCCAAAGAGGAAACGTATGTCTTCTTATATAGACAGTCACTGAATTTTAAAATTGGAAGGGACATTTTAAGTCAGATGCTGCTATCATTCTTTTCTCTCAGTTTGGAAAGAATGCAGAGAATTACTCAAAGTAGATGCCTGCAGACTTTCCACTCATGGAAAGAAAAGACCAGCTGATGGCAATTTGTAAAACCAAAACAGACCTAACGAACTTCAAGTCAATGGGGTTTATGTCCAAACATGAGCTTTTGTGACCAATAGTCACGTATGCCCTATTACAAATAGTTTTTGCCATCTATTTTTAGAATGAAGCAATTCAAGGAATTGGCTATGTTTTTCCTCATAAATTACAAAATAAATCTAAATGTCCACTATTTCTTAGTTTGTTCTTCAAATAAGTCCAAAGCTCTAGTAACTTAAGCCATGCGATTCAAATACCCTGTTTGTCTTCTTCTTTAATTGTTTGGTTTGGCTTTGTATCAAATACTTATCTACGATCAAAGGCTTGTATCAAATACCTGTATGCGATCTGTATAGTTGTCCAGGAGCAGCACACCTGAACTGGTGACTTTCTTTGTTTCTACCATTGTCTTCAGGTCTGCCAACAGGCTCATATGCTTGGACATATCAGTTGCTAACACCTTGGGTTAAATGAAAAGGAAAACTCTTAATAAGCTCAGTCTATCAGACAAAATGGAATTTCCCCTCTTATGGGGAAAAATAGTGAGGAATAAAGAGAGGTTGAGATTTTACCATGTCAATAACCATTTTTCTAAGCGTCTGACGCTGCTTCTTGGTGAGATTCTGGAAGATGTCACAGTGCTCCTCTTGCAACAGTTTGAACCCCACAGCAAGATGGTGGTTTTCCAAGACAGATTCATCATTATACATCAAAGCAAGCTCTGAATCTAATGAATAAGAAAGAATGATGGCTTAATGAAAAGGGATAAGATTCAAACATTGGCATTACCACAATGTGATGCCAATCTAGTTCCTTCCAAATGCTTTCAAGAACAATGATCCATATGCCATCACCCCTTTGAAATCTCTCTTCACAAAGAAGTAGTCAGTAACTAAGCAAAAAAAAAAAAAAAAAAGCTTCTAGTACATATTGTTGTTATTGTTAAGTGGCATTGAGTTGGGTCCGACTCATAGCAACCATGTATAGAGTTTCCAAGGGGCAGCTGGTGAGTTTGAACTGTGGTTAGTAGTCCAGTGTTTATCCTGCAAGGTCACACCAGGTCTCCAGTACATATCAGTGCTTCCTTTTTCATTAGAATTCATTGACTTTTTAAAAACCTTTTACTCTCTGTCTTCATTTCAGATGGAGACTATGACATTAGGTAAGGGTATTCCCCAGCAACTAACTCCTATTTTTATTGTAGACTATAATTTCCTGTATGTTTTTCCACACTTTGTAATTTGGAAATGAACAAAATAAAATTGCCTCTAAAGTTTCTCAAATTGATTAAGATTTTCAAATGATATTCACTTTTTTTATATACTCCCAAAACTCTATCATTAAAAGTTGGGGATTTGAAAAAAAAAATAATGGTCATGCAGAATTGCATTTTATTTAAATATTGCAACATTTTGGTGTTTCTTATAAGTATGGTTACTAAACGATAACTTTTTTTTTTTTTTTTTGGAGTTGTCTTATTGCCAAATATTCTTTCTGTCTCTATATTCCAGACTTTACAATTTCCAAAAATCAAATCATGAAGCTTAATTAAGAATACTAGGCGAGTGATAGTAATATGTTACTAAGAGCAGGTTTTTTAACTAATATGGCAGATCTTAATGAATGTTTGAGTTCTGTACACTGAAGGGTAATGGACTATATTCACATGAGCACTCTTGCCCTGTTCACCTTATAATCAAGGCACAACTCTGAAAATTAGCTTTATGTGTTGTAGTGCTGTGGAAGCTATGACAGAAAGGCCATTTGTTCTGTATGATAAAAATTGGCCTGTCTATGAACGGATTCATGGCAGCACACTGATACCAGATGATTTAACCCTTACAGGAAAGTAGGTGCCCAAGTTTATGGTCTTTCAATAGAAGAATAAGGTAAAAACAAAACAACAATTAAAAAAAAAAAAAGGCATTGTACTTAAAATCTAGATCACTAAAATGTTCTGATGATAAAGCATGACAAGTACTATTTTACAACATGAATTTGTGCAAATATTTCTATCAAACTCTCGGCACTTGATGTTAATCATGACCACAAGGGAATAACAAAGATTTTCAGACCAAAAGAGTACTTAGATTTTCATCACTGAGAGACAGTACATGAACTGACAAAATTAGTAAATTTTTATTATCATGGAAACCAAGTATTTTGAACTTGACAAAAGCTTTGGGTATAGCATAGGATTCTAAGGCTGGATCAATTCTGAATGTCACTGATATCCCCCTTTCTGCTACAACCCAATCCAAAATCAAAACTTTTCTGTTGGAAGAAAGTTGTGTAGAACTTTAATGGCCCTTCCTCTTGAATGTTGGAAATCTATTTTATTTTTCTTTTCTTTTAAAAAAAAAAAAACATACTATTTCTGCTTGGGGGTTCCCATTCTCAGATCCAACATCTAAGTTGGCTTCCTCAGCAGAAAGGGGTACTTAGTGGGTCACTATGCTCTGAGTGTGAGCCCTGCATATTACTAAAAACCATCATCATATTATCTCTTGTCGTTCCTGGCTGATTCCACATCTGTTACTCTTTCCTCACATATCATATTTTCCAAACTCTCCAAGTGCTCCATGAAGCTCAAAACTTGTGCTGCCAGATTGGACACACTATCCAGGAAAGGTTTGACCACTTTGTGTGGAATAAAATAAATAAAAGGATTACATCATTATTATTCTTGCTATTATCCATAATGAAAACATTAAGAGGGAAAAAATAAGCAATGAATCATACAATTATCTCAAATGACTATTCTAGTGGTGAACTCACTTGTGTTGATGAGAAACTGATTGGAAACACCAGGATGATCAACATCATGGATAGCAGCTGCAAAAATGGCGGCCAGAATTTCCAAATCTGTGAAGACAGCCTGGGGAGCAAAATGAGGGCATTTAACTTCATATCCTATTCACCCATCTGATTTAGTCAGTTGCATTTTAAAAGTTTCCCATTGAATTCTTATTGAGAGAAGCTTTGTTGATTTACATATTATCTGAATATGTTAATTATACTAAAATGTCCAATTCTGTTCATCATAATTAGTCTCTGAAGTGAAAGGGGTAATGGTCAGAATGTATTCTCCCAAATCAAGCCTTCAGGACAAGCCTTGGGAAGGCACTAGCATGATGTCAATGGTTTATGTAAATTATGTATTATTTGTTTCTTGGATAAGTAGTATGTCAGCATCATGCTTATGCAAGTCAAAGAAGCAAGCCAAACTGGCCCTGCTCTGAGACTTACCCACATTCATATTTTTAAAAACTAAATAATTTAGAGAACAAAGACCAAATTACAGAGTTGTAAGACAAACAATAAATTATTTCCCAAAGATAAATTAATAGTGTAATCATAAGCTATAATACATTCATTCATTCAATATTTTTGATTGCTTACTATGGGCAAGATTTGAGACTATTTCCAAGAGTCAAACCTAACACCCCTTGTTCAACTTGTTATGTCATGAAGGCTTTTCTGCCCCTCCCCATGCTCAATGATTTAAACCCTGTATTTATTTAGGTATACATCACTGCTGTTTCCCAAGCTGAAAAAAAAGTCTTTCCTCATCCTCTATACCAAGTCACTTTCTACTTGTCCCATGACAACAAATCTAATTACTCCAAGACCCACTGAGCCCTCCCTATTCTAAACTTCTGTGCCACTCATAGAGAATTCCTGGCCACACAGTAGATAGTCTATCAACAGCAGAGTATAGTTAATGAACAGTGTTGACATACTATGGGATATTTGTACAGAGCATCAACATAATATTATATCCTTCCTTTAGGGGATAAAACACCCTTAGCTTGATCTCACATCTTCAATCTTCTTGGGTTTCTTTTTTCTAGAAAACATGGAACCCAAGCAATGGGGTTGTGGTGAGTTTAATCTTTCCTCACTTCCCAAATTGAGCTGGAAAGAGTGGGCCTGGCGAGGGTTTATGCATCCCTTTCTGAAGTGAGTCAGTGTATTTGGAAATACTTGACCACCATCTGCCCTGTCTGTCAAGTAAAATCATAACCTGCTGGACACAGTGATGAAATGAATTAAATAATTAATTAATGAAATGCACTAATCTGTAAGGGGACAGCATCCTAGCAACCATTTCAGATCTTATTTGGCAAGATGGAACACTGCCAAATACTAAATTCAGCAATACTAAATTCTCTGTCCTAAATTTTTCAGTAACTTTTTTCTTTCAAACCATAGAATCAGTTTCATAAACTCTTAAGAGGATAATTTATAGATCCTTATCCTTAACAGGAACAATAAAGAAAATATTATATTTTCTCATAGTGCCTGCTATGGAATTGGGCATTTCATATCAGTACAAGAACACTCAATATACTATATACCAAAATATACTATGAGCTATACTTATTTGATACTAGCGATACCATGAAGAGTAAGCTATTGCTTCTGCCCTGGAGAGTATGTTAATGCCTTGAAAATGGAATAATTTTCGATTTGTAAGGTATGCAAAATAAAGCTTGCACTAATATTAAAAGAACTGTCATCCATTTTCATAAATAACTAATTGATGAATGCTATGTATATTAAGGGAGCCCTAGTGTCACTGTAAGGAGCTCTGGTAGCGTAGTTACGAGTTGGGCTGCTAACCTCAAGGTCAGCAGTTCGAAACTACCAGCGGTTCCATGGGAGAAAGATGAGGCGTTCTGCTCCCGTAAAGATTTACAACCTTGGAAACCCTGTACAGGGTCGCTATGAGTTGGAACCAACTCCATGGCACATAACAACAACAACAACAACAATTGTCACTGTGGTGGAAGCACTTGGCTGCTAACCAAAAGTTTGGCAGTTTGAACCCACCAGCCATACCATGAGGGAAAGATGCGACAGTCTGCTTCCATAAATATTTACCACCTTTGAAATCCTATGGAGTAGCTCTGCTCTGTCCTATAGGGTCATTATGAGTTGTAATTACTAGATGACAGTGGATTTGAAATAGACATAATAAAGAACTTTCATAACAGTTGCAATATGCAGTTACCTAATTAATTTTGCAAATGCACTACATATTGCACAGCCCTTTTAAAAGAAGACGGGAAGGTGTGAAAACAAACCATAACTACTCACGTCTAATGCTGGTGTAGAAAGAAGAACATGGGTTGACTGGGCTACATCAGCAGCATGCAGGCTGTTGTGATATGCCACGTCAGAATGGTAATGGTCTTCTAAAGTCATCATGTAGGTTACAAATGTGTCAGAGGATATTTTGAATGTTTTTAGGAGGTCTCTTTCCTATGTAGAAAGTGGATTAAAACATAACAAATGGATGTTCAAAAACAGAGAATAGTCAAATTAGAAAATAAAATGGAATAAATAAATTCATAAATAGCAATCCAATCGAACAGGCAACTTTTGTTCTTGTTTACTCACCTGGAATATGGCATACATGATGCATGTTAGAGGCCTGTTGTGTGAATATCCAGCCACATTAAAGATGTTGAGGCCCCATTTGTTCAGGTCCTCAAGCTCCTATAATTAAAAAGTTAAGAGGGATTTAGGGATAGGGACAATTTTGTTACCACACCTCATACTTTTCTTTAATTTCTTGAGTAATGACTGCCTAAATCTCTAGGGTGCTCCAGTTGTTAGAGAATCTGAAATGAAATGGCCTAGGGCAGTTGGTGTCTTCTTCATTTTAGCTACTGGCTTCTGTACATCTTGACTTTTGAACCCCCAAAATGTGTATGCTATTTAAAAGTTTAGTTGCTGGCTTGTATTTGTCATATGTCAGCCTTCCACCAACGTTGCATTCAAAAGTGTCTGCAAGCGAGTAGAGATCACTCTAGCTCCATTTTCCTGTCTATCATGTTGCTCACTGGCCTATTAACAACCATCTGGGAAATTCTTTTTTCCCCTTTACTTCTTATTATCACTAAGAGCCAAGTTAGAGGTTCAGCTACTAGAATGTGCATAAGACAACCTCAATTTAGGGGAAAACCTTTACATGCAAAAGGTTATGAGGGATGTATTTTATTTTAGGGTTTTCTGACTCAAGAAGCAATTTATCCCATTCATAACTATTGCCTAGAGTAAGGGTTTGGGGCTCACTTCAGAGGTTTGGTCCAGTGTTTTGTTAACCTTCCTTTAATAATAGTTTTCAGAAGGTCTCAACGAATGCTGTTTCTCACATTAAGCTCATTTCATAATCTCACAAGGATGAGAGAACTTTAGTAGTTGCCTTGTACAGCTGCTTAGAGAAGGTATAAATCCTTTCTATGCAATCCTGCAAACCCACATTGAAAACCCTCCGCAGTTCACCATGAGTCGGAACTGACTTGATGACACTTAACAACAATAACATGCTATCCTTCACTATTGGGATTGGGGCTCAAAAGTCAGTGCTGTCAATTTCTCATCATTTCTTCTCCAACTCTCCCAGTTAGTACAGAATTTCCCATCGACTCTTGGCACACAGTCTCTGAAATCTTGTCAAGAATGAAGTCAGTTCTATCTCCTGGCCGCCCTTTGGGCCCTCCCAGTGTTTCTTCAGCAGTCTCCTCCATTTGTGAGGAGCTCTGGTAGCGTAGTGGTTACGAATCGGGCTGTGAACCACAAGGTCAGCAGTTCAAAACTACCAGCCGCTCCGCAGGAGAAAGATGAGGCTTTCTACTCCCGTAAAGATTTACACCCTTGGAAACCCTGTACAGGGTCGCTATAGGTCGGAACTGACTTGGCGGCACTTAACAACAACAACAACAATCCATTACCAAGGGACACCCAATTCAGTACAAAAAATGGTCCTTTGGTATGGTAGACAAATCTTCAACTGAGAGTCCCCTTAATGGATAAAGGGGCCCCATCAACTTCTGATCATAAAAAAAGTAACAATAAAGCAAAGTAATTCTTAGCATCTCTCCATTGCACAGCAGAGAGCTACGGGCACACACCCTTAGTTTATACACACCTTGGCCAGATGATCTTCGTTTTCCGTGTTGACTCCAAAGCGCGAGATGCTCGTATTGTTTAAGCTTGAACTATGCATCAGTTTTTTCACTCCGCTTATCTGTGTCATGAGTTGCTGCTTTTTCTTTTTCTCTCTGTCTTTCTGGGTGGGAGATGGAATCTCCACATCATTCTGCTTGTCTGCAACAGAAAAGGTGATATATATTTCAAATCCACCAGCCACTCCTCAGAAACCCTATACAAGGTCTCTATGAGTCGGAACCAACTCGACAGCACTTAATAACAACAACACTTGTGTATTTACAGTATGAAACATTAATATTTGCAGGTAGATTTTTATTAAAGTGGTTAACATTATTAACTTGTATAATCAAAAAGGTAGGTAAAGTCAAGTTTATAAAAGCAGACTTTGTAATCTACTCTGTAATTTATTACTTTTGTTTATTTCTTATTTAAAAAAACCCAAATGACATTAGCTGTGTTCAGTTTAGATGAAGAATATCTATATCATAAGTGGCTCATAATCTTCAAACAACTACTTTAAAGCCATGATTGATTTTGAATTGTGGTTTACAGGAAGACCATAGTCTTTTCTTGTGTTGTATCTACTAGTTCTGCTAATAAATAATAATACCAAGTCTTCTCATATGTATTACACATTGCATTGATTAAATTAGGTATGATTATTAAATATTATAATCATCTCATTTAATTAAAGGAAAGTTTTGCTTCAACTTGGTAACAACGAAGCAGGGATTAGTGAAAACATGCCTTCCTGCTCCAAGAAACTCTTTCCTTTATATTATGCTATTAAAAATACCAGCAAGCAAATATTTACTTTCACATCACAGGGGATGGATCCTGAGCTTTTCTGGAAAAAGTGCATTAACTCCTTCAGGGCACAGGATGCCTGTGAGCACACTGAAGCAATCAGTCATTTACTAAACTGGGTAAGAGCCACTTTACTGAACTAAAAGACACCCTGTGACTGAAAGGGTTAATGCAGTTTTCCAAAGTGCCTCTCCTTGGTGCCACACAAGGTTAAGTGGTCAGCTGCTAACTGAAAGGTTGATGGTTTAAACCCACCACTAGACAGATACGGCAGTCTGCAGCCATACAGATTTACAGCTTTGGAAACCCTCTGGGGTAGCTCTCCTCTGTCTTCTGGAGTTGCTATGGGTTGCAATGAATTCAGTGACAATGAATTTTTGTTACCATGAAAATGAGTGCATAGACAAATTCTCCATTTAAAAAAACGTGTTTCCAGATGGCAGGCTGGGATCTTTCAGATTCTTGGAGATGATGATACAGTCACATGTTCTCCCCAGAGACCTCTGCCTGCTCACAGGTCTCTGTGGGTAATGCATCAAAGCAGAACAAGTACACTGAGACAGGACCAGCCTCCCTGCATGCCTCACCATCTGGCTGCATGCTGAAGCTAGAGGCTCCCTGTCACTAACATCTGGTATTGCCTCTAAAGTGTCCCTGAGCTCCTATACTCATCAGCCTATGACTTCAGTTTAGGGAGGAATTTTAGTGATCATCTCAGTTAATTTAGTGCTTTCCAATTTAACTTTAGCATCAGTAGCACCCAGGGAACTTAAACACAACAACCACAACAAACCAGATTCATGAGCACCATCCAAACCTAGGGAATCGGTATTAGTTTTAATCTTCCCAAGTGACTCTGACGATCAGGCAGGTTGGGAACCAGTCATAATCCCACACTCTCATTTTTCAGATGAAGTCACCAATTTACCCAAGCTCAAAGGGCAATCTATACAGCTGACATTTGTTTTGTATTGACTTCATTCCTGGCCAAGTGATTTAACTTTGTATTGACTTCATTCTGGCCAAGCATAGAGCCCAGGTCTTGAAGTTCCTGCTAAAAATCTCTTTCCTGCCTCACAATCTCTGGCAGAAAACCCATATTTTATATTACTTTTTAAATTACTTTTTATTCTTGCTACTTTTCTCCTAATAATGACTACTTTATGCTAAATGAAAAGCTACAGTAGCTCCTGCCCTTCACGACCACCATGTTTCAGGTCTGGTTGAAGAATCTGTTAGATTCTCCTGAGTGATCACTAGCAAGACTAGCAGCTTTCCCCCTTTGTTTAATTAAAGATTCCCTACATCAGCAAGTAATTGACCTGAACCATGACTATGTCTAGAAAATTTCAATAAAGAAGGAAGCCGTTATTCACAGTAAGTGCCAATTTGGCATTAATGGGTGTTCCCCAATGCAGGCAATGGAACAACTGATAGGTTTCCCTATTCTGAATTTCCTCTGTTTAATGCTTACCCAGCAGAGTAGGGAAATAACCTGAAACATACACTAAAGGAATCACAAGAAACACTTTAAATTCACTGAATGGTCAGAATAGAGTGGGAAAATCATTGTCCAGTATAAAGCAAACAGACAGAAAAATCAGATACAAGAAAAGCTCATGTCAAAAACTCTGGTAATGGAATAATGCGGGTATTTTTCTTGCTAATTCCCTGCCTGTAATGATGAAAATGAGTAGGCACTTTTCCTTGCTTCTTGAAATTCTAAGTTCTAGCTTCTCAGAGGGAAAGTAGGAGATTGGAAAGAATGGTAGTTTTCTTCTGTCTATGAAACTATTAACCAAGCTGCCAAGACTATGCCCCTTACACACCCTTCAAACCTGAAAGCGAATCCGCTTCCAGGGATCACCTTTCAGCCAAACAATAAACAGACCTATAAAGTGACACCCATGAGGCACTTGGTTCTCAGAACAATCAACCTTAGACTAAAAAGGCAGCATTTGTCCCCACCCCGCAAAAGAAGTTCAGAAGGCAGGAAGAGGCAGAAAAAAAAAAAAAAAAAAAAAACCAACAAATGGAAATGGGGAGCCCAGAGAAGAAATGAAAAGAATACTACTACATTGCTGGAATTGCAATTAATGTCACAAAGCAGAAAGTGCATAAATTGTTCAATGGGAAACTTATTTGCTCTGTAAACTTTCACCCAAACCACAATAAAACATGCAAAGAAAAACATTACCAAATTGTCATATGACATTTAAAAAATGTGTTTTATCTAAGCTCCTGGCTGCTAGATCATGCCTCCCTTCCCCTGATGTAAGATACATTTCTTTTTCTTTGTGTACCAGTTCCCAGCTGCCTAGGGCCATAGAAGAGCATTGGTAAGTCCCTGATTTGGGGAATGATCTCTTGCTTGCTGTTTGTTCATCTGGGCAGCATCCATTGAGATGAGAACAACACAAATTTTACCGATCCTTGGAGCAAGTGATTTCCCGTTTCCTTGCATGACAAATTTTGACATGCAATGACTGTTACTGAGACATTGCTCTTCTGGTTTAGTTTAAATCTTTTCATGTTGTACTAACAGAGATGGTTGCCATGATCTGACAAGAATCTTTTATAGTATTGGAAATTGTTAATAAATATACTTTATTTTTAAGTCCTGTAGTCTTAATTCTTACAGACTTTTCTCCAGAATAATCTGCATATTTTTAAGAGTCTTTAAAATGTGTTTTTCTTCCATATGTTCTCTGAGTTTATAACAGCCTTCTTTCATAGTCCAAGGACAAATTGGGTATTTAGGTGTGGTATTCATGAAACTAGAGTCCCGGTTGTAGGACTGGATTAGCTGAGTAACCCTGGAGAAGTTATTTTGCCACTCTGGGCCTCAATCTTCTCTCTGGCCAAACAAGGAAATGCGAATATGTGATCACTTAGGTCACTTATGCATCTGACAGTCCATGAGAAGGCATCATGGTCCTTCAGGAACACTAATCATTGCTCACAAGATGGTACTTGCATTTGTAGTTTGGAAACACCTCCTTCCATTTGATTATTGGTTTTTAAATGTGATAAATTTTAAGTCCATCACAGAGCATCAGGTTGCCAGGTACATTTTAGCAAAACTGCTAGACAGTCAGTCCACATCACAGCCATCGAATGTTAGAGCATCTTCTAGTCTATTGCTCCCAGTTTACAGATGAGGCAACTGAAGCAGC
This sequence comes from Chrysochloris asiatica, assembly GCF_000296735.1. Lineage (NCBI taxonomy): Eukaryota > Metazoa > Chordata > Mammalia > Afrosoricida > Chrysochloridae > Chrysochloris > Chrysochloris asiatica. The sequence goes on from NW_006408566.1 coordinate 7,437,175, forward strand.
TTTTGTCTATATGATTTTCTGCTCTCATTATATTCTCCCAAGGACATTTAAAATTCTACTCTGTATCTCTGCTGTCCTCTCAGGTCTACACGTAACAAGCACACACACCACCGTCCTAATGCTAACAGTTTGTAAGGACTGAGATTCTACCAGTCCTCCTCAACAACTTGTCCTTGAAACAATAAAAAAACCAAACACTTTGTTTTTCTCAGGAGATGGGACCAAATAGTAAATGAAATATTGAAGAAAGAGTTGTTGAGACTGAGAACTGATCTTTATTATCTTATTCGTTTTCTAGCTTGAGAGCCTATGACAATTCAAAAAAAGATTAATTAGTACTTGTTGTCCTTGGCAAACAACAGTGAAAGAGACTACAAATGAACAGAATTGCTTGAATCCAGTCTTGAAAAATTGAAGGCTCAGGCACGTTAGGTGCCTTTAACTTTGGTAGTAGGAGTCTCTTTTAGAAGAAGGACAAGTTCTGACATTTAAAAATGCAATGCTTATGAAAACAAAAAAGTGTTTACTGCATGTATTGATTTATCCCTCTCTATCATGGACATTTACCTATCAAATTACCCTAAAACTCCTTCTAATTTATTTTAAAAAAATATTAGTACTAATTGGGTGCTGTACAGAACAGATAATATCTGCAGTGGTTAGTGGAAGATGCCTGTCTTCAAAGGGATAAAGGTGGAGAAGGGAGAAGAAAATTATCAATATGTAATGTTTTCTGTTCAATTAGCTTCTAGCCACTTTTGTAGAGCTATGCTGTACAAAAAAAATTCTTCTCCTTTGTTCTCTGATACAAGGTTGTCATAGATGCAGCTGGAGAAAAACAGGTGCCTCAGACACTCACACACCGGAGACAATTGGAAAGGCACTTGTTAATTGTGCCAGTGTCCAATCAGCTGCAGAGTAATGCAGTGAGCCTTATATTGGGCTCTGTAGAGGCAGCTGATTGATCTGCTGATAGCAAGAACTGCTCTGGCATTAGAGAGACAGGATTGATTTTTTAAAATAAAACCAGAAGAGATATGTGTTTCCTTTGAGCATCAAAGCAAGTAACGCTTGTCAAGGCAAGGAAAGAAATGCGCATTGATTTAATGGCATGTGGTCATGCCAAAAAAGAAGGGAGGTGCAATAATGTATAGCTATGAATGGATCAGTTTCCTGAAAAGTGGGATCCTTTGATCAAATACAGTTTAGCAATGTTTAACAGCTTTAGTGAAAGCCAACAGAATCAGATCTAAATGCTATCCATTCACTTTTTTTTTTTTTTGCAGATTCTGAGGCCCTTATTAAATCAAAATAGAGTTCAAATCGGTTGATGATACACACAGAATTGCCTTTAAGCATGAGATCAGAAATCCATAGTAATCAAATAGGATGCATGATAGTAGTTGATTCATGTAAACCATTTCTCATCAGTGTCATGTATTAAATGCCAGCAATGTGGCAAACTGAAAAGCATACATGAAAGTTCCGACTGGGAAGACAACAATGCTGCTTGCAGAAGACAAAATCTTTGAGACATGGAAGCTTTTATCTCTTCTCTTCCCTCCTCCTATTTGTCTTTAAGAAATAATTTAGCAAAGAGATTGTCAAATTGTTTCCAAAGCTTATTCTCATTAATCCAATCTCTCTAGAGATATTCCCCAACAATAGATAGACCACCTAGGAGGAAACTTTTTTGCCCAAAGCCCAGTTATTAGAAGCATTTAAATAATACCATCAGAGGAGCCATTGGAGCTGTCCCTACTGCTGAACCCCTCCCCCCAACCATCAGAGGTCTTGGCATAGGTGGAAATGGGTGAGCAGATAAGATTCATGTAAATACAATTAACCCATTAATTATCTCTGTCTTGGGTGGGTTGTTTAATTCTTCTTCATTGTTTTTAATATCACTTTATGGCATATTTATATTTTGTTGTTGTTGTTGTTGTTAAGTACCGAGGAGTTGGTTCTGACTCATAGTGACCCTGTACAGGGTTTCCGAGGCTATAAATCTTTATGGGAGCAGAAAGCCTCATCTTTCTCCTGAGGACCGGCTGGTAGTTTCGACCTGCCGATCTTGAGGTTAGCAGCCTGAGTTGTAACCACTATGCCACCAGAGCTCCAAATATATATATAATTTTTTTCCCCTTTAAGGTTACCTTTACTTCTTATTTTGAATGTATTTTATGTGATTTAACCCTACTGCAAAATTATTTAAGGATGTCACTGATGCATTGCAAACATTAATATAGAAAAATATCCATTATGGAACAAGTTTCCCAGTTAATATCTTACCTAAGAAAGTATTTGAAATGTATTCAGACACTTGATTTCCTGATCGGCTCATCTCTGACAGGTGTGTTAGTTCCCGATTCAGCATTCTTTTAAACTGTGCATAAGAAACAAAAATGCATTAAACAAACAAAAAAAATAACATTATCATTATAAATGTTTCCTGCTTTACTGTCTAAAGAGCAAGAGACTGGACAAACAGATACCATTAGATAAGTGACATATAATTTAAAATTATTTCAGTGTCATCTTAGGAAAAAGGTTTCTTTAAGTTTCGTGGAATTAATATTTGCTTTGTTTGGGAGATGCAAATATATAAGTAAAGGAATTTCAATACCGGTCAAGATCATTTTACTTTAACATGAAAGTAAATTTAAAAATACATTTATTAGAAATTAGCTTTAAAATATCATTCATTTACCCAGTAAAAGGAGAATACACGTGAAAAGTTTAAGGAGAAAAAAAGGGGAACATAGCATCCCTAAAAACAGAGTTTAGTAAAGTGAATAAGATTAATGGAAAGAATACAGAACATTTAAATACAATGAAGTGTAACATGCCCTTATTTCAAAATAAGCAGCCTCAGTGAACTGACAACACAAATTACATCATTACAGATGAGTTCTGCTCTACAGAAAACATACACATGAAAATATTTCATATTCTACCAAAGACACATAATAGAATCAATTAACCCACCTTGATGTAACCCCAAGATACAGATAACAAATAGTTTGCCTCAGGCATTTTGAGATGCTCTGGTTGCTACAATCCACAAATCCCTTTGAAAGAATTCACAGTTCAGAGAGCACTCTGGAAAGGACCACAAAAAACCCTGCAGATCCAGTGGTAAAATCATCAAAACTTATAAAAGGCAAAGCCACCAAAATTTAGGGCATTTCCTAATGCCAACAAAGCCCATCTTCCGATTCCTGTTTTGCAAGAAGCCTATTGCTCCCTGCTTGTTCCCTGGTAGAAGACAGTAATGAAATCAGGGAGTGCACGAAGGCTCTGCAAGAGCTTGTCCAAATGTATTCAGTTGGCTGGTGTGAAGCACTTATAAATTATGAATAGCCCCAGTGGCCGAAGAGGTTTCCACTTTCTATTAGTCCTGCTCAGCTGAACTCTGCAAGGAAGGAGCAATTCTTCTTTCCTGAGGGGTTGCCAGACTGGGAAACACAGCCATCTTTTAAAAAGGAGAAGATTAAAATGGAGGCAGCCCCATGAATATTTAAGTAAATCTGAAGTAGGTATACTCCCTCCTTTCAACTAGGTGTTCCTTAACCCTCTCCACTGCTGAGAGGAGTGCTTTGCAGATTCAGCCTCTACACAAAGCTTCACCACTCCAATTGTTTAAAAGTGATGGTGCATTAGACCCTTTTACTTTCTGAGCATTAAAATAAATGAAATTGATTAGACTGTAAATGTCTCCGGACAGTGCTTTCCATATACTACATTTTTTTTAAAAAAAGAACTAGCTTTTAGAAGAGGTGGTTTGCAAACGAACAGTGTGTCGACAAAACTAACCTTACCTTCCCAATGAAACAACTAGGAATAGAATTGATTGGTTTCATTTTTTTTTTTTTTAAAGTGTATAAGGCATTTTCTGTGCTCCATCAGATCATTAATATGCATATTAGATTGCATTTCACAAATACATTAAGTACATTTAACATTTTGATCTATGATCTAGAATGTATCAGGATATAAAAAGCATTAGTTGCTGAACAAATGATAAGTTGAATTGGGGTTGTGAATTACTATGTTTTTGTTTTGCATTTTCCTGCTGCATCTTCTAATTCATGTTAGCAAACTTTGGGAGTTAAATTAAATTTTGATTTTAACAATCCAGGGAGTGTTGAGGAATTACTCCTTTTCTTTTGGGCTTTTCTTTCTCTATCCTGCCCCTTTTCCTTGTCTAATTAAACAGGCAAGAAGAAAGACTTAGAGTCTTACTGAAGTCAGACTCTCCTTATCCATTACCATTCCACACTCTTCATTCACCATTCCTCTATTACCTCACCCCGGACTCCCAGGAGTTCAAGTACAGCATGTTAAAGGCACAGCAAGGCACCATGGCAACGGCACCCGCATGCAATTGGCTCTCTTTTCTGTGAGGCTTTCCCCTTTCAGATGTGCATCCTGTACGGACAATGGTTTCATTTCAAGCATCCCAGATCCAGCCATGCCATTGCCTGTGCCCAGGAAACCTGGTCTTTTGCAGTAAAGCCAATGCTCATCGGCATTGCTGTCCACTGGCTCACTGTACTACCATTGTCCTTGAAAAGGTCCAATCATCCTCTAATATCTACCTTATTCATGTATGTGTTTTCTATGACACAATATGTTAGTAACCGTAATCCGGGATCTCTGAATCAATCAACCCAGCTAGTGTGTTTTACTTATTGAACATCTGTGCAATTTTGAACTTCAGGTACATTCCAAGTGACTTATTTTTTAAGACATAACTGTTCAATCACAGTGGTCTCTTATTTTCAAGCCTCCAAAGACAGGCAAGTTACACTGAAGGTTTAGAAGCCGGAAAAGACTGGTTTTGTTTTCTGACTAATCAGTTAACTTTTGACAAAGCATCAAATTTTATTTGGACCACTTTGTAAAAAAAAAAAAACTTGTAAAAAAGCTTAGCGACAGATGATCTTTTTCATAAGTAGGCTAGACTTAGCCAAATGATACAATCAAACAATCATCTTTATTTTGATTATTCTGGTATTCTTTGAAGTACTTAAAGAACAATTTAGAGTCAATTATGATATTTACCATGTACTGTTCTTGAAAAATATTTATTGAACACCTAAAATATGCCAGGCAATATACTGGGGAGGTGATTAAGAAGAGGAAGAAAACGTTTCATGTTTTTAATCAGCTTACATTCTAGTAGAAACAGACATACACTAGTCAGATGTATTGGTTAGCCACAATAGTTCGTTAACAGCCCAGACCACTTCTTTATTAGCTATACACATATTCCTTAGCTCAGAAGATAGGAACGGGTGGAAACTAAACAATAAAATGGTAGGAAATGAAAGACTTCTTTCTTCTCATACTGGAGGATGCTGATGGCATGCAATATTAACCATTCCCAATGTAGGAGCAGGCAGGTGACTCTAGGTCACAAGGTTGAGAATAAACCAAACTCCTCATCCTTCCTGCATAGCTTACTAAGGTATCTGTGTACGCATGTAAGTAATTGACAAATGAAAACTACCTTCCTCCTCCTCGTGCCTAAATAACGAGCCTTTTGCTAAGGGCACGGCAATGCCATGAAAAACAAAGTCATTTTAAGGCACCCTTAAAACACACAACATGATGAGGTACGTAAATGGAGGTCACTCAGTGTCAGAAACCAGTCCAGTCCTTTCAATGTTGCTTAGCAACAACCATTGGTTTTATTCCTCTGTAAGGTAGGGCCCAACCACATTGACTAAGGCAATCATTGTCCTCATCCAAAAGCATTTATAAAGGGCTCACGATGTTGGGCTCTGTGTAAGCTAAGGAAGGCAGACATGGAATAAGAGAGGAGGTATCTTATATATTCTAGAAATGCAGAGCTCCATTACTGTTGGCTTGTATGTAAGACACATTAAGGAAGAGAATGGATATCAAGTATGCTTGAGGTTAAGGCTGAGAAGGCAGTTGGGGAACACAACCTACTTTGGCGTTTGGCCTCTAACTCCTATCTGAAAGTTGTTTCTCTTGAGCCAGAAGGTAGTCATGATGTAGTGGATGAATCTTTAAATTCATGTTCAGTTCTCACTAACTCCTTGAAAAGTCACTTGACCTCTCATATGTACAATGTGAGTGTTGCATAATTTTAGGATTTCAGCTTCTCAGACCTAACCTTTCATGACTGTATGATAAATTCTGTGGCTGCCTCCTACAGTCTGAGCTCATTATTTCCCAGAAAGCAAACTACTACTGAGAAAAACAGGCCAAATCGGAAATACATAAGAACAAATGCTTACGAACAAGTCTCCAACGAAGGAATAAATGCATCTATCATCCCTTCTGAGTTTTATATTCTAAGACATTTGGAGTCTCCATACCTATGTATCAATTTAGGTGTTTACTCCAGAGTGGGAGGTAATATAGCTCCTGAGTATAGCTATGTTCCAAGGATTTACAAGATCGAAAAGGAATAAACATGATTTACTTTATCAAATGCAATAGAAAATTCCATAAACAAGAACATGCTACTTCAAGGATAAATGTGTCTCTGCTGCCTAATATATGTACATAGATCCTGTTTTTCTGTTAAGTCTGCCTTTACAAGAAAACCCTGTTAGAGTCTACCCAGAAATAATGTCCCCAGAGAAAGTGACCAGAGCCCCTTTCCAACACAGACAAGCAGACTTGTGAATAAACCCTTAGTAAAGCAAATTCTGCACCAGACTGCAAAGCCGTTTGAACTGAGAGGTCGGTGGTTCAAGCTCACCAGCTGCTCCTTGGAAACCCTATACAGGGTCGCTATGGGTCAGAATCAACTTGACAGCACTTAACAACAAACAACAACAAAGCAAATTCATGCTCAACACCAAGTTTACTAACATTGCTAGAAACCATAGTGTTTTTGAAAAGGGATATATATATGACTAAATATTGTTTTCCTAAAATATATCTTTTCTATGAAAACATCTGTGTTTTGTTTTTTGTATAAGCTGCCTTTAATAGTGTGAACTTGCTTTGGAAACATACAATACCCAGTAAAAGCTGAAATTCAATCATATATGATTAGAACATTTTGTTTTGTGATTTCTTTAGTCTCCACAGGCTACCTACAGACATAATTTTCCTCTGAACTAATTTATGCTGAAGTAGTAGAACACCTCAGACCTTTTCTTGATTTTTCTATTGAAGGATTAGTTTGGGTTTTGTAGAAGGAAGATCAGGTAACTAACTGTCTTGGTAATGAATTATTAGTGAAATTTATCACAGGATAGACTAAGATGATCTCAGAAATTCTTCCCAGATCTAAAAATTAATAATTTTGTGTTTCTAAGAATAAAATAATCCAGAACCATAATAACACTTAATACCTGGAAATTGCGTAAGTGTGAATGCTAAATTATCAAAACAATTCTCCAGCATATCAGAGACTAGATAAAGCAAACCCCTTCCTGTCATTGATAACTTCACGTTGAAATCAATAGGAGAAAACTATGCGGATGAAGAAAGGTGCCAAGGAGAGGAAGACGGCTGCAATAACTATCCCTGTGGGTGGCTGTCTACGTATGAGTCCAGCTGTAAGACAGGCGCCTTATTGTGTAGCATCTTCCTGTTTTTGCAGTATGAAACTCTGCCGAAGTCATTAAAGTCACAATGACTTTATTAGGGACTGTATTTTGACTCATATTTTGTATTTTGTTAGTCATAACTTTATAAGAATTCCTGGATATCAGAAAAGTGAAGAGGCAGAAAATTCCTCCTGAAGTCACGGAATGAAGGCATAGTGTGGTAAGAAATGGAAATAAAGAGAGCTTGTATCTCTCTTAGCTTTGGTACTAATGAGATGTGTAATTTTGAACTGAATGTATTAACTTTGTGGGGGGCTCAGTTCCTTTAGCAATAAAATGAACTTGAAAAATTGCTTCTTCCATACCTCTAATTTTAGAAGGGAATAAATGAAGATTCAAAGTAGTGAAGAACAATAAACCCCAAGAACATACACTTCCAAGTGCAAAATGTGACTTGAAAAATACTAACTGGGATGTAGTGTATTTTTTCTAAAACCTTACATCAAATTCAAAGTGTCCACACTTCTTAATCAGTGAGATTATTTTGACAATGCAGTTTATCTCTTCCCTCCTTTCTGTTTTTCCCTACAAATACTTCGATCTCTTTGAAACTTGTTAAATTTCTTTAATGACATATATATATATATTTGAAAGATGAGATGAAATTAAATTGGATAAAACAAGTAATGACATGTTATTGTCCTTTAATGTCTACTTAACCAGAGAGTATGGTTCCAGGATGGTATATCCTTGTAAGCAAGTTTTACTGTACTACTTGGAGCGCTGGTGGCATAGTGGTTACATGTCAGGCCACTAACCTCAAAGTCAGCAGTTCAAAACTACCAACTGTTCCGTGGGAGAAAGATGAGGCTTTCTGCTTCTGTAAAGATTTACAGCCTTGAAACCCTATGTAGGGTTGCTATGAGTCGGAACCAACTCCAAGACAACACATCACCACCACTACCATATACCTCTTTTAAGGAGCCCTGATAGTGTAGTAGATTACAACCTGGGCTGCTAACTGCAAGGTCAGCAATTCAAATCTACCAGTCACTCCATGGGAGAAAGATGAGGCTTTTTATTCCTATAAAGATTTATAGCCTTGGAAACCCTATACAGGGCTGCTATGAGTCAGAACTGGCTCAGTGCCACACAACCACTACCATCATCATATACCTCTTTTATTGCTATCTATTTTTCTAAGAGCTTCTGAAAACTTCTCAAGAGGAGACATGGCACTCATTACTGGAACAATAAAACTTGGCCTTTCTTAGACACAAAGTAATCCCCATAAGAAGGTTTAGAGAAATTTCTCATGATCTAACCAACATTCCTTTAATTATGAAACTTGCAGCAGTGACACAGCTAAATGGACAAAAGACACTAGAGATGTTTATGCCTGATAACTGTTATATGCATTTTGCATTT
>NW_006408566.1:7446243-7484876 GCF_000296735.1 Chrysochloris asiatica
GTTATATCTTTCTTCCATGGAGCAGCTTGGTGATTGAAAATGCCAACCTTTTGGTTAGCACCTAATTGCTTAATCACTGCACTACTGGGCTCCTTATATAATTTATATATATATGCTTTCTAGCCAATTCTACTTCATAGAGACCCTATATGCTATGGTAAAACTGTCTCATAGGATTATCTGGGCTGTGGTGCCATGGGTTAATGCGCTGGACTGCAAGGTCAGTTTGAACCACAAGGACAGTGGTTCAAGCTCACCAGCTGCTCCTTGGGAACCCTATACAGGCTCGCTATGGGTCAGAATCGACTCAACAGCACTTAACAACAACAACAATCATTATGTGTCAGGTTTAGAGTCCCTGTGTATTTTTAGGTAGTTTAAATTTTTCAAGCCTGTTCTTTTTGATAGAAACTGATCCTTCTGGTGAGAAATACGTTAAGATCTAGACAATTCTAAAAGCATCATCATTTCATTTTGCATACCTCTTCCTCCCCTTTAATTTGGCTGTTAATGAGATAGGCAAAAGAGGTACTTTAGCAGATTTGGGATGCTAGTCCTAGTTAAATATCATAGGAGGTTCCCCGCCCACAACAGATAACAAGAATCATCAAAACAACCTAGGAAAATCAAGGGACAGTACTTAGTCTTTTTATTTTTTTTATTTTTTTAATACAATCTTTACAGGCATAGTGGCTAATATTAACCTCAAGTTTCTAGCGCCAGTTCTAAGGAAATGAGATATTTAAAGTGATTTCAAGGCAGATAACTAACGGTTTTTTGTTTTTTTTTTAACCATTTCACAGCTGGAAACCCTACAACTTACTATATTTTAAAACATTAGAAAGTTTACCCTGAATCATTTAATTTACTCCAGTATCTTCTCGTCTCATCACCAGTAGAAAATAAGACATATTCATAAGAATCACCATTATCTTACTTGAAAGCAATGAAATGACACACAACTCACTCATTAAGCATTCTGCTTTATTTTCCTAACTCCCTCAGTATTTGTCATAATTCTCTTTGAAAACAGGTTTCTACTTTCAGTTGGTACAAAGCCTCCTAGGTTATTTTAAATCCTGCATGAAGTGTGGCCTTTTCAAGTTTCTATTTTTTTTTTACAGCTATAAAAATCTACCACCATTGTTTTTTAAATGACTCAACTATTTCTTTAAGATACCATGTGTCACATATTGTGTTTAACATGAATTGTATTGATTTCAACTAGTGATTTTCACATACTTCTTTGAGGTAAAGCATGATGGATTTCTTCAAATCCTGCCCTGGGAATCAAATCTTTGCTTCTATGTTAGCAGTTTCTCAGGGGTGGGAAAGCCTAGTAACCTGGTGATTTCTAAGCTTAACTCTGTTGTTGTGGCTGGATGCCATCAAGTCAACTCCAATTTATAAGTCTGAGGTCAATCAAATAAATAAAGGACAATCCTTGACTACATATGTTTATCCTTCTTGTCCCTGGACACTAATAGAGTTGCCAAGTGTGTCTTTTAGTTGAATTTGTAGGTAAGTTATCACATGTATATATGGTTCTTCTTTTCCTATTTAGCCTTACTGGGCAAGAAAAGGATTGAAGCCTTTCCAATGACTTAAAAGCTGCAGGTTAAGTAAATGAAGGTGATTGTGGTGAAGAATTAGGAACTAGCTCAATGATTTTGAAGTGAGGGCACATTGACATAGCATTAAAGAACACGTAGGAGCTGTCTTAAGTCTGATGTTCATAAGCTGGGGGCTGCCTGTATGTTATCTATTTGGGTATTGTGGTATTCCCCATGATAGAATTATCAGTATTCATTTGCTAACAAGCCAACTCTGACTCATGATGAGACAGAGTGTCAGAGTAGAACTCTGCCCCATAAGATTTTCAATGGCTGCTCTTCTAGATCAGGAGGCCTTTCTTCCAGTGCACCTACAATTTGAGAGGAGTCTGCCACAGGTGGATTTGTAAAACAAGCATTTTGATTTTCCTATTATTACCAAAAAAAAAAACCCCAAACCCACTGCCATCGAGTTGATTCCAACTCATAGTGACCCATGGGGTTTCCAAGGATGTCATCTTTACAGAACTAAACTGCCACATCTTTCTTCTGCAGAGCAATTGGTGGTTTTGAACTTTAGTTACCGTATTTTAACACAGATGTATGCTTTACACAACATCTTGCTCCATAGATGTATAGGTTTGTAACATTTTTAGAAGACTTAGAAAGACAGTTTAAAAATTGACTGTATAGACCATGCATAAAGTAGAGGGGCTGCTGGTTATAGGCTTGACCTATCAGGGGTCCTAAAAGCACCAAAGGAGCTCTGGTAGCGTAGTGGTTACGAATCAGGCTGCTAACCTCAGAGACAGCAGTTCAAAACTACCAGCTGTTCCATGGGAGAAAGATGAGGCTTTCTGCTGCTGTAAAGATTTACAGCCTAGGAAACCCTGTACAGCATCGCTATGAGTTGGAACCTACTCCATGACACATAACCACCACCAAAGGCACCAAGGTGACTCAAAACAAAACAAAAAGAAGTCCAGTATCATAAAGGCTTGATGTAGGACTAGCTGAATATCGAGCTGAGTCTGGGAATAAACTAAACTTCAGTTTCATCCCTGTATTGTAACTTAGTCTGAGATGCTGGGCAAGTTGTCGGGTCTCTTGGAGACTAAGTGTTCCATCTTTACAATATGAATATTAGAAACGTGGTCATTGCAAAGCTTCTGAGACCTAGTAGGTGCTATTCATACCACAGGATTTGAATTTGAAGACAGCAGATTTTATCTCTGAATTTTAAAATAGCCTTCTTCCCCTTGAGTCTGTGTTTGGGTGGAGGTTTCGGTTGGTTCTTCAGCACCTAAACTCTTCTCTGTCTTCTCATTGTTAAGAGCCGCTTATACAATTACCTGCAAAATTCCCATAATATGCTGTTGGTGGTGTGAGGCAGAGCTATGTCATGTGGATTAAGTGACACATGAGTTACTCACAGAAGGTCAGGTTCACTGGTTGACATTTAGATTATTCACCAGTCTAAGGAGTGTAAACCAGAATTGCCAGAAAAATAGATGAAGCATGGCAAATGAAAAGCATCACTTAAAATGTCCTTAATTGAAGTATATCATTACAAGACCTGCTCATGTCCTGCTGTTGGAGAGGCCTGCTGTTGCTAACTCTATTCATTCATGCTCCTTGATTTAGCCTATTTCCTTAAATTAAAAACTTTTAAAACTCTTCTTGCAGGAGCTCTGGTAATGTAGTGGTTACGAATCGGGCTGCGAACCTCAAGGTCAGCAGTTCGAAACTACCAGCAGTTCCGCGGGAGAAAGATGAGGTGGTCTGCTCCCGTAAAGACTTACAGCCTCAGAAACCCTGTACAGGGACGCTATGGGTCGAAATCAGCTCGACAGCACTTAACAACAACAACAAAACTCTTCTTGTATTGACCAAATTCATGAAGGGATGTGCATTTCTTGACAAAAGGATAACTGCACCAACTATGTATTTCCACAGCTGAGGTCAATCTAGTAACATACCCAAATTAACTGCATATGTGCCTGGGGTAGGGGTGGGAGGGGGCTTCAGCATAGGCCATGAATGAAAACCCTAACTAAACAGTGGCAGAAGGATCGGGCTGTTCTTCTCCAGACACAACGGATCTACAGAGTGGCTGAGTTACACACTCAACATGTGCTCATGAATATATGCCTAGCTGAGTGTGCGACAGTCTTTGCTGGTCACTGAAGTGCTTAGGTGCTTGTCCACAGTAGGCAGAGTTTTCAAGTGGCCCAGTGCCAAACTAAGCAAAACCCCCCAGGCTTCACAATTCTGTGTGTAAGGAAAACATGATGCCTTGTCCCTGACAACTTGTTCTCTATTATCAGACTTTGAATGTGAGAGAAGGCTCTGGAGCAAGTTTTCACAGCTTCTGAGAGAAATTTAAAGAGTCAGTGAGAGCCAGATGGGCATATCTTCTTCAACCTAACAACTGGAAAAACTGGAATGAAACATGGCAAGGACCTATATGTGTCTTGGTTCCTGGATTCTAATGAATTTGCCACTAACAACATATTTGTTACTCTTTTAATTGAGTCAACAAATATTTATTCAAGTCCTACCATATGCCTATGTGAAGTCCTTGTGAAGTCCTGTAGGATAAGCACTGGGCTGCTAACAACAAGGTTGGTGGTTCAAATCCCCCAGTTGCTCCTTGGAAACCCTATATAGGATTTTATTTTGTGTTTTTTAAAAACAAGGCTTAAAAATTTGTTGTTGTTGGCAAAGTTCTACTGACTTAAGACTTAACTAAAGCAGCTTTCATGAGACGCAATATCTGATCTTTCTCAGTTTAAAAGTGTTACTATGCTTTCCATGTTATATAACATTAGAAAATAACCTTATCTTAATACCTAAACACACAAAATCAGACTATTTAGTCCAAGATTATTTTTCATTAATTAAAATAAAAAATGAAATTGATTCTCTGAGATTAAATTCATATTGACTTGAAAATGTTTCAAAAATAATACTGGTAAATTGATGGGATAGGGTCAGGGAAGCTTGCATGTAATAGATAAAAACATGTCAATAAGCTTTGTGCATCCAGTTCCTGAGTGTGTGAAAATATAGCAGAGAAAAATTCAGTGGCACCTCACTCTGTCAAGAACACAAATAATGTACTTGTCTGACCAAGAACAGCAGAGTGTTTGCTTCAGGGAATGCAGGTACCTAAATCATTCGGATTCAATTACAGAAAGCAGCCAGCAGTAGCAATCACAATGGGCAGGGGTTGCAGACAGGGAGGGCACCATGCCCTTTCAGCTTGGTACATGGGTAGCATCTGGCAGGTTAAACTGACCCTTTATGGACAATGAGTGGGATATCCAAAGTGGGAGTTGGAGTCCATTTCATTAGTGATCCATCAGAAGGTCCCTGGTTTCCCACCATCTATTGGAAATGCAATAGTACACCGAAAATGCACCTCATTACTGGATAGTCTAAGGATGTTGTATGAATTCGAATTTTTTATAAAATGCTTAAAAAAAAAAATCAATATTCTACTGCGCCTAACAGTGAGGTCTTTAGGAATATTGGTCTTGGTCAAAAGTAGAGCAAACGATCAAAAGTCCTGATGTTAAACTAAACTTTTAAATGGTCAAGTAGGACTGCAGAAAGTTTTTTAAAATAAATCAAAATTCAACTACCACTAACTGACAAAGTACCTAACTTGCTTTACACTTCCCTCCTTACCAACCAATTGTGCATGGAATCCATTCTAACCCATGGGAACGCTATGTGTGTTAGAATAGAACTCTGCTCCACATGATTTCCTGTGGCTGATGTTTCATAAGTCGATTGCCAGAACTTTCTTTCAAGGTGCTTGTAGGTGGACCTAAACACCCAATCTTTTGGTTATGAACTGAGCATATTAACCATTTATACCATCCAAGGTACCCTCCTTATAGTTAAAGAGAAATGGAACTGTGCTATAAGCAGGTCTAACTTACTAGATGTTCCTCAGAAACCCTATACATGGTTGATAAGTGTCAGAACCGACTCGATGGAACTTAACAACAGCAATAACACGAGTAAATTTGTTGTTGTTGTTAAGTGCCGTTGAGTCGGTTCCGACCCATAGCGACCCTGTACAGGGTTTCCGAGGCTGTAAATCTTGACGGGAGTAGAAAGCCTCATATTTCTCCCGCGGAACCGCTGGTAGTTTCCAACTGCTCACCTTGTGGTTCGCAGCCCGATTCGTAACATGAGTAAATAAGGAGTTTTAAAGATTCAAAACATCTCAAGCCTTGAGAACTTCTAATCTGCAACAGCCATAAATAAAACTCCAGATAACTAAAATGTTAGCTATGGTATTAACTGGTAAAGCTGGTAAGAGGACGGTCTATGAAAATCTGATCAAGCACAGAATAGCCAAGGCAGGGTTTCAAAGCAAAAAGCCAAGAAGCTTGCCATACCTGGAGAAGTTCATAACATAGAGACTGATGACACACTTAAGCCAAGGAAAGTTTTCTATGATAAAAGGTATGGCAGGAGTGTCTTAAGGGCTGTATTCATCCTTAGGTGAAATGAGATTCTTACCGATATTCTTAAACCACTTTTTCAACAAATGTTGTGATATCAAGAGTAGAGAGAAAATTGGAAATCTGATCTTACAATCAATAGAAGCTTCTAAAATTTTAGGCTATTTTGTCATTTCTATCAACTCTTACACACAAATGCCCATACTGGCTTTTGAGTGGGTTTTCCCCCAGGCAATCTCCTGTTAAGGAGCTCTGGTAGCTTAATGGTTACATACTGGGCTGCTAGCCTCAAGCTCAGCAGTTTGAAACTACCAGCTGTTCTGCAGAAGAAAGATGAGGCTTTCTGCTCCCATAAAGATTTGCAGCCTTGGAAACCCTGTGCAGGGTCACTATGAGTCGGAACTGACTCCCCGGTACATAATATAAAAATATTTAACAATCTTCTGTTAAATATTTTTTATTTTTAATTCAAGTTTTCTACACCATATTCCAACAGCCAAAAAACAAGATTTTCACCCAACCCAGAATTAGAAACATTCTTTACACTTCCTACTTTATAAATTATTATTTGCTTAAATAATATAAATAATGATTCAAAATGGGAAGAAACCAAATGAACTAAAAGTAAAAGAATCAGGTTATCTTTTAGGGATGGAATGACTTAATTAATAAATGTTACACCAGTAAGTTCAATTGTCCTCCAAGTCATTTGCCCTTTGTTTTTCCTTGTATTCCCTTGCTTTAATTAGATTAATCATTCAGAATTTATCAATATTTTACGGCAAAACTTTTCAGTATATGCTTAGCTCAGAGATCTACAAATACTAAAATTCATCTTCAACTACCTAAACACATAAAACTGTTTTATCAACATATGATGTGAATGAGGTTTATTTCATTTAAAATATTTACAAAGCATTCATTATATTTATACTGTTTCTAAATGTGTAACTGCAAACACAGTTGGACAGAATAAACTGGGATATTGGTAATACTACCTCAAGAAATATTATTGAGGTTGTTAGAGTGCCAATAATCTGGGCAGAAGCAATCTGGAGTGTTGGAAAAGACCAAACTGAGATCATCCTGATTTCAGCTTCTCAAACTAGGTGTGCATGGAGGCCCTGGCTATACAAATGGTTAAACACTAGATTCCTAACTGAAATGTTGGCGATTCATACCCATCTAGAAGCACACTGGAAGACAGGCCTAGCGTTCTGCTTCTGAAAGGTCATAGCCTTGAAAACTCTCTGGAGCAGTTTTATTGTGCATACATTGGGTGGTCATCCATTAGAATCGGCTACATGGCAACTAAGAACAACAAACTATCAGCTCTGCTCAGTAGCAGAAAGAATCTAAGGGCTTCAACTCGCCCACTTTTCACTAGTTAGCAAGATGCTCCAATTTTGCCCCTTCTATTTCAGAACCCCGAGTCCTGATACGGCGTTGTGGGCACTTAATAACAATAACATTTCAAAACACACTCCACAGCACACAATATTTGGGAGCAATGAAAGGAAAAAATAGAAACAAGTTGAGGGTACATCTGAAAATGACAGAGTTTGAGCTACTTTGGCTACTTAAACTTTGACTAGTAGCGTAGTGGTTACGAGTTGCGTTGCTAATCTCAAGGTCACCAGTTCAAAACTACCCGCCTTTCTGTGGGAGAAAGATGAGGCTTTCTGTTGCTGTAAAGATTTATAGCCTCGGAAACCGTATACAGGCCACTATGAGTTGGAACCAACTCCACGTCACACCAACAGCCTAAGAAAATACTCAGGGTTGTTGTTAAGTGCTGTCGAGTGTGTTCTGACCCATAGTGAACCTGTATGGGGTTTCCGAGGAGTGCCTAGTAAGCTTGAACCAATGACCTTACAATTCAAAGCAACTTTGCCGTGTGGTACAGGGCCACACCAGGACTCCGACCAGGGTTAGGGCAAAGTTATAATGATGAAACCCTAAAAGCACTAATTTTAAATTGTTGTTATTAATATATTTATACAATGAAATACCATAAATAATATTCACTTAAAATGAGAATCAATCAAATGAAGACTAAATCAATCAGCATATGAAGATGAAATCATATCATTCCCATACTTAAATGGGAATCAATCATATGCTGACTAAGAAAAAGTTGGAAATAAGTTATTTATAGTCATTTCAATTAAGACAGGGTGAAAATGTTAACCCTGCTTATATTTTTTCTTTTGCTTCATATTTTTCTGTACTTTCCAAACTTTGAGTTTTGTTTATTTATTTATTTTTTAATTAAAACAGCAAAAAAGTGAAGAAAAGTCAACAAATGGCACACGTATTTTAAAGTAGCTCACTTTAGCTATTTCATGCTAGATTTTCATCAACAAATTTACAGGAATAATAAATTAATTCTCTTGTCTTGAAATGACTTAAGACAAAGACTAAGTCAACAACTTTCAGTTTTATCTCAGGAAAGATAAAGACTATGAGAAGGTTTAAAAACAACACAAACTACAGAAGAAATGCCCCAGGTTTTAAGTTTAATCAGTATCTCTTGATGAAGATGAATAATAAGCTGAATTTATATTTAATTACATATTTAATATCTAGTTGCCTACTCATTAACCATATACAATTCTGGAGAAATTACCTCTCACTTAGATTATCTTTTGTATTTTATAAAATTGTTTGGAGAACATTAGCTATTTAACCCTTATTTTTATTGATGAACTGATAACCTCTATTTTCTCACTTATAAAATGAAAGCTTCAAAAAAGACAATCTTAAAGAATCCTTCCCCGGTTTAAAATTCTAGACTTTGTCCAATGCATCCATGTAAACTTATAATTGTCAAATTTCACCATCCATGTTGACCAAAGACATTAGGTAATTGCCAAATTGATATGTCACCTTGCTCTGTCTGGTTAGTTTTAGCACAGTCTATAAGGTTGTGTTGGGAGTCCTGGTGTGTCTCTGTAGGAAAATACACTGGACCACAAGTTCAGTTTGAACCGCAGGTTGGTGGTTCAAACTCACCAGCCATTCCTTGGAACCCTATACAGGGTTACTATGAGTTGGAATGACTTGACGGCACATAACAACAACAACACAACATATGGTTGTGTTACAATGATATTTCCATTGAATGAAAATTTATCATCTTACTATTTCCTTTCCTTAATAACTGTTGTAAGTCATTTTTTCAGATAACAAATGCTACACCTCTGGCCCTAAATCTAGTACTTTTCAACTGGCATCTGTACTCCATTTTTATTTTTAGCTATTGTTGAAGATTATAACATTATGCCTCTAAGCTGCTAGCAAAGGCAATTGACCATTTAATGGTTTTAATGATTATTTTAAAAGTTACCATATTTTGAATAAAAAGAAAACTGAAGAGAAAAAGTGACTGAACCATGAAGATGCATTTTAGTCTCAATAAATTCTCTAAATTTCAATTTCTGATGGCTTTAGTTTCCCAATTTTAAAATTGCAAGTCATTAGCAGAATGAAACACATGGTGATGGCTGTACAGAATTGCATGATTTAAAGATTGTAAACTCTGCTCCATAAAGAGAAAAAGGTTATTGGGCATTTTTCAAAGAGAATAAGATAATCAGGCATTTCCCAAACCAGAAACAAAAGAAACAGGAGTTTAACTGTCCTCTTCATTTCTAAATAAGTTAACAGTCCTTTCTTTGTGGAAGCACTTGGCTACTTTAAAGTAAATCAAACAAAGGAAGTTACAGTAAAATATCCAAGAGACTAAACAGTTTGGCACCAGTTTGGAAACATCACGTACAAGTGGGCAAAACAGAGAGGGCCTGACAGGTTGCTGAAAAAAAGAGCTAAAGTGGAAAGATGTGCAGGGAAGCACATAGACACCTGGCACAGTGCCGTCAAGGGTGTGAAATCCATTGAACAGGACAGGAGTTTACAGTGGCATCCTCTGGTGTTAGGTATCAGGCCCAGAAGGGAAAAGCCTTCTGAGTACATAGCTGCTGAGAGATGGAAAAAATGACCAGAATTTATTCTAAGAGACATTAATTTATTACTGAAAGAGAATAAAAGAGATGGCTTACCTACAAAGGGCAAAGCAGAGCTGTGCCAGGGGTGGCTGGCTGGATCATGAAATTTTACCACGTGAGGGGTGGGGTTAGGGTCTTTTTTATATCACAGGTAATTCACAAGTGTCAGGGCAGTTAAGAGTGTTATGAGGAATTAGGGGAGGTGGGAGAGTCAGAGGTGCCATTTTGTCTGTCCCCCTCCCAGAGAACATGGGGGTTTCAGCAAGCATTGTGGGAGGAAGGCTGTTAGTTCCTTCCTAGCATCTGCATAACTGTAACTATAAGGGCCCGGAGACATGGTTTTGGGGTGACCTTGGCTTGGTCATTTTGGAGAGTTTAGTTTGTGTTCTTACATCTGGTTTACTGTTGTTGTTGCTATAAGTGCCATCGAGTCAGTTCCGACTCATAGCAAGCCTGTATAGGATTTGCAAGGAGATGCTGGTGGTTCTGAACCACCGACCTTTCAGTCCAGTGCATCATCCTGGAGTGCCACACCAAGACGAAGACCTGGGAACTGTACTACATCTCCTTGCTGAGCACACTTTTACCTAAAATTTAAATGTTTTGGAACAACAGTACAAAAGCAGTATCTTCTCTTGGCTTTTCTCTCATAAGTAATAATAGTATAGAACTTGAGAGTATTTTAGACTGGGACATGTTTAAAAAATACTGTCATTATTATTATTTTTATGAAAGCCTAACATTGAAATCATTAATGTCTTATATCTATTTTTCAAAACTAGTGTTCTAAATTTACATTTTACTCTTCTAACATAATTCTCTGATTTCTCTTTTATGTGGAAAAAGAGACGATTCCCTATAAAATGATGCTTTTTCAGGTGCTGAATATGTAAAGCTTGTTCATCAGTCTGCCCCTGGAGCAGCAAGCAAAGGCAATTTCTCTCGCTTCTTTCCTGTTTACTTGTTTAGCGATTTTGACTCATTTGAGGAATTTCAAGTGAATTCAAAGAAAGATTAAATTAGATAAATTAGAATTTAGTAATAGAAATAGCTCCATCAATACCAATGCTGTTGATTTCAATGAGTTTGTCCCAACTCATAGCGACCCTATACACAACAGAATGGAACACTGCCTAATTCTGCACCATTGCCATCACATCATTGCTGTGTTTGAGCGCATTATTGCAGTCATTGATTCAATCCATCCTCCATGATGTCCTTCTCCAGGGACTGGTTCCTCTTGATAACAAGTACAAATTACAAGAGCTGAATACTCATGAATGAATACCCAGGATAAATGAGATGAATACTCCTCACTTCTAAGGAGTATTTCTGGTTGTACTTCTTCCAGGATAGTTTTGTTCTTTCTTTTTGGTATAGTCAATGTATCAGTTCTTATACAGTCTTCCTGATTCATGGTTCAGCTTTTGTATGCATATGAGACAACTAAAAAATATTATAACTTGTGTCAGGCAAACCTTAGTCCTCAAAGTGACATCTTTGCTCTTCAACACTTTAGAGAGGTTTTTTTAGAGCAGATTTGTCTATGCAGTACTTCACTTGAATTCTTGATTGCTGCTTTTCTGGGCATATATTACAGATGAAAGAAAATTAAATATTTTACAACTTCAATTTTCTCTCCATTATCATGATGTAGCTCATTGATCCAGTTGTGAGGATTTTGTTTTCTTTATGTTTAAGAGTAATCCATAGTGAAGACTGTAGTCTTTGATCAATAGCAAGTGCTTCAAGCCCTCTTCATTTTCAGTAAAAAAGGTGTGTTATCTGCATATCACAAGTTTTTAACCTGTCCACCGTGGGTGAACCTGTTGGTATTTGAAATACTGCTGGCCTAACTTTTAGCCTCACAGCAACACTCAAGCCACCACAGTACAACAAACTAACAGATGAGTGGTGGAAATACTGAATCACACTCTTAATAATAAAGTCATTTTTTATTATTATGACTTTATATAATAATTTATTATTATTATCATAGAAAGAATAATTGAAAAATGTTACATATAAAAGAAACAGCTTTATCTATGCTTTGATTTTGGTCTGAACACAAAGTCTAAGTAAAACAGTCTCCATGTTACTTCTATAAAATTTTCCCATACAAAGTATTACTACTGAAGCATTACTTCTGTTTTATGCACATGTTGCAAGCATTGGAAAGGCCATACTATATGATGAAATTATTCCACTTGAATAAAATAAATTTTAAGAGCTAGTAAGAATAACTTCCCTTCACTTATTTTTGAGGTTGGGGAAAAGGGAACTTGGGGGTAGGCTAACGTTCTTTAATTTTTCCCCCTATCTTAGGTCATGTTAGAGAATTTTCTGAAATAAATGTAAATATACAACAATATAAATGAAGTGACCTTTTATCTTCTGACTCTGACAACCTGGTAGTCCTCAGGTTACAGGTGTATGATTTATGGGCAACTCACATTTGCCCTTTGTTGTTGTTGTTGTTAAGTGCCACTGAGTCGTTTCCTACTCATAGCGATCCTGTATAAGGTATCTGAGGAGCGACTGCTGAGTTTGACCTTACAGTTCAAACCAACAGTGAGGTCCAGCTTGTATCCTACAGCGCCATACCAGGACTCTTATGGTATATAAATCTGCCCTCACTTTGAAATGATTGAACCAACCCTTACCTGCAACAAATTCTTCATCACAATCACTTTCATTTGTTGCATGGGTAGCTTGATATCATTGAAAAGGCCTTAAGACTTTTCTCGCAGTACAGCAAAACTCAATAAGAACCAACCATAGGTACCTGTCCCGGCTTAGCTACAGGTTTGACTTAAGAATGGATCTTGTTCTTAACCCGGGAGCTGCCTGTATCTTCAGAATAGCCAGAATGACAGACTGAATCTAGAATTCCAGAATTCCTGTAGTATGGCAGTGCAGGGATACCTTGCTCATAAATCATGCTCTGTCCTCTTCTTTACTCATGACCTACGCTCTCAGAAGGAGCCTTATGGTGCAGTGGTCAAGTGCTCAGTTGTAACCTGAAGGTTGGTGATTTAAACCCACCCACAGGTTCTGCAGTAGAAAGACCTGGCTATCAGATTTTGTAAAGATTATAGCCAAGAAAACCCTATGAGACAGTTCTGTGTCATATAGGGCCTCTATGAATCAAAACTGACTTAGCAGCACCCAACAACAATACTGCCAGGGACCTTATCTGTAGGCCCGTGAGCATCCTCTTTTACAACTCTCTCCCAACTCCAAATTGCTGCCTCTTGACTTCTTTTGGAGTCTAAGTGTATACACTCCTATAGCGCATCCAAAGAAGAGACAAGGCCTTAGAGGTCCCAGAAATGAGTTCAAAGCCATTTGAGTAAAGAATGTGGAAGGCCTCACTTCCTGAGTAAAGTCCAGCTGGAAGAAGAGCAAGCAAGGATCCTCTTCAAGTGCCCAACCCAACCCAACCCATTGCCATAGAGTTCCTCTGATTTACAGCCACCCTAGTGGGCAGAGGAGGACTGCCCCTTCAGGGTTGCAAGTTGTAATCATTAATAGAGAACACTGACACATCTTTCTCCTGCACCACAGCTGGTGGGTTCAAATTGCTGACCTTTCAGTTAGCAGCTGAGTGTTTAAGAAAGATAGGCTGTTTTCTTAAAGCACACTATCAGGGAAAAGAATACCACTTGCTCTAAGGTTGGTACTACTGAAATCAGATGACTTAAATTAGTGCAAAAGTGCCATTAATCCTTTTTAACAATTAGTCACTTGTCTACCATCTCCTGGCAGAATTAGAAGAAGAACCTATTGGGCAATAAGATCAAGTCCCTTTCATTTCTGTTGAAATCCCAAATTTCCCATAGTTATTGATCACTGATTATATTGAAAATGATTTGTCCAAATTTAGAACTTACAGCCTGTCATGATCATATTCCAGTGTCCTGTATCCAGGGTCCCAAATGGCTCCAGGTTGGTAGTGCTGCCTGGCTTTAGTCCCCCATACCCCCTACACCCTCAAGAACACAAGCAGTAAGCTGGCTTTACATTCAGTGTTCCAGTGTGGCTACACTTGAAGAACTGGAAAAGTAAACCTACATAGCCAGGAAGATTCACTGTTCTATGATGCTGTTTGCAGTTGACTTCATGCCACTTTAAGAGAAAAAACAACCATCATTTCTATCTTGTAGGTTTCTTAGCAAACACTATGGAGTAGTTCTAATTTGTTATATGTGAGGTCGCCACAAGTCTGATTCCACTGGATGGCAAAGTAGCATCAAAAACAAATCTTAATATTTCATTCTAAAAAGTAGTGTTGTTTTTCAAGATTGTTCTTTACAGAGTATAATATCAAGTTCTACGGATAATACACAAACCTAGGATAAAGATTATTATTGTTAAGTGCCCTGAAGTCAGTTCCAACTCAACAGTTACCCCATATAGAGTTTCCAAGAAGTGGCTGATGGATTTGAACCAAAGATTTATCCTACAAAGTCACACCAGGACCCCAGAGCAAGTACAGTAGATTAGATTATATAAAGGACATTGCAGGGCCTTTGGGAGGTAATTAGTATAGTGATTAGTTGTTTAAACCAGTGACTAGGAAACTGTGTGTGAGGTGGGGTTTAGACTGCACCAGGTGAGAAGAGGGGGTGACTGTCTATAAAATCCTTGTGTAGTTTTTCAGCAAAAAATTATTATTTTTTATAAAAATACCCCTGTAGTTAGTTATTACAACAAAAACATCACCCGGAGTGATACCACTGGTTTCCACATAGCTCCACATCAAATACCACATCATGTTTATCTTCTGAGAAGCATCTATCTAACATGTTGGCTATAAATGACCCCTTGGACAATTGTCACTTAGGATTTCTAGACAAGAGACATTGTTTCTTAGTAAAATGGGGGAGGAAACAGTCTTTTGCCCCCCAGTCACAAGTATACCTCACTTAGACTGTACTGTGTTAGTTCTCCCTCACCGCTGTGGTTGCAACTCTGTACTTTTCTGACTTCGTCTGTCAGGAAGGAGACAGGAAATTCTAGTCACCCTCACAGCAGCTGGGCCATTCCTCCTATCCTCCTCCAATGACGTTGGTTGGCTTTGGTGACAGGAGGTCAGGAACTGAGCCACAGCGAAGGTCAGGAAGATAGGTCACTGTTTATGCCGTTGCTGGGCTGGGGATCCTGCTGAGGCAATTTGCTTTCTTCCTTTCTATACTGTTTCTCTTTCCGTTCCTCTTTTTATAATACAGAGCCAAAGCATCCTGTTTTCAAAACATCTGACTGTTTTGCCACTGAGGAACTTAGGTTCTGATGCATTTCACTGAAGTATAATATCCTCCAGATTCAGGAGTTGATAAAAGTTAAAATTCAAAAGTTAATGAAGATGTCCAAGAACACAATTTGACATTAAATTTTAAGCAAAACAGCTCTAGCAGGTCTAACTCCACTAGGGCTACAGACAGAAGGCTCACTGGACATGCTTTTCATTTTGAAAAACAATGCCATCACCTCCTAATATTCCTGCCAAATTCATTTCATCTTGCTATAATTCTTAGGGGAAAGTAATCTATGATATTAACCACCTGACTGAATCCTTCTCTTATATTCATTCTAGAGTTCCAACTGGCCTGTGGCCAACATTAAGGGATTTGGGAAACTTGGACCACAGAACCATCTCCTAGCTATCACCCTGGGCTCTGAAGTACAGTGGGGAAAGTTAGTTACAATATTTGAGCCACTCTGTTCTCTTGAAAATACAAAAGAGTTAATAACAAGCAAAACAAAAAACACAACCCTACCCAGATGAAGTAACCATGAAAAACTGCTAGCTCTTTTTCTAGATGCAGTTAACTCTCTGCTATATGCCTGTAGATTAGCACATCTGTGTTTCCCAAATACCTCCAAGCATAACGAAAAGTCTCCTATCACTGACTTTTGCACAAAATTCAGTAGGTACTTAGCAGACATAAAACCAGGAGCACATATTCCTCGCAAAACTGTTGTGGACATGTTTCAATAAGTTATCATTGAATTTATTATATAGAAGGTACCATATTGCGGGCTTTCGCTTCATTCATTACCTCCTTTAAGCTTTACAACAACCTTTGAAGTAGGTTCCATTTTTCACTTTTATCCCTGTTTTCCTGGTGAGAAAGTTGGGTCCCAGAGAGGTTAAGTAAATCGGCCAAGGCCAAATAGCTAAAACAGGATTCCTGGTGTGGTGCAGTAGGATCAGCACTGAACTGTGAACCATAGGTCAGCAGTTCAAATCCACCAGCTGCTCCTTGGCAACCCTACACAGGGTGGCTGTCAGTCACAAAAGACATGATAGCACTTAACAACAACAAAAGTGTTAATAAATGGGAGAATCAGGACTTGAACCATAACTTTCTGATCCCAAAGTTAAGTACTGCACTAACATTATAAAACATCTTTACACTCACTCCCTGGCCTGTGACTTAGATATTTCTCTCAATAAGACATAATCAAATAAGATTATTCTGTAGTGGTGATGATGACAATCATAATAATGTTTTTAAACAGCAAATTTAGTTAGAAAGCTCACATCATTTCAACAATACTTAAATTTGAACATGGAATTTTATTTGTATCACAGATAATTCAGTTTCCCTAAAAGCTAGTATAGATCAGTTTCTTTTTTGGTGCCACAAAAATCAAGTTATACAAGCTTTACCTGAAATAATTATTGGAATGACCAAGACTTTAAAAAAATAAAGAGAAATGTAGCAAAGTGAAAGGGTTCTTTTGAAAAACTGAAGTTATTCCTTACTTTTTTGCCCTACTACCTTTCCTGGTGTGGTGCTGTGGGCTAATGCATCAGATTGCAAAGTCATTTGAACTGCAAGGTCAGCAGTTCAAGCTCATCAGCCACTCCTTGGAAACCCAACACAGGGGCGCTATGGGTCAGAACCGACTCAATGGCACTTAACAACAACAACCTTTCCACTGTACGTACATCTAGAAACTAGGTGAAGTAACATGCCTTGTACCAGAGAGAAGTGAGTCCGCATTAAGGTTTAGCCCTTTCTTTAGGGTTAACTCTATTCAACTTTCATTGCTTCCTGCATACCATACCATAAAGAAGAAACGGAAACCTGAAGTGCTTGGAATTCTCACCATCATCACCTACATCTTCTCTGACCTCAGACTGAATATGAAATTATTTTTAATAAAATTGTAAGACAAATAAAAACTAATTTTAGTACTCCAATCACAAACTTGGTTAGATTGCTACTCAAACTGAAAAATCATAGCAAAATGCAGTTTCTCAGTGAGTTTTCCTTTTCACTTCTAGGAGTGAATTGTCTACTTTACTCCAATGACTTCAGACAAGAGTTCACCTTGTCCCCATTGAGAAACCTGATGAAAAATTACCTCCAAATATTGGATCTACATACATCTTGCCTGAGCATCGGTGTTCACAAAATGCAGAGAACAGAGTACCTGCTAATATTCCAAAGTGGGCTGAAGCATGTGTAAAAGGTCCCTCTACATAGAGTTCAATGCGTTTTGGAGAAGTTGCATAGCTCAACTAAAGAACATGTGGAAAGCAGCTGGTTGAGTTTTATAACAGCCTGGAAAATCCCTGACTTTAGAGCTTCAGGGGAAAAAAAGTAGTTAAATCTCAAATTTTTCATTCTTTTATTTCAACTCTAACTCTGAACTAAAATTTCAGAACAGGATTTATTTATGCCCTTTTAAGTAATAAACAAAAAACAATGAATTCCCAAGTGAGGGGAGCCCTCCTCTCTTCCAGACTCCTAAGGAATCATTGTTTCCTCTGCTCAGGTTCTTTGAGCAGGAGCCAAAACGCCTTGATGATGGAAGGTTTAACCCTATGAAAGAGGGAGGGGGACACATTCACTAGTGAACCTTTCTTTGGCTTGAAAGGTCATATTGGCAAGTGTGGAGCAAAATTGCTTCCCAGGCCCAGAAACATAAGACAACACTGAAGACTAGACTGATAGGGACTCTGAAAACAAGCATTTCCAAGGTTAGGGTAGTAGTTGTTGTTGTTGTTAGGTGCAATGGAGTCAGTACAGACTCATAGAGACCCTATGCACAACAGAATGAAACACTGCCTAAAGCTATATATATATATATATATCTGGTAGCGTTGTGGTTACGAATCGGGCTGCTAACCTCAGGGCCAGCAGTTCGAAACTACCAGCTGTTCCGCGGGAGAAAGATGAGGCGTTCTGCTCCCGTAAAGATTTACAGCCTCGGAAACCCTGTATAGGGTCGCTATGAGTCGGAATACACTCCACGGCACATAACAACAACAAATATATATCTATACACACACACAAAGAGGCTTCAAGAAGTTTATGGAAAAATGGAATAGAAAGATACTGAAATTTTCCTGTGAACTTTTTGAAGCTCCTGTGTGTGTGTGTGTGTGTGTGTGTGTGTGTGGTAGTTAAGTGCTGTCTAATTACTTCCAACTCATAGTGGCCCTATATAGGGTTTCCAAGTAGCTGCTGATGGGCTTGAACCACTGACCTTGTGGTTAGCAGTCCAGTGCTTATCCTATAGCAGCATACAATTCACATACACATAAAGTTTAAAATTCGCCAAGGAAAAAATACAAACAAACAAGGACTCTCACTACATAAATTAGCACTCTAAGTCTGGGTGTTAATTAAACAAATGATATAATGATAGATAATTAAAGTTCTTCAACTGTAAGTTTTGTCTGGGGATTGTAAATAAAGTCATTTAGTTGTAGTATGGGCAGAACTCAGTTTCAAATATTCCACTTTGAAAATTACCAATCTTTAAAAGAATAATTTTCTGTTTGGGACAAGATATTATTGTTAGTTTTTATGCTAGATCATAAAAGATATGATAGAAAATCCCAGAACATCCTTCTCGAAGGAATGTGTCAAATCTTCAGAGCCATTCTGTCCCATGGATAGACAGAAGTCAAATTATATTTTCTGGTTAAAATTATCTGTGCTACACCAGATTGCTATAGAACATATTATAAATTTTATACTATCAATTCATTCATAATTTAGCTTCCTGGTCATTTTTTTAAAAGGCATTTTTCTTTTTTGCAATGACTTGCAAACTTTATAGACACTTTCACCTTAAACATACTCCAAACTACATGACACCGTTTGAAAAGAAGATTGGTTTCTGTAAATGAACATTTAAAGTTCTGATGTAGCAGTAAGATACAGGTAAGCACAGTGTGGCACTTTGCAACAGATTATTCTGAGATAAATCAGCAAATCAATTCCTTAATAAGTCACAGCCCTTCTTGTAGCTCACTGCAGGAGGAGGCGCGGGGAGCTGGGAGCTCCCTAAACTGTCCCACTTTAATAAATAAAACGGTCCTCTCTTACCTTGTTAGAAGCCATCTCACTGACAGAGCGGTAGGTCTGTATGGTTTCTAGCTGGTCTAGACACCAGTCTAATTCCTCCAGCGTTTCCATTGCTAATTTTTGATAAGATTCTTCTGCAAACAAACACACAGACATGTAGTTAGGCTGTAGCGGGTGCAGGCTGTCCATAACCGAGTCACTGCTGCCTCCGCGGATCCCGGCGCTACTGAAGGTGCCACTGAGCTCCTTCATTATTTGCGCCGCCGCCGACTCCTTCCTTCCAGCTCTCTCCACCAGAACAAATCACCGTGGTGCTCTGCCTGAGCGGGCTGGTGCCAAGTTTTCACCCCTCCTGCCTGCGTGAGGTGTCAGTGATCTACCAAGAAACTTCCTCTGAGGAAGAAGGCGGGGAACCATCTCTTATAAGCTCATCTGCATAAATGTGCCCTAAAACTAAAAGAAGCAGCGAGGAGTTTTCTCAGGCTCTCTCTGCCTTAGTCATCCTGAGGTTCTTTGGGGGTACGTGATGTCATTTCTGAGTGTTTGCTGTCTCCCTGAGAAGTGAGCAAAGAGTTTTTTGTTTGTTTTTTCCTTTTCATTTTTCATTTCTTGTAAAGAAACATAGGGTATAATTCGGGAATAAAGAATGTTTGACAATTACATTGTTCATGTTGGAATAACTTTTAACTTGGCAAACACTGACCAACAAAAGTAAGCAACTTCTCGCCGTCTCTGATTCCCTTCTTTCATTAGGCTCAAAACGAAGTCTCTCCGATAAGACCTTAAGAGAAACTGTCTGGAGTTTAACGTGAACACATTTATTGGCCTGGGAGTCCTGCACTCTCCTTATACTAAACAAAGCTCAAACTTCCCTTCTCTGAGTGCCAGGATCACTGAGAAATTCTGAACCGGACTTTCAGGTGGAGCCAGATGTGAAGTTGCAGATTTCAATTCTGTTTAAAGCCGGGGGCTCTGATTTGCCACTTTAGGAATCTAGACTTTCTGGATAGATTTCTCAGTGGTCTATACCAAAAAAACCAAAAACACAAAAAAACCAACATATGTATGTATATTTTGCCTTCAAGATTATATTTTAGCTAGATAACTGAAACTCTTTTTAAATGTCCACACAACATGTCACCACCTCAGGTTATTGATTAAAGAACCCAAAATTAATAAATGAATTAATTTTTATAAATACAAAAGGAATTAATGATACTACAGACAGCTAGAAAAAGCAATCAGTCTGTCCCTTCTATAAGCTTGTTTTCAAAGAGGAAATCACCCATTAATTCTATCAGACTTTCTAGAACACAAGTATACAACCGGCACTTATATAATTTCAAATCTAGTATGGGATTCTAGTGCAAAGAAAAGGCTGCATGTTTTCTTATCTGAGTTAGAATGCATTTTTTTTATACACTAGACAGACCACATAGCTTTCCATTATCATATGAATAATTTTACGTGTGTGGTAATCAGATTCTTGAAGCAGAAAAGTGGAATAAACAGAAGAATGATTCCAAGAGACGGGAATCATTTGGCTACAGATGCACATTTCAAAGAATAGGTGCTTTGTTTTTCTCTAAAATCTGCCAACACTTCAAGATAAACAGGGGTTAAAACCCAATATCCTGTACGTCATACTTAAAAAGCCACAAAAACACTAGAGGTGACTTCCTCTATTTTTTTTCACACTCCTCAAAAAATGTGCAGACAAGAATTAAAGAGTTATTACCAAAACTCATTTCAAACCAGACCTACACCTACCTTCTTTCCTTTCTTCCTGCTCAGTTTTGCGATGCTGCCTCAACATGAAGAAGTTCCTCCCTTACTATCATTTACTGCTTCCCAGGCACCTCATTTGCTTCTGAAAGAACCTTTCTTCCAAGGAAGTCATTTCTGAAGAATCAAAGCCTTCCCATCCTCATTCCCTACCTCTAATAAAAGAACAAGTCTAAATACTAAGGTTTACTAGGATAATATCTTCCACATCACAAACTGTGGTTTTCTTTCAATAAGATCAGGCATCCACCAGTGGGGACTAACAACTCACTCAGTGCCTTTTGAATTGGCTGATATGCAAAACGACTGCAAAATGATATATCATATTTCTCCTTCGTAAAAAGGAGAAAAGGGAATTCAATTTCCACTCAAGCTGGACAAAGGAAATACAGTAATTATAACAGCCGAAGCACTAAAAAAAGAAGGACTCTTCAAAGATAGATCAATTCAGTGCCTCCACCACGGCTCATTTATTACCTATATTACACAGAATAAGCACACAAAAGTCCTGGATAGTTGGCACAACAGTGAGGCACCAATGTCTCACCAATGGATGTGACAGGATCTCACTCTATTGACCTTTCTTAGTCTAGTCAACCACAACATTTTTTTTTTTTCAAGCAAAAATTATTACATTTTGAACTTAAGAGGATTTGTCACTTCCCAAATTCTTATGCAGCACTCAAGACTTCCTTTGTATCCCATAGTACATGAACAAGGAGATATATATGGCACAGTCTTCGAATCACAGTCACTAGGTGAAGATGGGAGCATGGGGGGGGGGGCAGTAAACACTTAACCATTTATGGGGGCCATGAGTATAGACAAATAAAATAACCAGTGGAGTTCAGAACTGGCTTCCACACTGCAACATGGTAGCTCTAGTTCTAGATCCAGTGCTTGGTGCATAGTACCAGTAACACAGGTGTCGTGGAGTGGATTCTAACTCATGGTGAGCTCTTGTTGTTTCAGAGAACTATACTCCATCAGGTTTGCAGTGGGTGGTTTTGAGAAATACAACACCAGGTGGACTTTCTTCTGACACACCTCAGTGGGAAGGCGAGCTTCCAACCGTTTGGTGTGTAGTAGTTGTTGCTGTTGTTAAGTGCCAAAAAGTCATTTCCGACCCATAGCAACCCTGTATAGGGTTTCCAAGGAGCAGTTGGTGGGTTTGAACCACTGACCTTGTGGTTCAAACTGACCTTGCAGTCCAGCGCTAGAGTGTATTAACCATTTGTATCAGGCAAAGATTTTTGGTACATAGAAGAGACTTGGTAAATAGTTGGAGGAATCAAAACTGAAGAGCCTACTCAAGCAGCTTACAAATACTTGGGCCCTTAGAAGTTGAATGGTATTATCCGTAGTTCTGTTTAAAGATCCCTGCCTTTGAGCGAGACTTGGGTATTCTGACTTGTCTTACCACTATCCAGACTTCAATTTCCTATATCTGTAAAATAAGGATAAGAAAATTCACCTCATATAGTTGTTGTAATCCTGATATAACACTGTAAGATAAACATTAGACTGCTAATCACAAGATCGGCAATTCAAACCCACCAGAGGCTCCTTGGAAACCCTGTACAGGGTCGATATGAGTGAGAACTGACTCAACAGCACTTAACAACAACCATATTGTTGTTTTTAAATGCTGGTGACCCTGTATAGAGTTTCTGAGGAGCAGCTGGTGGGTTTGAACCACCAACCTCATGGAGAGCAGTCTAGTGCTTATCTATAAGGCCAAAAAGGGATTCAAGGAAGCAAAGCATATACAGTCCTGATATGGTGGCCAGGTTTTAGTAGGTGATCAATACATGGTGGTGATGTGCCTTCCAGTTGGTTCTGACTCATAGTGACCCTGTATAGGGTTTCCACATCTTTACAGAAGTAGAAAACCTCATCTTTCTCCCGAGAAGCAGCTGGTGGGCTTGAACTGCTGACCTTGCAGTTAACAGTCCAATGAGATCAATACATAGGAGAATAACTAGTGGTAACTAAAGTGACTCAGATTCCTGGCATTTGGGGTAGGGAAGAATGTGGTAAGGATTAGGGAAGGAGATAACAGAACTGCATTTCAAGAAGGGATTTTACAGTTTGGATCAGCTACATAATTTGCAGAGCCCTGTTTAAAATGAAAGCGCTAGACTCCTTGTTAAGACAACAACAACAAAAACAGAAAAAAAGGTGCTGCTAATGTGTGCTGTCCTGGTGTGGCGCTCTGAGTTAATGTGCTGGACGGCAAAGTGAGACGGTGGTTCCAGCTCACTTCACTAGTCAGTCTATGGAAACCCTATACAGGGTTGCTATGGGTAACTGAAGAAAGATATCATGTTTAGTAAAGTAGAGGGTAGGAGTAAAAGAGAAGGACCCCCACAAGATGGATTGGCACAGTGGCAGCATCAGTGGGCTCAAACGTAGCAACAATTGTGAGGTTGGCCCAGGATCTGGCAGTGTTTTGTTCTGTTGTGCACAGAGTAACTATGAATCAATACCCACTGGATGGCAACAACTCATAACAACATGGGTCAGAACCAACTTGATGGCACTTAACAACAACAATGTGGTGCTGTGGGATAAAGCATTGGACTGCAAGTTCAGTGTGAAACACAAGGTTGGCAGTTCAAACTCACCAGCCACTCCTTGGAAACCCTATACAGGATTGCTATGAGTTGGAAACGACTTTAAGGCAGTTAACAACAATAACAACAGCACTAAATATGAAGCTTTTGCCTTTCTTCTGTAGTCTGTCTGTCAACCTGCCATGGTATTTTGGGGTGTTGATAAGTTTTTTATTTTAGGACAGTTTTAGATTCATGTAAAATTTACAAAGATAATCGAGATTGTTCCTGAACACCCTACACCGAGACTCCCTTATCGTTAACATCTTACATTGCTATGGTATGTTTGTCACAATTAATGGATGACAAGGTATCTTTTTTTGTTTGTTTGTCATTTACTATCTCGTTCCTTCAGGTCTGGGGATACTTGTGGGGCCAAACAGATCCTCAGAGTAACCTGGAAACCTCCATTCATGACTTGGGGTACATGTGTAGTTCACCAGCAGTCAGATTCACGTTAGACTGATATGCTGTGGCCCAGACAGGGTTGGGTCCTGAGGAAACTGTGAGAGACATTTTCCTTTCTAATTTACTCATTGTTTCAAATCACAGCAGACAAGTAACCACTAAATGTACTGCAAACTGTGTGCTGGGATGCGCTAGGTACCTGGATCAGAACTGGGTGAGTGGCTCCATTAGCCATGTTGTGACATTGCAAGTCTGAGGACTGCTACATCCATGCTTGATCCAGATTCTGTGAGGCCTGTGCACCAACCTGGACCCTCCCTACACCTGCACTCAACTTCCTGCTGGGGGACAGAGAGCCACAGTGGTCTGAGGTTGGGAACAGGAAGGAAAAGTCTATGTGATTCCTAGAGTGCCAGGAACTGGGGAGACGATGGCCAAGAACTCATCTAGGGAAGCAGGGAGTTGAGATATCACATGATCCAAGGCTTTAAGACACTAGTGTATATATACCCCATTGTTATAACAGTCTTCACAAGTTCAGAGATAAAATTGTTCAGAACTTCAAGACAGAGACAAGAGAGCAATAAAGCCCAAGTGTAGGGCCCTTCTGAGCATTGGATCCTACGCAATTACACAGCTTGTACACCTGTGCAACCAGTTCTGTTTCCTCTGTTACAGAAGAGCACTGAGAAGGAATAATGCCTATGACCACAGAAGCAATTCACAAAAGGGGTAAGAGCAGGTCATGTGACCATGTATGGGTATGCTGTGCATTGTAGTTCGTTGTCAACATTTTTCAAAAGGGGAAGTAAGGAGAACTAGTCTCTCTTCTTTTTCTCCCTTTTTTCTGTCTTTCACTCCATTAGTAAGCAAAAAAGATTTTCTTCCTTTCGCAGGTCTGGTAGGTATTGTATTAGATATTCAGAAATAAGAAAAGAGAATGGATGATTAATTTGACTTTATTACTCTGGTAATGGAGTTCTGGTATGGCGCCATGGGTTAATGCGCTGGACTAAAGTGTCAGTTTCGGCAGTTCAAGCTCACCAGCTGCTCCTCAGAAATCCTATACAGGGTCACTTTGGGTTGGAACCAACTCAATGGCACTTAACAACAACAATCTGGTAATAATACATGACATTCAAATAGTTCTTTTTTCAAAGTAGCTCTAAGCACACTATTCATTAGGCCTTGCTACATCTCTGTATGATAGGCCTTAAAGAGATATCATTATCATAAAATTATCTTAAGACACAAGATAAGAAGTCAGAGGTTAAATGATTAGAGCAAATAGTAGCTCCCAGATTCATCTAAAGCCCCCCATTTTGGGCTAAGAAATAGGGAATTCATCACAGTTCTGAAAATGCATCTGTTTCTGAAAATGCAACATTTAAAGTTATGTTCTTTTCTATTTAAAGTTGTGCAACTGCTTTCCTCAGTGTTGTCATTTTTGGAGTCCCTTCTTCCCTTTTCTGATCCATTTAACACAGACGTCAGCAAATGGAAGCTGTGTAATATTTAGTCAGAAGACTTGGTGGTCTAGTCCTGCATTTTGCTTCAGTGGATGACCTCAGGCAAGTTAGCTAAATACTCTGAGACTGTTTCTTTATCTCAAGGCACAGGGCTCTCACATGTGAAGGGTAAAATGGTAGTACCCAATTAAAAAAACAAACACCAAACACTGTAAATTATTCAATGTTAGGTAATTTTGTAAATAATCTTGTTTATTATTATAGATGTCATATTAAATACCAAGCAGAGAGTGCCACTGTTAACCCTTTATGTATGTTTCTGCATATATATATATATACATGTATATATATATGTATATAATAAAGAGATCATACCATACAAGGAGTCCTGGTGTGGTGTTGTAGAATAAGCACTGGACTGCGAACCACAAGGTTGGTGGTTCAAACCCAACAGTTGCTCCTTGAAAACCTTACCTATACAGAGTCACTAGGACTCAGAACTGACTTGAAGACACTTAACAACAATGACAACTGTACAAATCTCAGCTTCAAAACAATCCGCAACCCCTTATGAGAATGTGCATTTCTATCCCAGATACATAGAATCAGAATCTAAACTTTAATAAGATCTTGGGGGTGATTTCTACAGATCACTAGGTTATTCTTGTGTATAAAATAAGACTCTTATTAAAATATATATTCTGATTCTGTTAATTTAGGGTGAAAATGCAAATTCTCAAAAGTTTGAAGCCCTAAGACACATTTCAAGTAACCTTTTTATGTCAATGATTTCCACTATTCTGTTTTAGTAATTTTTTAGTACATCCAACTCTTAGTACATCATAGTTCAATTTCCCCAGATTTTCCAGGCCCAGACATCAGAAATGTATGTGTGTTAGCAGAGAAGTGTTGGGAAGAAGGAGCTATCCAGAGAAGGGTAACAGGAAAGGGTAATTAGAGACCTCTGCCTGGCCACAAATAGCCAGCTGCTCATAGTTTGGAAACATGGGAACAGATTTTAGCAGCTATGAAGTCAGTGGCCCAGCTGGTAACAGACCTTAGGTGCCCTAAGAGCTGGTCCTGGGCTCAGTGCAGTAAAGTTCGAGCCACTGTTCCATTGATATCTGGGAATATTAGGATACAGGGCCTTTCTATTGGATACCATTTAACTTTGAAGCCCTAAGTATCATCACTCTGAGTACTGATGAGGAAACCAAGGCTCAGAGAGGTAGGCACCTTGCCTAAAATAACACAGTTGGCAAGTACAAACATCACAATATATTTAAGGCTCGTTTAGAGAAAGTTCTATTTAAAAAAACAGAACAGTTTATAAAAACACATTTCCTTTCCTTATATTGAGGTGATAGCAGGAGGAGTGGCATTATAGGATAAGCACTGGACTGCTATCTGCAAGGATAGTGGCTCAAACCCAGCAGTAGCTAACTGGAAACCCTATACAGGGTAGCTATGAGTCAGAACTGACTCTTAAGAACAACAACATAGCAGGAGATAGCAACAGATTTGAGTCTCACATAGCTGAAAAGCTGGGAAAAAAACACACACAAAAAATGAAGTTAGTTTAATATGACATACATCAATGTGGTCCTAGACCAATTCAAACCAGTTGCCATTGACTCTGATTCATGATAGCTCCATGTATGCCAGAGTAGAATAGGATGGTGTGAAGGCATTTTGCTTCATAGCAACTCATAGCAACCCTGCATAGGGTTTCCAAGGAGCAGTTGGTGGGTTTGAACTGCCGACCTTGTGCTTTGCAGTCCAGGGCTCTGTAGGATTTTCACTAGCTAATACATTGGAAACATATCAATAGGCCTTCCTTCAGAGACATTTCTGGGTGGGTTTGAATTCTCCACCTTTTTAGCAGCTAAACATTTAACCTTTGAGCCACCCAGGAATTCCTGTTGTTGTTAAGAGCCATTGAGTCAGCCCCAACTCGTACAGACCCTGTATAGGGTTTCTGTGGAGCAGCGGGTGGGTTTGAACTGCTGACCTCGTCATTCGCATCCAGTGCTGATTCTATAATGCCATACCAGGAGTCCTACAAACTCAAAATTCCATATAATATGTTGACATATGACTCAGATGTTTTTCAATTCCGACTCTGTCATTTACTAGCAGTGTGATCTTAGACATGGTAAACAGGCTGCGCGAGCCTCCGTTCTATCTGTAAAACAAGGAAATGCCATGAATTAGCTGTGACCATTAAGTGAATCAATGGATGCCAACTTTGGTGCAGTGCCTAGCACTTGGCAGGAACTTTCTGGTCCTTCCCTACTACCTTCTCCTAGGTCCCAGGTCACTTTCCTGAGGGTAGCTTGCCAAATATTTGATAGCTGAGTTGGCTAGAGTCTTGTTCTGACCTAACGAAGTTAATACAAACAAGAAGGCCATGAAATTCTAAAATGACCTCAGAACAGAAAACTGCTTCCTTGGTTCTTGTCTTAGGGTTTGTTGACTTTCACTTCTAAACTATGTTATTGCTGTTGTTGTTAAGTGCTGTCCAGTTGGTTCCTACTCATAACGACCCTGCATAGGATTTCCAAGGAGCAGTTGGTGGGTTTGAAATGCCAACTTTGTGGTTTGCAGTCCAATGCTGCTCCTACAGAGCCACACCAGGAGTCCGACTGTAGACCTAGTGTAATAATCAGCTTTTACCAGATCATGACTGACACTCCAAGTCAGTGGCCAAAGACATAGAGAGAGAGAAAGAAAAAAAAAAAAAAAGCTGCCTGTTCATTTATTCATTCAACAAAAGTACACTGAGTGTCAAAAATGTGCAAAACCCATTCCTAGGTGCTGGGATTTCAGCAATCAACAAGGCACCTCACGAAGCTAGGTTCCTCCATCCCAACTTGTGTAGTACTTTTGCAAAAATTAGACCAAGTGAACCCATTTGGGGTAAACACAGTCCTTGGATAAAAGGCATGGGCAGAATTTCAGCTTTCCTCTCCACCTGGATAAGAAGCTCTGGTAGAATAGTGGTTACGAAACAGGCTGCTAACCTCGAGGTCAGCAGTTCAAAACTACCAGCTGTTCTGTGGGATGAGGCTTTCTGCTCCTGTAAAGATTTACAGCCTCGGAAACCCTGTACAGGGTCATTATGAATCGGAACCAACTCCACAGCACATAACAACTGCACCTGGATGGGTACCTTTGGTCACAACAATCTTATGCAAGGGCGTAGTGTACATTAATGTGGGGAAAGCCAACATGGAAGAACTCTGTAAAACAAGGACACAAAACAGGGATCCAAGCAGTCTACACTTTTCACTTCAAAATAAAGCAAATCCAGGACTCTGAACGAAAAATATCTGAAGATTTAGTAAGCTCTTAATTTGTGAATACCATTATAACCAGTAACTGCCTCTGTGAAATAAATGAACAGTTTAAATATAGTTTTTTGCATGTATAGACAAAATCTAAAACATGGGCCTCATGGGAGGAAGAATGAAAAGACTTCAGGAAAGAAGACAAAAAAACCTTGAAACTGAGACACGGGCATTAATTGGATTTTTTACATTCAACTGTGACTCAAGTTTTAACCAGTATAATGGATTGATTTATGCTCCCCCAAATTTGTGTCAACTTGATGAGGGCATGATTCTCAGTATTATAAATACAATTATGCTCCATTTTGAGATCTGATGTAATTATCCTATGTGTTATAAATCCTAACCTCTATAATGGTAATGGTAAAGGATTAGAGGCAGTTAAGTAATGATGTAACTTGACAGTTATTTAATGATGTAGCTATCCCCCATAATGTGATCTGATAAGCTAATGGGTTGCAAAAGAATTAGCGGAGGATGCAACATCCTTAAGCAGGTCTTAGCTCTGATTCCGTGTAAGGGGAGTGTCCCAGGCCTGTGGCCTACCTCATCTTTTATTTTACAAAAGATAAAATGAGAGAGAAATAAGCAGAGACAGAAAAAACACCTACTACCACAGAAAAAACAAGTCAGGAGGGGAGTATATCCCAGAGAGTCCCTGCTCTGGGAACTTCCTAGACCCAGGGGAAGACTGATGCCAAGACACATGGAGATTTCCAAGGGATGCCAAGCCCACAGATGTTGAAAGGAGACAAAAACATTTCTGCAGAGTCAACAGAGAGAGAAAGCCTTCCCCTAGAAAATAAATTTCTGTTTGTTAAAGCCATATTCTTACAGCATTTCTGAAATAGCAGCACTAGATAACTAAGACACCCAGTAACCAGTTGCCATGAAGCCCCTTCCAACTCATGATGATCCATCCCATGTGTAGAAACAGATAGGAAGGGTTTGAACTGCCAACATCTCAGTTACTACTCTAACATTTAACCATTTGCAACACCAAGGACCATGGCTCTAGCTTTAGTCACCTCTTTTAACTCATTGTTGTTGCATCAATTCTGATTCATCGAGACTCTATAGGACAGAGTAGAACTGCCCCATAGTGTTTCCAAAGCTGTAAATCGTCACAGAAGCAGACACCCACATTTTTCTCTTGTGGAGAAACTGGTGTGTTAGAACTGCTGACCTTTAAGTTAGCAATCAAGCGCCTAACTACTGTAAACACCAAGGCTGTTTCCTGTATATGTCTTTATCTCTGGGTTCCTTGTTAGGCTCTGTTGTTGTTTTTGTTAGTTACCTTTGAGGTGGCTCAGCCTCATGACACCCTTACTATAACAAAAGGAAATGTTGCCTACACTTTCTTCATGACCCCACTGTTGAGTCTATTGTGCTAAGTCATCACATTGAGGGTTTCCTTAGCTTTCATTACCCTCTGCATTACCAAATCTGATGTCCTTTTCTAGAGACTGATCTGTCCTGATCAAAAGTATGTCCAAAGTATGCAAGATAAAGTCTTGCCATCATAATTCTAAGGAGCATTATGAATTTCTTCTAAGACTGTTTTGTTCTTTCTTCTGAAAGTCCAGGGTATAGTCAATATTTGCCAATACCACAATTCTGATGTATCAATTATTTCTTCAGTCTTTTGTTTCATTGGACAGTTTTCACATGGATATGATGTGAATACAAAGGCCATGCTTGAGTCGGGTGAATGTTAATCGTCAACGTGACATCTTTACTTTTTAAGACTTTGAAATAGATTTGCCAAATGCAATGTAAGGGTGCGGTGTAGTGAATAATTTAATAGGTCTCTTGTAGTCTTAGTCTTTGTAACTCCCACCAAACAACCCTTTTTCTGATAGATCTGGGTGAAAGAAGATGGGAGAAGATACTGATAGGATTCAGCTGTGGATGTTAACAAAGTTCACTTTCATTGCAACAACTTGAAACTCCACCACAGTTGTAAATTAAGCCATCTCAGAAGTAGAAGAGGGGATTTCACTACCACCAAACATCAAGAACTAGATGGTGCCCAGCTTTCACTACCTACTGCTTTAAAAGGGATCACATTAGAAGGTCCCAGGTAGAGTGGGAGGAAATGTGGAATGAAATTCAAAGTTACTTATAAAACAAAACAAAACAAGAACCCTGCTACTGGACAGAAAGAGATTGGAGGAACCTGAGACTTTTGTTGGTCCTTGACCGCCATTCAGGCCTGTAAAGTCACTACCCCTTGTGGCCCAATTTTCAGCCAAGCGGTAGATAGGGATATAGGGAGACAACAACACTACTAAGCTATGCTTACCATGGAATGGTCAATCATTCAAAATCAAAAGGGTAGCATTTACCTAAGGACAAAGTTGAGCAGGGATATGAAGGTGGGTGGAATGGAAATAGGAACCACAGAGAGGAAGCAGAATAATTGTTGTTGCATGGCAGGGATGGCAATCATGAAGATGAAAACAAAGTGCATAATTTGTTGAATGTAAAACTGATGATCTTGTCTGTAAATCTTCACTCAATTTACAATAAAAAGATTAAAAAAAAAGAAAAAGAAAAAGAAAGAACCAGGAGTGGAGTATGTCCTTTGGATACTTGAGAGACCTGCACATTGATACTTCTCAACCCAGGGACAGACAGCTGTGAAACCAGAGGAGTGGCAGAGGAGCAGCCACAACAGAACCAAGAGCAGGGGGTTCCCAGTCCACAGAGCAAGTAAAGCTCAGTGACCTTGGGCATGAGGCTTGTTTGCAGAGCAGGGTGTCTCCAGGCATTTAATTAGAGGGGTCTGAGTTTCCTGGGCTACGGAGCTAGAGTTGAGAGCCTTCAGGCTGAGACTTATGGCTGAGTGCGGTGCTCTGTGGGCATTTATCAGCAGCGTTAAAAGGGTTTTTTTGCTCAGGCAGAGAGAGGCACAGCTGAGGAAAGACTGTCCCACCAGAAAGAACTGGACCCTGAGAACTTTTTGATCCTGCATTGTAGCCTGCTAATTTCCCAAATAAACCCCACAACTGCAAGTATGGTGTCTGAGTTCTTTTTGGCCATTTCAAGACTTTTTCAATACAATTGAGTAGAAAGGGGTGTGGGAGGGATTTTTTTTTTGCAGAGGGTAAGTCATAAATTAGTGCTACAAAATTATCGGAATCTTTATTAACCAAAAACATCAAAAAGTGAGGCAATTGTTTCTTAACATATCTTCTGTCTCATTCTAAACACTCCTGAAGGCAGTGTTTCCATCTCTTTAACCCTTCCCCCAAAGAATTCTGTGCTGTTTGATATACACACATCAAAACAGCAGTTCTTCTAGGGATTCCAACTGTGTTCCTTTTCAATGTTCTTTGAGTTTGGGGAAGACAACTAAGAGAATGTATGGGGAAGACAACTAAGAGAATGTATGGGCAAGA
This sequence comes from Chrysochloris asiatica, assembly GCF_000296735.1. Lineage (NCBI taxonomy): Eukaryota > Metazoa > Chordata > Mammalia > Afrosoricida > Chrysochloridae > Chrysochloris > Chrysochloris asiatica. The sequence goes on from NW_006408566.1 coordinate 7,478,648, forward strand.
TCACAACTGAAGGATGGAAGGAGTAAGGTTTTCCAATGAAATTCTTCTAGGACAAAGCTCGCTACCCTGAAGAAGGAACAGGCATATTGTCATGATGCAACAATTCCTCAGCTCAACTTTCCTGTCCTGTTACCCACCAACGCAGTGTTCAATTTTGTTGGAGTCTAGAAGTCCAAATTCATCAGAGTGTTGGCTCTGGGGAAAGGTCTTTATCTTCTTCCAGCACCTGAAGGCCCAGCATTGCTTGGAAATCTCCATGTGTTCTGGCATCAAACTACCCCCAGCTTCTGGGAGTTTCACCATGCAGTGACCCCAGGTCCAAATACCACACTCCACTCTTGGCTTTTATTTTTTAGTAGTAATAGGCATCTCTTTGTTCAGGTCTCTCTTCTTTCATCTCTTGTAAGATACAAGGTGCTGCATGCCACATACTTAGAAATCAAAGTTGTGGTGGGGTTAAGGATGGTGTATGGAGTCCTGGTGTGGCTCTGTGGGCTAATGCATCAGACTGAAAAGTTGTTTGAACTGCAAGGTTGGTGGTTCAAGCTCACCAGCTGCTCCTTGGAAACCCTATACAGGGTTGCTTTGAGTCAGAACAGACTTGATGACACTTAACAGAAATTCCACCTTTAATCCTCTTACTGATGTATCACATTAGATCACATCAGGGGATCATCAGCTAGCTGCCAAACCATTGAGAATCATGGTCCAGCCAAGCTGACACGTATTTTGGGGACATACAGTTTAATATATTGTCTTTTGATCAAGATTTGATAAGTAAAACATGCCTGTATTAGAGTGCAACATTTCAATGAGACACGCTGCTTTAAGCATGAGTGAAACATTCTTATAATAAGTCACTATACACTCTATAACTTAAATCTTCCACAGGCAAAATTTATCAAGTCTTTGTGGACTTTTCTTTATTCATGTGTCTTTATAAATATGGAACTTTGCAATTGCACATGACAGGCATTTCACTCTGAGGTGGATTCACAGAAGAAGAAAATAACAAAGTAGGTCATTTTGATGCCTATCTCCTCAACACAATCCTCTAACTGAAAAAGCTTCAGATACAATGGTTTACCAAGCACTTCCTCTTGCTTATCTCAGTTTTTTTCTTGAAAAAAATATGACCTTTGAGGTAGAAATTATTAGATGTATTTTATCTTATACAAATCAGACAATTTAGAATTGAACATAATTAAAGCTCTTCTCAAAATCATATGACAAGGAAAAGAGACAAAGAAAGAAAAAGTTGAATTTTAAATTCTCTGATTCTAAAATCCACAATAGTTTTTTGCTAAACCATGAATCCGGAGTTATGGATTAAATTGTGTCCCCCCCAAAATTTGTGTCAACTTGGCTAGACCATGATTTTCATATTATGTAATTACTCTCCATTTTATGATCTGATGTAATTATTCTGTAAATTGTAAATCCTACCTTAGGAGTCCTGGTGTGGTGCTGGGGGCTAATGAGCCAGACTGCAAAGTCATTTGAATTGCAAGGTCAATTGTTCAAGTTCACCAGTTGCTCCTTGGAAACCCTATACAGGGTCGCTATGGGTCGGAATCGATTAAACGGCACGTAATACACATAACACCTTGGGACTTCTGGTGTAGTGCTATAGGATCAGCACTAGACTGTGAACCACAAGGTCAGCTCAAACCCTATATAGGGTGGCTATAAGCCCAACCTGACTCAAAGGCACTTATCTATCACAACAATAAAGCTGTTAATGATATAGGATTAAATGTAGTTATGTTAATGAGACAACCTACAGGACTAGGGTGTATATTGAGTCAATCTCTTTTGAGATACAAAAGGAGTTAAACAAGAGGAACTCTGGTAGCATAGTGATTGCAAATCGGCCTGCAACCTTAGGGTCAGCAGTTTGAAACTACTAGCTGTTCTGTGGGAGAAAGATGAGGCTTTCTGCTCCCATAAAGATTTACAGCCTCGGAAACCTTGCACAGGGTGGCTATGAATCGGAACCGACTCCACATAACAACAAAAACAATTAATAAGATGGCGTCTTGGTGTGGCGCTGTGGGCTAATGCATCAGACTGCAAAGTCATTTGAACTGCAAGGTCGGCAGTTCAAGCTCACCAGCTGCTCCTTGGAAACCCTATACCGGGTCGTTATGGGTTGGAACATACTCGATGGCACTTAACAACAACAACCACCAACGTGAAAAGCTTTTCAAGAAACGTAATTATCCACTAGTGTTGGTTTTAAAGATCAATGACATAAGAAAACTATCAGAGATGGTGACAAATTGCTTTCTAATTATTTTTTCGAAAACTTCAATAAATACCAGAAACATTTATGAAGAACAGAGGAATAGCTGAGAGTTTATCTCTAAAACTAGACTGCCTGGGTGCCTATTCCAGTTCTACCGCTTACTGCTATGCAACTGCAAAAAAGTGTCTAAAGTTTTCTGTACCTCCATTTCTTCATTCTTGTAATGAGAATAATGATAGTATCTACTTAAGGGTTTATAGAATTTCACTGATAAATAAATGAGTGCACTGCTTAAGGAAGTACATGCATGGCACATTGTAAGTACTAAAACAAAAAGCCCAAACCAGTTATGATTGTGTTCATTCCAACTTATAGTTGCTGAGTAGAATTGCACTGCAAAGGGTTTTCAAGGTTTCGCAGTCATCTTCCAGAGGCTACTGGCTAAGCCTTTTTCACAGACACTTCTGAGTGGGTTTGACCTGCTAGCCTTTTGTGTGTTTAACTTTTTGCACTCCTCAGGGACTCCTGATAAGTGCCAGATAAATATAAATGTTGGCCATTGTTTGTTGAGTATGACATAATAAATACTTAATCAGTGGATATTTTGAGTGTCTTCTATGTGGAAGATATCCATATTTGTACCAATTCCAAAGAAAGGTGATCCAAGAGAATGTAGAAATTGCCAAACAATATCAATACTACCACACACAAATGCAATTTTGCTGAAGATAATTAAAAAATTGTTGCAGCAGTACATCCACAGAAACTGCCAGAAATCCAAGCCAGATTCAGAAGTGAACACAGGATAAGAAATATCCATGTTGATGTCAGATTGATTTTAGCTGAAAGCAGAGAATACCAGAAAGATATATACCTGTGTTTTATTGACTATGTAAATGCATTTGACTATCTGGATCTTAAAAATGGATGGATTATATTACAACTAGTAAGAATTTCAGAACACTTAGCTGTGCTCATATGGAACCCATACATAGACCAAGAGGCAGTCTTTTGAACACAATAAGGAGAGACCTCTGTGTGCTATAAAATCAGAAAAGATATACATTAGGGTTATATCGTTTCATCATACATATTCAATATGTATGCTTAGCAAAAAAAAAAAAAAAATCCACAGAAGCAAAATTATATAAAGAAGAACACAATACAGGATTAGAGGAAGACTCACCAACAACCTGTGATATGCAAATGATACAACCCTGTTTGTTGAAAGTGAAGACTTGAAGCACTTACTAAAGAAGATCAAATACTACATCCTTCAGTGTGCATTACATCTCAGCATAAAGGAAAACAATTCTCAAAATTAAACCAATAAACAACATAATGATAAACAGAGAAAGATTGAAGTTAGCAAGGATTTAATTTTATTTGAATCCATAATCAGCATACATACAAGCAGCAGTTAAGAAATCAAAAGATATCTTATATTGGACAAATCTGCTGCAAACATTTAAAAAAGTAAATACATCACTTTGAGGACTAAGGTGTGTCTGACCCAAGCCATGGTATTTTCAGTCACCTCATATGCATGTGCCCCCACTCATCTGTCAGTTTGTCGTACTGTGGTGGCTTGTGAGTTGCTGTGATTCTGGAAGCTATGCCATGGGTATTTTAAATATCAGCAGGGTCACCCATGGTGGACAGGTTTCAGATGAGCTTCCAGAGGAAGACAGACTAGGAAGAAGGAATGATGAACTACTTCCGAATATTTAGTCACTGAAAACCTTATGAATAGTAAAGAAACTGTCAGATATAGTGCCAGAAGATGAGTCTTCAGGTTGGAAGGCACTAAAAAATGTGACTGGGGAAGAGTTGCCTCTTCAAAGTAGAGTTGACCATGATGACACGAATGGAGTAAAACCCACGGGAGTAAAGCCCACGAGACCTTCATTTACTGATGGGGCACAACTCAAAATGAAAAGAAACATCTGTAAACATCCATTAATAATCAGAACATGGAATATATGAAGTATGAATCTAGGAAAATTGGAAATTATCAAAAATGAAATGGAACACATAAACATTAATATCTTAGGCATTAGTAAGCTGAAATTGACTGGTATTGGCCATTTTGAATTTGACAACCACATGGTTTACTATGATGTGAATGACAAATTTAAGAGGAATGGTGTTGCATTCATTGTCAAAAAGAACATATTCAGATCAGTCATGAGGTACAACACTGTCTGTGATAGGATAACATCCACGTGCCTACAGGGAAGACCAGTTAATACCACTATTATTCAAATTTACGCACCAACCACTAAAGCCAGTGAGGATGAAATAGAAGAATTCTCCTAACTTCTTCAATCTGAAATTGACCAAACATGCAATCAAGATGTATTAATCATTTACTGGTGATTGGAATGCAAAGGTTGGGAGCAAAGAGGAAGGATCAGTAGTTGGAAAATATGGCCACGGGGATAGAAATTATGTTGGGGATCGCATGATAGAATTCTGCAACATCAGTGATTTGTTCCTTTCAAATGCCTTCTTTAGACAGCATAAGAGATGACTACACACATGGACCTCACCAGATGGAACACACAGAAATCAAATTGACTACATATATGGAAAGAGACGATAGAAAGCTCTATATCATCAGTCAAAACAAGGCCAGGAGCAGATTGTGGAACAGACCATCAATTGCTCATATGCAAATTCAAAATGAAACTGAAGAAAATGAAAATTAGTCCACGAGAGCAAAAACTATGACCTTGAATATATCCCACCTGAATTTAGAGATCATCTGAAGAAGAGATTTGATATGTTAAACACTAAGGACCAAAGACCAGAAAAGTTGTGGGATGACATCAAGAACGTCATACAGGAAGAAAGCAAAAAGTCATTAAGACAAGAAAGAAGGAAAAGATCAAAATGGATGTCAGAAGAGACACTGAAACTTTCTGTTCAGCACAGAGATGTTAAATAAAAGGAAAAAAATGAGGAGGTACAAGGGCTGAACAGAAAATTTCAAAGGTCAGCTCGAGAAGACAAAATCAAAGATTTCAACAAAATGTGCAAAAATCTGGATTCAGAAAACCAAAAAGGAAGAAACACACTCAGCGTTTCTCCAGCTGGGGGAACTAAAGAAAAAATTCAAGCCTTGACTTTTGTTATTGAAGGATTCTCTGGGAAATTTTGAATGATGCAGAAAGCATCAAAAGAAAATGGAAAGAATACACAGAGTCACTCTACCAAAAGGAAATGTTCAACTGTTTCAAGAGCTAGCATATGATCAAGAGCCAATGATACTGAAGGAAGAAGTCCAAGGTGCATTGAAGGAATTGGCAAACAAAAGGCTCTAGGAATTAATGGAATGAAAATTGAAATCTTTCAAGAAAGTAAGGCAGTGGAGTGGCTAGAAGAACAGAAGATACTTCTTGAAAGAAAGATCTACAGGAAAAATACAAAACAATATAGGCAGACCGACTGTTACTACAAGAACAAGCAAGTTGCTTGCCCAGGAAACATTAAGGCAAGTGTTCGGGTTCCCTCAGACTAAAACTCAGTGGGAATACATGCTCTGATTGGTGACCACACTCGTCACCGATAAGGGGAAGTAAGGGAAAAACAGCAATGAAGCTGCAAGCTAAGCCCTACAATATTCAATAGACTTCTGTGAACCATGCTGGAGACCTGGTTGGCCAGCAGTGTGACAAGACCTGGGGACTCTTGGGCCCAGAGTTAGTGAAAGCCACAGAGAAGTAAGTGGAGAGTGAAGCATCCAGCTGATAAGAAGAGAGGGAATATGCACAAGAACACCCACACTTGCAGATAATACCCACTTACCTGGCTTCAATGACTGGATGATCAGAGCTCAACCAGAAGAAGAAAGAAGAGGAAAAAAAAAGCATAATCTGATACAGGATTGGAGGAAGACTCATTAACAACCTGCGATATGCAGATGATACAACCTTGATCGCTGAAAGTGAAGAGGACTTGAAATATTTACTTATGAAG
>NW_006408566.1:7486221-7487140 GCF_000296735.1 Chrysochloris asiatica
CTCCCATGTAAACTATCACATAATTCACAATAAAACATTAAAAAAAAAAAAACAAACAAGAAAGTGAGGCGGCACTGGAAGCACGCGTTCATCTATGCCAAGAAATTTGGAAGACAACTATCTGGCTCAATGATTGGAAAAGATCCGTATTTGTGACCATTCCAAAGAGAGGTGACCCAAATCATCGGAGAATATCTTTGATATCCCATGCGAGTAAAGTTTTCCTAAAGGTCATACAGAAATGGCTGCAAGCATACATTGACAGAGAGCTTCCAGAGGTTCAAGCCGGATTCAGAAGAGGATGTAGAATGAGGGATATCATTGCTGATGCCGATGGATCTTGGCTGAAAGCAGAGAATACCAGAAAGATGTTTACCTGTGCTCTATTGACTACAACAGAGGCTTTCTATTATGTGGATCATGACAAGCTATGTACAAATTGCAAAGTATGAGTATTCTGAACCCTTAATTGTGCTCATGAGAAATCTGTACATGGACCAAGAGGCAGTTGTTCGAACAGAACATGGGAACACTGAATGGTTTAAAATTAAGACAGGTGTGCGACGGGGTTGTATTCTTTCACCATACTTATTCAGCCTGTATGCTGAGCAAATCATCTGAGAAGCTGGATTCTATGAAGAAAAATATGGCATCAGGATTGAAGGAAGACTCATTAACAACCTGTGATATGCAGCTGATACAACCTTGCTTACTGAAAGTGAAGAGGACTTAAAACATTTACTGATGAAGATCAAAGAGCACAACCTTCTGTATGGATTGCATGTCAATGTAAAGAAAACTAAAATCCTCACCACTGGACCAATAAACAACAGTCGTCTCAACAGAGAAAAGATATATGTTGTCAAGGACTTCATTCTTCTTGGATCATCTATCAACACTCATGGAAGCAGCAGTCAAG
>NW_006408566.1:7488005-7494486 GCF_000296735.1 Chrysochloris asiatica
GGAAGACCCCCAGCGAGATGGATTGGCAAAGTGGCAGCATCAATGGGCTCAAACGTAGTAACAATTGTGAGGTTGGCCCAGGACCTGGCAGTGTGTCGGTAAGGACTTGATGGTACCTAGCAACAACAACAACAACAACATAAGCATGGGAAAGCTGTACCATGAATAAGGAATCCTATAAAATAATTGATGCCTTTGAATTACAGTGTTGACAAAAAATATTCAATATACCATGGACTGCCAGAAGAAGGGAAAAAATCTGTCTTGGAAGTACAGCCAGAATGCTTCTTACAGATGAGGATGGTGAGAGTTCATTTCATGTACTTTGGACATGTTATCAGCAGATACCTGTCTCTGGAAAAGAACATAATGCTTGGTGAAGTCGAGAGTCTACAAGAAAGAGGAAGACCCTCATTGAGACGAGATTGAAGTTATCAAGGATTTCATTTTATTTGAATCCATATTCAGCATACATAGTGATTGACACAGTGGCTGCAATGAACTCAAACACAGGAAAGATGATGAGGATGGCACAAAACCAAGCAGTGTTTTGTACAGAGGGTCAACTGACTCACCAGAACTTAATAGCAACTATGTGGTCAGCATAGTGGAGAACATTATACACATTGTTTGTTTGTTTTGTTTTTTTCTTACTTAGTGCCTATATCTATACAGAAAAAAAGAGAGACAAATAATGATATGAAAGTGGTTAATTAGAATCAGGAAAATAGCTATTAATGCCATAAGAACTTATAACAGAGGAATTAAACATCTGGGAAGTAGAGTTGTGGTAGAGAGCATTCAGGTAAGATTTATCTTGGAAAGTTATAAGATTTGAATGAATAAGAATTAACTATGTATGGAGATGAAGGAAATGCATTTTATGAACCAGGAGATCATGTGTTCTGTGAACTGAGCCAAGTTCCATATGATAGGAAACTTGTTCTTGGTTCTTATTTTGCTAATCGCCAAACAAGCACTTTCCTTTTGCTGATTTAGTCAGTGTTAACAAAGTAATAAGCTCTATCTTTCTGGCCTCCTGGTGTGGCGCTGATCAACAGTTCAAATCCACCAGATGCTTCTCAGAAACCCTATACAGGATCAATATGAAATGGAACCAGCTCGACGGTACTTAACAACAACAATGCAACAGCATATTTTTATAGGGAATGCAGTGGTTCTGTAGGATTAGCACTAGACTGTGAACCATAAGGTTGGCCATTTGAGCCCACCAGCTGCTCCACAAGACAAAGATGAGACTTTCTTCTTCCGCAAAGACTTACAGTCTCAAAAACCTTGCACAGGGTTACTATGAGTTGGAACCAACTCAATGAAACACAACAACATATTTCTTATGCAATAATGTACAAGTAATGATTAGATTTCTAAGCTGACTAATTTTAATAATGGAGACATTCTACCATTCAAGGAAACTTGTGCAAAAGCACATCTAGAGTTTCTTTTTTGCCTCTTACTGAGGAGCCATATTCAGGCACCGTACTGCAAGTCTCTATGTACCAATCTGTGGTACAGGAAATGAATTAGTATGTTTTTTCTAGCCATGGTCTTTGTAACTCCCATCAAATGACTGGGGTGGGACCATGTAAACAGGGTTTGTGAAACTCTACTGTGAGAAACGGGTTAGTTTTTCCATCCCACTAGATTTAAATGAGTCCACTCAGAAGCAGGAAGGCAGGATCTCACAACGATCAAGAAAGAAGCACCACAAGTGGAGCATATCCTTTGGACCCTGAGTCCCCTGCATGGAGGTGACAGCACAAAACAGAGCAGTGGGCTTTCTAGTCCATGGAACAAGTAAAGCTGAGTGCCTTCAGGCAGGAAAGTGACTTGTAGAATGAGATGCCCTTTGGAAATTTAGCTGTAGTCTTAAAGGAGTTTTGTAACACACACCCAAGCAGCGCAGAGGCCAAGGGTTGTATGGCTGAGAGGTCGAAGACTAGAGAGAGGCATGCGTGTGGAATAGCCAATAAGATGTGTTCCTGACTGGAAAACGGCTGTGTCCTGTGTTGTTTTTGATCCTGAACTGTACCCTGTTTGCTTCTCTAGTACACCCCATAATTGTGAATATTGTCTGTGAGTTCTGTGTGGCCATTGCAATGGATTATCTAATCTAGCAGAGATGTAGAGTGCCTTGTAAGGGATGGTTGGTGTCAGAATAGGATAAAGAAGGGTGGAGGGTGAGGGCATGTTTGACCTCTGCCTCATAGGAATCAGCCTTGGGCTGATGTGGAGTTTGGTTTTCCTTCCTCCTTTGGGATTCTCCTTTTCCCTCCTTAGACACTACGCCCCTGTAAGTTTTACACAGGCACACTATTAGAATCTCAAGTAGATACTGGCAGCCACCAAATTGTAAGGATTTGTAGGGAAAAAGGAATCAGAGCTTTGGAGGTCAGGTAAAGAAGGATGAATAGAATTTTGAGAGATGAAGATATGAGGTAAGGCAATGAACAGCATGCAGAAAAGTATAAAGTATAAGTGTTACAGACTGTTCAGTCCCATTTAGTTAGAACAAATAGAACAGTTCTAAAGTTAGAAAATTTGTGGCGCTGTGGGTTAAAGCACTAGAATGCAAGGTCGTATTGAATTACAAGGTCAGGGGTTCAAACTCACCAGCCCCTCCTTGGAAACCTTATACAGGGTCACTATGAGTTGAAACCAACTTGAAGGCCCTTAACACCAACAACAAGAGCATGGTTAGAATAATGGAACCCTGGTGGTGCCATGGGTTAAGCACTGGACTGCTAGCCACAAGGTCAGCAAGGCTGGTTCAAACCCATCAGGTGCCTCACATGAGAAAAATGAGACCATCTGCTCCCATATAAATGTACAGTCTTGGAAACCCTAAGGAGCAGGTCTACTCTGTCCTCCAGGGTCACTGTGAGTCAGATTCAACTTGATGGCAGTGAGTTTGGTTAGAATATGAGTATACCATATACTGCCAGAATGAACAAATCAGTTTGGGGGGAACTACAGTGAGAATTTTTGTTGTTGTGAAGTTCCGTCAGTCAGTTCAGTTCTGACCCATAGCAACCCTGTATAGGATTTCCAAGGAGCAGCTGGTGAGCTTGAACCACCAACCTTGCAGTTCAAATGACTTTGCAGTTTGACACATTAGCCCACAGCACCACACCAGAACTCAATGAGAATGGAGTTCTGGTATGGCGCTGTGGGTTAATGCGCCAAACTGTATAGCCATTTGAACTGCAAGGTTGGCAGTTCAAGTTCACCAGCTGCTTCTCGGAAACTCTATACAGGATCGCTATGGGTTGGAATCGACTCGACAACACTTAATAACAACAACAACAAACAGTGATAATGTTTCTTAGAAGCAAGGATGGTGAGGCTCTGTCTTGCTAATGTTGGACACACACCATCAAAAAAGATCAAATTTTTAAAAGAGACATCATGCTGGTAAATATCCTCAATAAAATGATTGACAAGTTGATGGCAACAATTCCAACAGGGCTAAAACACACAGACGATGGTAAGGATGGTGTAGGACAATTTATTCTGTTGTACTTAAGGTTACCATGAATTGGTACCAACTTGATGGAAACCACCACCAACAATAATTTGGTTGTAACCTTGTGTTTGAGTAAGGCAGTGAGGGAATACATTAGAAAAAGGAAGATTGTAGCTCTTGAAGAGTTTTTTATGCTACTATTAAAAAAACTGAATTTATTTGGTAGGCAATGGGAGCCATTGAAAGCTATTCAGGAGAAGAATGGCATACACAAAGTGGTTTATAAATATCTTAATACCTTTGTACAAAAGTGTACAGAGCACTTTCATATGTGTAATCTCTTGTAATCCTCATCAGACATTGTGAGAGAGGCATTATTGTCTCTGTTTCAAAGAAGAAGCGGCTGCTGCTCAGCGAGTTTAAGTGTCTTTCTCCAAATCTCGTAGCTAGTCATTTCTAGAACCTAGAGAGTTGATTCTAGGCTTTCTGACCCCAAGTTCAGTGCTTTTTCAATTATCTTTAAGAATATGAACTTGTGGCCTGATAGCATAAAGTTATAACAATTTCAGGATGAGTTGAAGTCACACATTTAGTAAATTATTAATATCAGGGTTTACAGTTTGTAGTAAAAGTTAGGAGGTGAGGAGTAATGAGGGTTCCAAGCTAGGGTGTTAGCAGAGAGAATAGAAGAATGATTTATATATTAACCTTATCTTTATTTGTAGAATGAAAGTGGCCAAAGGAATGTCAAGCATCAGTGAAGAGTAGTAGCAAAAGTGTTTGCCTTGAGGAATGGAGGTAGGGAGTGGGAAGGGAGGAGAACTCTTAGTTTTCCAGTTCTCTGAAACATGATTATCTAAAATCTGCACCTACCTAAAGGAGAGAAGCTTCTATGTGGGCTCCTTGCTGGGATATATCAGATCACATAAAACTCTGATTGCTCACCATGTGAGCACCCATTATTTGACAATGCAATTGTTGCACAACAAGAAAATCTATAATCTTTTCCAGTTGACAAAGCACTTTCAGAATAGCTCATTTTCTTCTCAAAAAAACCAAGTCATTTATATCATCTCCGTTTTTACAAATGAGATGATTGAAGCTCATTGAGGAGAGGGGACTTGCTTTAGAGTCAAGAGTTTCTGCTTTGTCCAATACAGTAGTCACTAGCCAACTGTGGTGCAGTGAGCACTTATTTCAGATATGATGTGAGTTCAAAATATATAGTGGATTGCAAAGATTTAAAATGAAAAGGGAATGTAAACTATTTCAATAAATTTTTATATTTGATTACATGTTGAAATAATAATATTTTGTTAAATTAATTGCACCTGTTTCTTTTATGATGTCCTGGTGTGGCTTTCACGTGACTATTAGAAAATTTGATGCAAAAATGAATTCAATAAAATGGATTAGCATACTAGCCAAAACAATGGACTCATATATATCAGCAACTATAAGGAGCTCTGGTAGCGTAGTGGTTACGAATCGGGCTGCGAACCTTAAGGTCAGCAGTTCGAAACTACCAGCCGCTCCGCGGGAGAAAGATGAGGCTTTCTACTCCCGTAAAGATTTACACCCTCGGAAACCCTGTACAGGGTCGCTATGGGTCGGAACCGACTCGATGGCACTTAACAACAACAACAACACAGGGTCACTATGAGTTTGAACTGACTCTACATTTAACAACAACAACCACAAATTAGGCAGTGTGTATTCTTTTATTTAATCTTTTGAAAGCCTCATAAGGCAGATATTATCCCTATTTTATAGATGAGCACATTGATGGCGCATGAAGATGGCGCATGTCTGGGCAAGTTTTCAGTCTGTCATACATATGAAACAACTCAACAACTAGAAAATCTAAAAATATGTATGAGGCTTGAATTGCATTTTTATTGAATTATATTTCTGTTCCAGGAAATGCTGCTCTAGACAGGACTTGAAGACTCCAAAGTTGACATCAATTTCATCCATTCAATCCTCCAGAAAGGTTTGTTTTTCAAAAGGTGCAATAATAATGATTATGTTGTTGTTGTTAAGTGCTATTGAGTTGGTTCCAACTCATAGCAACCCTGTATAGGGTTTCCAATGAGCAGCTGGTGATTTTGAACCACCAACCTTGCAGTTCAAACCAATCTTAATGTTGAGAGCTTATCCTATGGCTGTTTTCTAAACCGGTACTGGCTCTGTTGAACTGCTAACCACAATATTGACAGTTCAAACCCACCAGCCATTCAACAAGAGAAAGATGAGGCTTTCTACTTCCATAAAGATTTACATTCCCAGAAACTCTATGAGTCAGAATTGACTCCATGACTGTTAACAACACCACCAGTAACTGTTTTAAGGAATTCTGTGCCAGGACAGCTGTTCAAAGCCACCAGCCGCTCTGTGGGAGAAAGATAATGCTATATACTCCTCTAAAGATTTACAGTCTCCAAACCCCTAGTTATGAGTTAGAGCAAATTCCATGGAGGTGCGTTTAGTTTTGGCTTGGAGTCACTGTTTCTAAGCACTTTACATGCATTAAATAGTTTAATTTTCATCATAATTTGATGACCTGATCCTTATTTTTATCCTCAATTTTCAGATGAGAAACAAAAAGGTTAGTTAACTTTTCCAGAGTCACAGACAAGGTGGTGGAGCCAGCTTTCAGACTTAGACAGTCTGCCTCCAGTTCCTGGGCTCTGCCTGAGCTCTTCATTATTGGGAATGTCTAATGACTGCCTCTGTTGGGTAAATCCCAAAAAGACATTGTGTTTGGGTTGCCTTTTATTCTTGAACTACCACAACTAAAGGAGCTCTGGTAGTGTAGTGGTTACGAATCAGGCTGCGAACCTTAAGGTCAGCAGTTCGAAACTACCATCTGCTCCGCAGGAGAAAGATGAGGCTTTCTACTCCCGTAAAGATTTACACCCTAGGAAACCCTGTACAGGGTTGCTATGGGTCGGAACCGACTCGAAGGCACTTAACAACAACAACAACAACCACAAA
>NW_006408566.1:7494666-7495899 GCF_000296735.1 Chrysochloris asiatica
GTTAAGTGCCGTGGAGTCGGTTCCGACTCATAGCGACCCTGCACAGGGTTTCCGAGGCTGTAAATCTTTACGGGAGCAGAACGCCTCATCTTTCTCCCACGGAACTGCTGGTAGTTTCGAACTGCTGACCTTGCGGTTCACAGCCCAATTCGTAACCACTACGCTACCAGAGCTCCTTAGTGGAACTTAATTTCAAATCCAGACTGAATCCCCAAATCTACTGAAACAGTTGGCCCAGTATTGGTGTCGTTCTTGTTAGGTGCCGGCGAGTTGGTTATGACTCATAGGGACTCAATACACAACAGAAGCAAACACTGCCTAGTCCTGCACTATTCTCACAATCCTTGTTATGGCTAAGGCCAGCATTGCTGCCACTGTGTCAGTCTATCTAGTTGGGTGTCTTCCTCTTTTTTGATGAACCTCTACTTTACCAAGCATGATGTCTGTTTACAGTGACTATGTCCTCTTGTTGGAGTCCTAGTGTGGCACTGTAGGATAAGCACTGGACTGCAAGGTTAGTTTGAATTACAAAGTCAGTGGTTCAAGCTCATCATCTGTTCCTTGGAAACCCTATACAGGGTACGTGAGATGAAGTCTTGCCACCCTCACTTCTAAGGAGCATTCTGGCTGTATTTCTTCCAATACAGATTTGTTTGTTCTTCTGTAGTTCAACGCACTTTCAATATTCTTTACCAATAGCCCAACTTAAATGCATGAATTCTTCTATGTCTTCCTGATTCATTGTCCAGATTTTACAAGCATATGAGGTGATTGAAGATACCATGACTTGGGTCAGGTGCTCCTTAGTTTTCAAAGTGACATCTTTACTCTTTAATACTTAACTCTTCAGAGTTCTGAAAATTTGTTGTTTATAAAATCTTTCAGGGATGCCCAACCTCATCCAGGCTTGGGGGTATCCTCCTTATCTGAGTCTTCCAATATTAACACTTTTCTTGTTTTGTTTTGTTTTCAATATGACAATCTCATCTCCTCAGTGTGTCCTGGGAGTTGAGGTACTCAGGGAAGTTGAGAAGAAAGATGGGGATTAAATTAAAACAATATTTCCTTTAGGCCATTCATCTCATCAGTCCCTGCTTCTTCCAAATCATACTTTATTCAACAATGTAGATTGCAATCACTTAATTTTTGTTGTTGTTAGTTGCCATTCAACCAGCTGCAATTCATGATGATCTTATGTATGGGGATAAGTAAACAAGTGTTGCTACAAAATTA
>NW_006408566.1:7499904-7509462 GCF_000296735.1 Chrysochloris asiatica
TGGCTCAATGGTACTTACCAACAAGAACAAAACAAATGTGTGCCCTGAAGAATTTCTTAGCAGACATCTATGCAACTCAGGACTATGTCTGAAATGGGATGGGTGGATTTTAGGGAATGCACGGGTGGTGGGAGTAGGAAGAAGAACAACAGTAGGAAATTCACAGATTATTGAGGTGATTTATGGGATTTGGGATGATTCAATAAGAACCAATTCATGTAAACGAAGGCATAAAGAATAAAGACAAGTGACTGTAGGTTGAGGTTTTTTGAAGTATGTGTGCAGTGTGGTAGGAAAGGCTAAGAGTATGCTTTCTGCAGCCTCTGTAGTTAGACAAGCAGTTGCTTTATGTGACAGACTCAGAACTTCCAACTAGCATACAAAAAAATATAAAATTAGGCCCAGGTTTCATGGCAACCCAGCTCGACACAGTAGCAAACAAGAATTGTTTGAAAATGAGAGAAAAAAACCAACGTTGTGTATATATGTCACAGCTAGCTGGCTTTCCTTTGGCCAATTTCTCCTAATTTAGCAGTACTTCCGTTCCTGCCCTAATTTCCCCTGGTTTGTAAAAGACGTCACTTAACTGAACTCAGCCTCAGACTTTAGAAAAACAACATTTAATGTTTTCAGCGATGATTTTCTTGGCATTTCTACCTCTGAAGAATTTTACTCAATTCCGATTTCTCCTTTTCATTCTTGAAAGATCATAGCTATCACTTGTACTTTTCCCCTGTTTCAACCTTTCTAATGGTACAATGCAGTGTCTGTTTAAATGTGATTAAAGATTTCAGTGTTTCCTTTAAATCAATATTTACCAGTGAAATTCTGCCAACATAAATGTGCAGGCCGGGTAGAAAATATTGGCTTAAATCAATCTCCCACTGAATACACACATACAGACAAGGACCGTAAATGTTTTGAGTGTCATTTATGACATTCTGGTCTTTTTTTTTGCCAACTTAAAAATGTATCACAATTATTTAACACAGATGCTAAACAGTTTTAAAACAGATGACTTTTTTTTTTTAAGTTTTCATTGTGAATTGAGTGATAATTTACATGGAAGAACATCAGTTTTACAGTCATCATTTCATTGCAATGATTACAATCTCTTCCATGCGTCTTCATTCACAGTATTTGCTTCTAACAGATGACTTTTTAAGTTGTTTTCTTATCAGCTCTGAGTTTTGTTTTGTTTTTGTAGTTTGGTTTGTTTTTGTTTTATTGATTCTTTAGGCATTTATCACATAATGTGATACAATTTAGTTTAAAAGCTTTCCTTGAATTAATGAGAATTAGCACAGTCTCGGAAACCCTGTACAGGGTCGCTATGAGTCGGAACCGACTCCACGGCACACAACAACAACAACAACAACAAGCATTATTTAGAGCAGCAATGGAGTCCTGGTGTAGCAGTGTAGGAGAAGTACTGGACTGCACGGTGGGTTTGAACTGCAAGGTGGGCAGTTCAGATTCACCAGTTGCTCCTCAGAAAACCTATGCGGGGTGGCTATGAGTTGGAACCAACTCAATGGCACTTAACAGTAACAACAGAGCAGCAATGGGCTCACCCGTTAAAAATTGTGAGGATGGTTTTCTTCTGTGGTGCACAGATTACTATGACTCCATGGCACCTAATAACAACAAAGTAATTGTAATCAAGAAAATTCTGAACTAAAAAAAAATTTTAAAAGATTATATCACAAACCTTATTGCAGAAATATGCTTTCAAAATAGCCATTTGGAGAGTGCTCAGGAGCTCTGGTAGCTTAGTGGTTAGGAGTCTGGCTGCTAATCTCAAGGTCAACAGTTCGAAACTACCAGCTGTTCCGTAGGAGAAAGATGAGGCTTTCTGCTCCCATAAAGATTTACAGCCTCAGAAACCCTATGCAGGGTCACTGTGAGTCAGAACCGACTCTAAGGCACATAACCACCACCAAAGCAATCTTACTGAATGACGGCTTTAATTTAACAAACATTGAATTGAATTTATTCACTGACTGAGTTTATTGAATGAATGAATTACTGCTACACTTTGAATGAATTTCAAATAGTTGTAAATGTTTTTCTGAAACCAAATAGCCCAGGCAACCAGCAAAGAGAATGTCCCAGCTGGAACCTGGTAGGCATAGCCTCAGAAAAGACCCTGAGAATGTGGAGAGTGAGTGAGATTTATGTGGCCACTGCTGAAGACCAAAGCCTTAGTGAAGACGTTGAATTGCACGGTTCCTATACCAAACTTCCTCTTAGGTAGGGAGGGCTGGGTCTGAGATGGGGAATGGGGGATGACTCATATATAAACAAATAAACAAACAAACAAACAAACAAACAAAAAGGTCGTTGAAATTGCTAATGACAAACCCTGAACTGTACTAGGTAAACAACAGTCATTTAATAAAAGCTTGCTTTACGAGCAAGTGATATCAGATGGATTGTTGTTGTTAAGTGCTGTCTGGTTGGGTCCGACTCATAGAGAGACCTTATACAGGTGTCTGAGGAGCATCTAGTGGGTTTGAACTGCTGACCCTACGGTTTGAAGTCCAGTGCTGCTCCTACAGCACCACACCAGGATTAATCTCTTTGTGGGGTTGAGTATGGAATTTTCCAACTGGAACTTAGGGGGCAAAAAAAATATTTGTGTCCCATAGTGATAAAATCCCCTTTATTATTTTGCCTATCTCCAAAAGCTCGAGAGCCCATGTTTCAAAAACTGGAAGATCATAAAAGGATAGGTAAGATGGATGGATGTAAATCATAGCACCCATACAAAAGAATCTACCCTGCACATAATATCTCTAATCTTCAAAACAACTTTGTGAAGTGGATTTTATGTGATCAATGTGTAGATGAGAAAACAGGTCTGAAAGGAAATGATGGGCGAGGTTGGAAAGGTGATTTGATTGTTGGGCTTAGTGACAACTTTCTGTGAGGGGTACAGGACAGGAGAAGACACAGTCCTTGTCACTGTATTTGTGTGGCTCAGGAGGGAGGCAGGAACACATAAGGTACAAAGCCGCAAAGGCAAATCATGGACTGCAATTTGGACCATCAGAGAAAATCTAACAACAGCAAAGTTGTGCTTGTTCTTTGAACAGATTCTCCTCGTCCACACACACACAAAACACCCAACAAAACAATTCCAAATCCCTTGTTAGCTGATTCATAACCGTCCTGTCTTTGTTGTTATTAAGTGCAATCGAGTCCGTTCCAACCCATAGCGACCCTATGTAGGGTTTCCGAGAAATGACTGGTGAGCTTGAACCGCTTGCTTTCTGGTTCAAATGACTTTGCAGTCTGGCTCATTAACTCACAGCACCACTCCAGGACTCCAACCATCCTATGTTGTTGTTGTTAAGTGCCGTTGAGTAGGTTCCGACCCATAGCGACCTTGTATAGGGTTTTCAAGGATCAGCTGGTGAGCTTGAACCGCCGACCTTGCAGTTCAAATGGCTTTGCAGTCTGGTGCATTAACTCACAGTGACACACCAGGACTCCAACCATCCTATAGGACAGAGTAAAACTACCCCATAATTTCCAAGATGGTAAATCTTTATGGAAGCAGACTGCCACATTTTTTCTGGCAGAGCAGCTGATGGGTTCAAACTGTCAACCTTTCAGTTAGCAGCTGAGTGCTTTAACCACTGTGTCACTAGAGACCCAGTTTTGAACAGAGCAGTTACTTAATGCACATTGTTTACAACTGAACTAAATGTAATTAAAAGATATTTAACAGTTATCATAGGAAGAAAGGCATGGAGAACAAAATGAAATGTAAAGCATTGAAGAGAGAGATGAAGAACAAAAGTTAGTGAGTCAGGATGGGGACAGATTATGAAGTCAGGAAGGGGTCTGAGTTTGATTCAGAAACAGGAGCTATTGTAGGTTAATGAACTGGGGGAAGGAATGAGGAAAGAGGGAATTTTGAACAATATGCAACAGTGCTGTCAATGGGGAGAGGTAAGGGTCAGGGAGATCTATGAGTGAAACAATGAAGCCTCTAAGACAGGCAGTTACAACAGGATGGATAAGAAGAATTAAATTTTAAGCCATGTCTTGAAGGAAAAAACAACCAATCAATATGTTTTCATAAAAGGTGGGCAATAGAACACTTGAGAAAAGGTGTCCAAAATTACTACCAAGGCTCCAAGCCTTGGAGTGGGAACCAGAGTGGAACTGCTGGCAGATATGAGGGACTGGAAAACATGTTAATGTGGATCACATTGTGTTTGATGTGATTCCCTTATGATTATAAGGATTTGGGGTGGGTCTCTAGAATGTGAATGCATTTTCAAGTAAGGGACTACTGCAAAGGATTAAAGGTCAAAAGTTATGAGCACACACTCCCTGGGCCTGACTCTCTCAGGACATGTGTGGTTATTAAGTGCCATTGAGTCAATTTTGACCCATAACCACCCTGTTTAGGGTTTCTGAGGAAGAGCTGGTAAGCTTGAGATGCTGACCTTGTGGTTTAAACTGACCGTACAGTCCAGTGCTTTAATCCAAGGGCATGTGTACCACCTTCTAATTGGTTCCTGAAGAAAGGCTCGTAAGAAATACTTAGAAAAGATTCTCCAGTTTATTTCACCTACTCCTTGTTCTTCTCCACTTCCTCCTTCCCCATTTCCTCAGTTCTCAGTTGCCACACACTCAAAGCAAAGCTATGAGTGATATATGTCTTGGATGATTTCCAGCTCTGCAGGGCACAAGCCTAATGAGAGAGATTTCTCTCTCCTCAAAGTGTGCAAAGAACCAAGCCAAATCCTCCAGTGTGGAAAGGATCATTAAAGCCAGAAGCACCCATTAAAGTTGAGAGACCATGCGTAACCCAACTTCTTTGTAACAGGCTAAGAGATAAAGGCCAGAAAGGAACTGACACTGCCAAGATCACACAGCCATTCCCTCCCTGGAACTGCAGGAACCAGTTTTGAATTTTTCCAGAACCTGTTGGTGCTACTTCACTGTGCCTCCCCAGTGACTGGCAATATTTAGTACTATTCAATTCAGTTGGAAACTTAATAGGTGTCCGTCCCTACGCTGGCTCAGAGGATTCCAAGGAGGGTAAATATAACCCCCACTCCTCTGGAGCAGTTTACAGTCTGGAAACACTGTTTTGAGACTAGAAGTAATTATTTCTGCTTTGGTGGAGGTACTGGCAATGGCTTTCTGGAGGAAATTATACCATGGCCGAGTTTTAAAGGAAGAATAGGAACTTGCAGAGCAGAAAAAAGTGAAAGAATGTAAATGCAATCCAAGCAGAAGGAACAGCATGTATCAAAATAAAGGGCAGACACTCTATGGTGCTCGGGGGTTCAGTATTTTATGGCAATTGAGGGAAGAGGAAGGACAGTAGGCGAGGCAGACCGTTTAATACAGGAATTAAAAATACAGGGATGGAGAAGAAAAAAAGATATCCACAGGGCACCAGAGTGACGCTCTAGAGTTTATAGTCAGAATCAGAGCTATTTAAAGGGCCGTAGAGCAGTTGGAGTCTTGGTATGATGCTGTAGGATAAATACTGGACCACAAGGTCGGTTTGAATGGCAAGGATGGCAGTTTAAACCCACCAACTGCTGCTCAGAAATCCTGTATAGGGTCACTATGAGTTGGAACCAATTTGATGGCACTTAATAATAACAATAAAGAGCTCTGGTAGCATAGTGGCTATGAATCAGGCTGTGAACCTCAGGCTGTGAACCGCAAGGTCAGCAGTTCGAAACTACCAGCTGCTCCGTGGGAGAAAGATGAGGCTTTCTGCTCTCGTAAAGATTTACAGCCTTGGAAACCTTGTTCAGGGTCGCTATGGCTTGGAACCGACTCGACGGCACTTAACAACAACAACAAACAATAATAATAGAGCAGTTCATATTTTTGTTTTTGCTTTTGAAAAGGGCTAGATAGTAAATAGTTGAGGTTTGTAGGTCACATCATTTCTGTTGTAAATACTCAACTGTGCTGTTTTAGCACAATAGTAGTCATGACAATACATAATGGGTGTATCTGTGTTCCAATAACAGAGATACTTGCAAAAACGGGTGGTCATCCTGTTTATTTGCAAAAAACAGGTAATCATCTCATGGGCCCGATTTTATGACCCCTTGCTATACAGACATCCTGAGACTCTGAAGTCATTGTATTTCTTAATATCTGTGGTAGGCAGAGTAATGACCTCCCAAAGATGTCCATATACCTGCAACATTTGAATATATTATATTACATGGCAAAGGGGAATTAAGGTTGCTCATCAGCTGACCTTAACATGGGGAGATTGTTTTGGATTTTATGAGTGGGTCTAATATAGTTAAGTGGGCCTAATAATTATGTTAAGTGTCGCTGAATCAGTTCCAACTCATAGTGACTCTGTATAGGGCTTCTGAGGAGTGGCTGGTGAGTGTGAAATGCCGACCTTGCAGTTCAAATTGACCTTGTGGTCCAGCGTTTATCTCCAGTGCCACACCAGAATTAAGGCTCTGAAATCTGTAAGAGGCAAATAGTGTCAGGATGATGGAATGTGGGAAAGACTTGACTGGCCAAGGAATGTGGGTAGCTTCAGGAAGTTGGAAAAGTTAAGAAAACGGGTATTTCTCTTGAGCATCCTGAAAGAAACACAGCCCTACAAACACATTGATGTATGTTTTTAAGGAGCTCTGATAGCATAGTGGTTACGAATCCGGCTGCGAACCGCAAGGTCAGCAGTTCAAAAATACAAGCAGTTCCGGGGGAGAAAGATGAGGCTTTCTGCTCCCATAAAGATTTACAGTCTTGGAAACCTTGTTCACGGTCGCTATGAGTTGGAACCGACTATACAGCACATAACAACAACAACAACAAGTTTATGTAGGAGCCCTGGTGTGATACTATGGGTTAATGTGCTGGACTGCAAGGTTGGTTTGAACTGCAAGATTGGTGGTTCAAGCTTACCAACCGCTCCTTGGAAACCCTATACAGGGTCACTATGAGTTGGAATCAACTCTTTGGCACTTAACAACAACAATAAATTTATGTAGGAGTCTTAGTATGGCACTGTATGATAAGTATTAGACTGCTAACCTCAAGGTCAGCGGTTCAAACTCAGCAGCTCCACCTTGGAAGCCCTCTTCAAGGTCGCTTTGAATTGGAATTGACTTGACAGTAGTTAAAAACAAAGTTTATATAATTTGTCACAACAGCAGTAGAAAACAAATACAATACTCATGTGCATTAAAACTTCTAAACATTCTGGAGAAAACCAATCCACCAGTATTAAGAACATAGGCTCAACATCCACTTTAGTACCTTCATGAAAAGAGTAGGTTAAAGAAAATTTAGATTTGGATGTGGGGGAAAGTAGGCGGTGCTTTGGGGGAATGTTTATAATAAGGTGCTGCTTTGATGTGAAGCAGTTTTATGGGTCCCTGGTGAAACACAAGAAGCACTGAAATGAAATTTTTCTTTAGTTATACTTCTCTAGAGGCCCCAAGACCCATACATTTGGAGATTTAAAACTAATAAAAGAGAACTTCCGTGTATGAGGGTAAGCATGAAAGCCCCAGAGCAGGTCCTGGTATGCAGTGCACTGAGTGGGGAAGTGGGCTGTCAGAAATCACTCCCTGACTTTCTATTCCTCTGGCATAGAACCACCTTGGGCCCCACCCCACCCCCACTGTGCCACTGTACCATTGACGTCATTAGAAATGCAGTTTGCCACTTGGAAATGTGTGTTATGAGGGAAATGAGAATATGATGCTGGTGACATTTGGCAAAGGTGATAACATTTCAAAGTAGAGTTTGAGCAGGCCTGGCATCTATCTCTCAGAGATAATTGCTGGGAAACACTCGCTGAGGTATATGGGTCAAGGTTAAGAAGATCTCTTCAGTGAACTGCTATGGCTGGGGCTGGAGGCAGTTCCATATTGTAAACATCTTGATAGCAAAGGCTTCTCCACAGCACCTATGCCAGTGTCTTGTATTCTGCATGGTGACAAATAAAATGAATGGATAAAAAGAAAGAGACCACAAGATAGGTCCTGTTGTAAAAATGATGATTCTCATAACACATTCAATAAGTACATTTCAATTTAGAAAATACTCTCTCATACATTATCTCAAATAACCCTCATTAGGAAGTTATGAAGTGAGTATTAATAAAATCACTTTGCTGCAGAAGAAAATGGTTTCATATTAATTTCTAGGAGGTAGAAACACTAGAGCTTGAACCCAGGTCTTTAGCTTCTTAGACTGGAGCACGGCATCAGCCCACAATGATTCCTTCTTTCTTCTGTAAACACTGAGGGTCTACTATGCACCAAACAACTATGGTCAAGGTTCCATGGATACAAAATTCACGAAGACAAGGTGCCAGATTTGGAGGAGAGAGCAGTTTAGCAGAGGATATAGTCATATAAATGTGTAAATCTGATGCAACCTAATACTAAGACATTCATTAAGTCCTCATTATGTGCCAGACACTAGACTAAAGACTTCACACATGTTATTAATGTCTACAACAACTTTATGCTTTGTTATTATGGTTCCCCTTAACAGATCAAGTTTAGTCATTAAGTACCTAGTGTTACTCTTGATCCTTATTTTCCCTTTTTTTTTTTTTTTATTGTTGTAGACTGTATATAACACAATATTTACCATTTTAAAGTGTACAATTCTGTGACATTAATTACATTCACAGTATTGTGCAAGTCTTACCATGATCTATTTCCAAAACTTCACCAACCCAAACAGAAACTCAGTACCCATGAAGCAATCTAATTCTCGCTTGGCTCCAGATCTCACACTCTTAACTATCTTGTGCTATCTTGGTACAAGCACTAGTTGAGTTTTATTCCAGGGGCAGTGAGAGTACAGAGAAAACATGGATTGACTAGGGAGAAGTGGACTATGTGCCTAGACTGCAGTGCAGATAAATGAACCGGGTCATTTAAAAACTATCTGTATGTTTGGTCTTTGGCTTTCAAAAACAAATATGAAAAGAGAGTGTTACAGAAGTTTAATTCTACTTAAAAATATTTTTCGCATTCCCAGGACAATGCTGTGTATTAGGCACACAGCGTCATCCTGGGAATTGAGTGAAGAGCAAGATTCAAGCCCAACTCTTTGTTTTTTTCTTCTTTTTACTTTTTTACTTTCAACCAATCATGCATTTTATTTCATTTCATTGATTACACTCCCCTCCCTATAACAACAGTTACCCAGCTTCCACCGTGTGACTTCCCTTTTACATCTTATTTTTCCCAAATGAACAAAGCAAAATATTTGATGTACACATACAAAACAAAAAATGTATCTATTCATTTAAATGTCCACAGGGCACATTTTGCAAGGCAGCCTCCTGCCCGCAGGCCCACAGTCTTTCTCAGTCCATAGGCCTCTGCCATAGTCTCTGCTGTCCTCACTTTTCTCGGTAGGATCTTACTGTCCACTCATGCGCTTCCCTCTTTTTTTTTTTTACTTTTTTTTTAATTAAATGTTTTTATTTTGGATTGAGTGAAAGTTTACAGGGCACATCATCAGCTTCACATTCAACCATTCATATAGCTTGTTTCATTACATTGATTATTATCC
>NW_006408566.1:7511372-7522690 GCF_000296735.1 Chrysochloris asiatica
TAGCCATCCTGGCCTCCAAGGAGCACTTTGGCTGCACTTCTTCTAAAATAGATCTATTGGTTCTTTTGGCAGTCCATGGCACTTTTAGTATTCTCCTCCTACACCACAACTCAAAGGCATCAATTCTTCTACGATCTTCCTTATTCACTGTCCAGCTTTCACATCCATAAGAGGTTATTGAAAATACCATGGCTTGGGTCAGTGCACCTTAGTCCTCAAGCTGACATCTCTGCCTTGATTCCTACTTGTTTTGTTTTGTTTTTGGTGTATGCAAAAACATGTAGGAATATGTAATCATTTAAACATCCAAGGGGCACATTCTGCAGGCCAGCCTACTGCCCGCCAGCACACAGCCTTTCTGTGTCCTCAGCTGCATGAGCTCTCCATGCCATCAACTCTGCCACAGCCCTGGTGTCACTGCTTCTCTGGCTAGGGTCCCACATTCCAAACTTATGCTCTTCCCTCTTGATGTTCCTAGGGTCCTTTGTTTCTGGAATATAAGATTAACTACTCCCCCCTTTTTGTTATACAATTTATACTTTTACAGTTGTGACAATTGCAGTTAGTCATGATAACAATGAATCACTATTGAATCAAAAGAATTCTATTCCCATCGCCTTTCACCAGATCCATCAGTTGTTGTTATTGATAAGTGCTGTCGAGTCAATGTCGACCCATAGCAACCCTGTATAGGGTTTCCAAGGAGCGACTGGTGAGCTTGAACCATTGACCTTACAGTTCAAATGACTTTGCAGTCTGACGCATTAGCCCACAGCGCCACACCAGGGACTCCATACCTATCTAGACAAGATGAAAACTCTTGAGTGGGGATTCTACCTTCCCCCTCACCCTCTGAAACTAAACTCTCTTTTGAAAAGTTTTAAGACTTCGTGCCTTCATAGTCTCCCAATTTTAGGTAGGCAATGTCTTAATCTCCGCATTTTAGGTAACCAATGTCTCAAAAGCCCAATTCTTATAGGATCTAACAACCCTGCATTTATTTGCACTGAGAGTAGAGGTGAAGCAGCCTGTTAAGGCAGTGTGGTGTTGAAGAAAAAGCTCTGATTTGGGAATTGGGAGACTGAGTTCTAGTCCAGCTATATCACCAGTTCACCCTAGAGAAACCTCGCAGAGTTTCGGTTCTTCAACAATGAAAGGTGGTATTAGAACAGATGATCTAGTGGACTCCTTGAATTCTGATGTTTTATTCATCCAATACTCATTAAGGGTTGCCCGCAAAGGTCTTACCTGGAAGGGCAGTGTGAGATGTACCAAAAACCAAACCCAGGCCACTGCCATGGAGTCAATTCTGACTCACAGCAATCCTTCGGATTAGAACTACTTCTTGGGGTTCTGAGACTGTACATTGATATTGATGTAGACAGTCTCATCTTTCTCCCACAGAGTGGCTGGTGTGTTGAAACTGTTAACCTTGTGGTTAGCAATCCAACGCTTAAAGCACGGTGCCACCAGAGCCTGTAGTATAGGAATTGGAGATAGTAATTCACTTCAGAGGACCTCCGACCTGAGGTTCCTTTGGCACCTGAATCCTATAAATAACCAGAAGCCACATGGTATGGGCTGCCTGGGTCCCAGGTCTGTTGTCTACTGACACTCTCTGCATGAGTTCCTTCAAGTAATGAAACCTCCAACCAGTGAGTGAGCTGCACAGTTGTACCTCAGGAATTCAACATGTGGCAGATGCTTTGTACATCAACAGCACTTAGGGGCTGCTTGAAATGATTAGATTATTATTATTATTATTGACATTGGATGACCAGCACGATCTATTGGGAATAGTTTGTGTGTAAGGTACCATGAAGAATATTTCACTTACAATGAAATCTAAGTAGTATTATCTTCACTCTGTAGACACATCTGTGGCTCGGGGAGGTTAAATCACTTGGGGAGGGCAATGGTGGTTCAGGGGCAGCATGCTCAGTTTTCATGCAGGAGACCCAGGTTTGATTCCTGATTCCCAGTCAATGCACCTCATCCAAGGCCCTCTTCTTCAGTGGAGAGGTGCATATTGCTATGACTGCTGACCAGGTTTCTGTGAAGTTTCCAGATTATGGAATAGGAAGAAAGGCCTGATAATCTACTTTTGAGAATTAGTCCATGATAAGTCTATGGATCAAAATGGTGTGATCCGAAACAGGGGGATGGTGCATGCAAGAGTGGGCAGAATTTTGTCTCCATGAATAAAAACAACTAGGTCATACAGACACTAAGTGGTAGAGCCGGTACTCTCATTCAGGACTCTCTGGCTCCAAAGCTACAGCTCTTCATCATCCTGCTAAACTTTGGTACAATCTGTGAGGCATCCATTTCTTTCACTTTGACCTACAATTAGCAGCTACAAAGGATGCCCACCTAGTAAGAATCATAGCTTTCGTTTGCCTTAAAATTTGCAAAAAGTACCACATGTATCACATCCTCTGACTCTCACAGCAGCCCCTGGAGCTAGATGGAACATTATGTACATTTTACAAAAGAAGAAACAGTCTCAAGGGAGGTAAATATCAGAGGTTTCATAAACCCACTTGCTAAAGTAATCCCAGAGACCCTAGGTGACACTGAGGGCTAACTGTTCAACCCTAGCAGAAAGGTTGGCTGTTTGGGACCATCCAGAGGTATGCTGGGAGACAGATAGGCTGATCTGCTGCTGAAAGATCAGTCTTGAGAACTCTAAGGAGTAGTTCTATTTGCCCACATGGGGTAGATATGAGTCGGTATTGACTCGATGGCAACTAACAAGTACTAGTCACGTGCTTGTCTAAGGTTTCTGACCACTCTCAGACATCATTTTTTTCAGAACATTATGTCTTGTGTCTTAAACTGCAGCCAGAGATTTGTATTTATACTTCAGAATAGTTACTACAGGGCCTTCCCAGAGAGATATTACCCAATGGCAACTGATGTTTCCTTAAATCTTCTTCCAGAACTTAGAGCACATCAACTAAGAATACAACTAAGAATAGCTCGGTGAGTCTAAAGTGCCAAGCCCTCGTTATGATACAATTTTCTTCTTTCAAAATGCCAGTATATCCTTGAATTCTATTCTCTGTATTGAGTTGACAATATGTATGTAAATGACATTCAGTATTTTGAACTTTCTCTCTATAAGGCTGTATAGCATAGACCATGCAGAACTGCCTCATAAATTCTGGGCAAGCACTGTCTAAATGCAATCTTAACATAGCTCTGTAAATATAAGAAATAATGTGCCATTTCTTTCCCTTTTTAACACCTGAAAAACACAGAAAATAAATGTAGGAAATATTTTGTTTATCTGCCTCAAATAATTTGACTCTCCTCCTATTGTTGTTGTTAGGTGCCACCAAGTTGGTACGGACTCATAGTGACTTTATACAGAGCAGAACGAAACACTGCCTGATCCTGGGACAACCTCACTACTGTTGCCACGCTAGAGTCCATTGATGCTGCCACTTGACCAATCCATCTCGTTGGGGGTCTTTCTCTCTTTCTCTGTCCCTCCACCTTACCAAACATGACACCCTATTAGACAGTAGTAATTTTTGCAAGGTTATATTAGGGGTTAAAACAATTGGAACAATACCACTGACCTACGGTCGTTAAGTGGATTCTGACTCATAATGACTCTGTAGGGCCGAGCAGAACTGTTCCATAGGGTTTCTGAGACAACAAATCTTTAACAGAAGCAGATAGCGTCATCTTTCTCTGACAAAGCAATTGGTGGATTTAAACCATAGACTGTATAGTTAGCAGCCCAGCACTTAGACCGCTGTGCTACCGAGTCTTCTTAATTGGAACAACAGCTATCATAATAACAATGATGAATCTCACAAGCACAGTATTGAGTAAAAGAAACTAGGTGTTTAAATAGTACATGCAAAGAAAGGATAATTCAGTCTATATAAATTCAAAAATAGGCAAAGGCTAATCTATGATTTTAGAAATCAAGACAGTAGTTAGCTTGAGGGCTTAGTGACTGGGACGGATGCAAGAGGCTCTTCCATGGAGCTGCTGGTAATCTATTTCTTGGTATTGGTTCCAATTAAATCATGTGTTCATTTTATGAAAATTCACTGACCTCTCTGCCTGTGATTTGTGCACTTTTCTCAGAATATTATACAAGCATTTCAATAAAAAGTTTCTGGAAAAAATTAATTAGTTCTCTAATTCCTGGGACATCAACATCTATAAATAGTGCCTTTATTCTCTGTCTCTTCTGATTCACTTTGGACCTTATTATTTCTCACTTGGAGTCCTGGTGTGGTGATGTAAGATAAGCACTGGACTACTAACCACAGGTTGGCAGTTCAAACACACCAACTGCTCCTCAAAAACCCTATACAAGGTTTATATAAGTCTGAATCAATTTGATGGCATTTAACAAATATTTACCCCTTGGTAAAAAAATTCTAACTATAATCCCAAAATTCCTTTTCTGACTTCGAAAGTGAATCAGGTCCAAAGTGCATCAGAAGAGACAGAGAATAAAGGCACTCTCTATGTGGTGCTGCAAAAGGAGCTCTGGTAGCGTAGTAGTTACGAATCAGGCTGTCAACCTCAAGGTCAGCAGTTTGAAACTACCAGCTGTTCCGTGGGAGAAAGATGAGGCTTTCTGCTCCTGTAAAGACTTGCAGCCTCGGAAGTCCTGTGTAGGGTCATTATGAGTCGGAACCAACTCCACAGTACTTAACAGCAACAACAATGTGGTGCTGTGGGTTAATGTGCTGGACTGCAAAGTCAGTTTGAACTGCAAGGTGGGTGGTTCAAATTCACCAGCCACTTCCTAGGAAACCCTATACAGGGTCGCTATGGGTCAGAACCAACTCGATGGCACTGAACAACAACAACCAATCTGTTTGGAGTCCTGGTATGGCACTGTGAGTTAATGAGCTGGACTGTAAGGTCTGTTTGAACCACAAGGTCGGCGATTTAAGCTCACCAGCCACTACCCTGCAGAGGGTCGCTATGAGTTGGAACTGACTCAATGACACATAACAACAACAACAACCAGTCTGTTTGGCTCTTTACCTTACATAAAACGCATTAAAAGTTATGCTGAAAAACAAAGCAAAAAAACCCACTTACCATCACCTGGAATTTCCTGGGAAACCCACATTGTGAATTTTTCTCTCTTGCATTTATATAACTGGAAAGTGTCAACACTATGTTAATCAGGTCTACCACAAAATGGACTATCCTAACCTCAGCTGGAAGTCCTGACGTGGTGCTGCTGGACTGCTAACCAGCAGGTCGGTGGTTCAAATCTTAGAAATTCTATACAGAATCTCTATGATTCAGAACCAAGTCTACAGCACTTAACAACAGCAACACAACCTTAGAAACTCTATACAGGGTTGCTATGAATCAGAACCACCACCACCACTCCATCTAAATTGGCACCTCATTAACATTCTAAATTTCCTTTCCTTTCACACTAGATATCCTATTGGTGTTGTTGAGTGTCATCAAGCCCTTCTGGACTCATTTGCTGTTGTGTTGTTAAGTGCCACTGAGTCGGTTCTGACTCATAGCAACCCTGTATAGGGTTTCCAAGGAGCAGCTGGTAAGTTTGAACCACTAACCTTGTGGTTCAAATTGACCTTGCTGTCCAAAGCTTTATCCCACAGTGTCATACCAGGACTCCTTTGGACTCACAGTAACCCTGTATCCCAGGGGTGGGAAATGTCTGGCCAGCCCCTTGAATATTATTTATTACATTATATTGAATAATATATTACAGTATATATAATATATAATTTATGTACTACATATGTAACATATATTGTATTTATTATATTGACCATTATATTACATTGGATAGTATTTTATTATACACTGGATGTGAAGTTCAGATGTAGGTAAAGGCCGGTATTCGATGCCCAACGCTTCAATTAAGGAATTCAATGCGTGTTGTCAATATTATTCATTAGAATTCAATTCTACAAATAAAATGTATTCATAGAAATGGTAGGAAAGGTGCAAGAAAGCATATGTTACAGCTTTAGTCTATAAAAAAAAACTGAAGAAGAACATCTGTAGGAAAAGAGGTAAATGTTTCTCAAATACATTGTGTGAATACTAGCCCTACTGTGAGCCACCTAGTCAACCTTGGGCAAGTTATTCAGTCTAATATTCCACATTATGAATTAAATGGTGTCCTCCAAAAGATGCATTGAAGTCCTAAAATAAACGTGATAGTTAATTTTATGTGTCAACTTGGTGAGGAGTTGGATCCCAGTTATTTGATTATCGCTAGTTTAATTGCTGTCATGAAATAGTTAGAGTTTATTAGGTCAGCTGACCCTGGGTAAATCACAGAACCTTCCAAATGGTAATGGCAATGTAAGGTCATGTAATGCAAAGCAATGAAATGACCTTACATTTAATGTAATATAAGAATCGTTCCTAACGCAATCTAAGATGATGCAATTAGATTGTTTAGGAAAAGTCTTGATGTCACACCAGTGTAAGGTAGCTCCTAAAACGAATCACTTCTGAGTTATGAAAGCACAAGGCTAGGCAAAAATTGTTGTTGTTGTTAAGTGCCATCGAGTCAGTTCCAACCCATAGCGACCCTGAACAGGGTTTCTGAGGCTGTAAATCTTTACGGGAGCAGAAAGCCTCATCTTTCTCCCGTGGAGCAGCTGGTAGTTTCGGACTGCTGAACTTGCAGCTCGCAGCCCGATTCGTAACCAGTACGCTACCAGAGACACAAATAGGGGTAGATAAATAGCATGTGAGGATCATCTAAAAGCAAAGGAAAGCCAAATGATCAGTGGCAGACACCAGAATAAAAAGCAACAGAGAGAATAGCTTTGGTAGCATAGTGGTTACAAGATGGGCTGCTAATTTCAACGGCAGCAGTTTGACACTACCAGCTGTTCTGCAGGAGAAAGCTGAGGCTTTCTGCTCCGGTAAAGATTTACAGCCTCGGAAACCCTATGCAGGATCACTATGAGTCAGAATTGACTCCACAGCACATAACCACTACCACTAAGACCTTGAATTGGACTTGGAGCCTCCAGAATTGTGAGAAAATTAATTTCTGTTCTTTAAATCTACCTTCTTGTGGTATCTGTGTTACAGCAACCCTAGGTAACTAATACATCCTAATGCTTGTGAATATGAAATAAGGTCTTAGAAGAAACTATCAGTTAACCTGAGCTCATATTGGAATAAAGAAGGTCCTAATTCTATATGACTATTGTCAGCACTCGACTGCTAACCTCAAGGTCGGTGGTTCAAACCCAACAGGTGCTCCTAGAAGACCCTATACAGGGTCGCTGTGAGTTGGAACTGAGTCAACAGCACATAATAATAACAACACTTGTCCTTATGAAAGAAAAGAAGCAATACAGAGGAAAGAAATGTTATGTAAACATACATTCAAGAACATCAAGAAACTCAGGGCTATCAGAAGCTGCTTTCAAAACACAGGTTTTAAGATTTCAACATACTTTTCAGGGGACACAGTAATTCATAATGTGGAACATTAGGCTACATAACTTGCCCAAGGTTGACCAGGTGGCACACAGTAGGGCTAGTATTCACACAATGCGCTAGAGAAGAGAGAAAGAAGGACTTTTCTGTAGAAAAGAGAAAGCATAGCCTTACTAACACCCTGAATTTGTACTTCCACACTCCAGTACAAGACTTATTATGCCACTCACTTTGTGATGCTTTGTCACAGCATCTCTAGGAAACTAATACACTCCATATTCTCATGGGTGATATGGGAATAATGAAAGTGCTGGAAAGGGAAGGCTTTGTGGAAGAAATGGGATTTTAGTAAAACTGTAAGCAATGATTTTGGGAGAAGGTGGGGAATTGCCTGAATAAGCTGAAGAGTATTTTCAATCTATATGTGGCTCTGCTTTCCCCTCTTCCCCACCTGGCCTATCTGATTTTAAGGTGGGAGATAAACAACAATGTCTACTATAAATATGCTTCTTAGGTGATTCTGATATGACCAACCTGCATCCATTTGAAAACATCCACCACAAGGTTGACAGTTCAAACTCACGAGCCGCTCCTTGGAAACCCTATACAGAGTCTCTATGAGTTGAAACCAACTTGACGGCACTCTACAACAAGGTAGTGTTTACCTGTGTTTCATTGATTATGCAAAGGCATTAAACTGTATGGATCATAAAAAACTATGGATAGCATTGTGAAGAATGAGAATTCCAAACAATTGTGCTCGTATGGAATCTGTACATAGAGTTGTTATTAAGTGCCATCCAGTCGATTCTGACCCATAATGACCCTGTATAGGGTTTCCAAGGAGTGGCTGGTGAGCTTGCACTGCCGACCTTGCAGTTCAAACAGCTTTGCAGTCTGGTGCATTAGCCCACAGTGCCACACTAGGACTTACAGAGTAAGAGGCAGTTACTCAAACAGAAACAAGAAAAGGTGTGTGTCAGGGTGGTATCTTTTCATCATACTATTCAATCTTTATGCTGATCAAATAATAGGTGAAGCTGAACTATGAGAAGAAGAAGGTGACATCAGGATTGGAGGAAAACTATAAACAACCTTTGGTATACAAGTGAAACAGCCTTGCTTGCTGAAAGCAAAGAGGACTTAAAGAACTTACTGATAAAGATTTAAGACTACAAACTTCATTATGAATCACACCTTATCATAAAGAAAACAAAAATCCTCACAACTGGACCAATAAGTAACATCACAACAAGCAGGAAAGATTGAAGTTATCAAGGATTCCATTTTACTTAGATCCATAACTAACACCAGTGGAAATAGTCAGGAAATCAGAAGAATTATTGCATTGGGTAAATGTACTGAAAAAAAAAAAAAACTCCTTAAAGTGTTAATGAGTGAAGATGTCACTTTGTGGACTAAGGTGCACCTCATCTAAACCATAGTATTTTCAATTGCCTATTATGCTTATGAAAGTTGGATAATAAATAAGAAAGATCAAAGAAGAATTGATGCCTTTGATAAGATGTTGATGAAGAATACTGAACATATCATGAATTGCCAGAAGTAAGGGGCAAATCTGTCTCAGAAGAAGTACAGCCAGAGTGCTCCTTAGAAGTGAGAATGGCATTCCTGATGCTTCAATGTTCTTCATCTAGTCCATTTTCTTGGATTATTTACTCAACATACAGATTGAATAAGTATGGTGAAAGGATACAGCTGGATACCCTTCTTTCCTGATTTTAAACCACACGGTAACACCTTGCTCTGTTTGAATGACTGTCTCTTGGTCTATATACAGGCCTGCATGAGCACAGTTAAGTATGCTAAAATTCCCATTCTTCATGCTGTTATCCACAATTTGTTATGACCCATGCAGTTGAATGTCTTTGAAACACAGGAAAACATCTTTCCAGTATTCTCTGCTTTCAGTAAAGATCCATCTGCTGTCAGCAAGGATATCCCTTATTCTATGTCCTTGTTGATGTACTTATTCAACCATTTTGAATTATCTTCAACAAACTTTATTTGTATGTGTGTAATATTGATGGACCTGCTTTTTTTTTTTGGTATGGGAATATAGCTTTTGATCCACTGGCCAGATAGTATATTCTTGGCATAGACGAATGAGCACCTCCAGCATTGCTCTCTATTTGTTGAAACATTTAAATTGGTTATCTATGAATTCTTGGAGCCTTGGTTTTTTGCCAATGTCATCTGTGCAGCTGGGATTTATTCCTTCATTACCATCAGTTTTTGATCATATGTTGCCTTCTGAAATGGTTGAACATTGTCTGAATATTCTTGGTATCAGGACTGTATTCCTTCTATCTTCTTTTGATACTTCCTGCTTCATTCAATATTTTGTCCATTATTTTTAAGTGCTGTCAAGTGTGTTGTGACTCATAGTGACCCTATATAGGGTTTCCAAGGAGTGGCTGGTGGGTTTGAACCACTGACCTTGCAGTTAGCCCTCCAGGGCTTATTCTGCATCGCCACACCAGGACTCCATTTTGTCCATAATATCTTTCAATATTGCAGCTTGAGACTTGAACTTTTCTTCAGTTCTTTCATCTTGAGAAATGTTGAGTCTGTTCTTCCCTTTTGTTTTTCTAATTCCAGGTCTTTACACATTTCAAGGAATTCTTGTGTGGCGCTATGGGATAAAGTACTGGACTGCAAGGTAGTTTTGAATCATAAGGTCAATGGTTCAAACTCACCAGCAGCTCCTTGGAAACCCTATACAGGATCACTATGAATTGAAACCAACTCAACGGCACTTAACAACAACAACAAACACATTTCATTATAATACTTTACTTTGTCTTCTCAAGGTGCTCTTTGAAGTTTTCTGTTAAGATTTTTTAAGCCATCAGTTCTTTCATTTGCTTTAGCTATTCTATGTTCAAAAGCAAGTTTCAGAGTTCTTCTGATGTCGTTTTTGTTTTTTTCTTTGTTTGCTGTATTTTTTAATGACATTTTGCTTCTTCATGAATAATGTTCTTGATATCATCCCACAATACATCTGGTCTTCAGTTATTATTGCTCAACTACTCAAATTTGTTCTGGAGATGGACTCTAAATTCAGGTGAGATACAGGAGTCCTGGTGTGGTGCTGTGGGTTAATGCGCCAGACTGAAAAGCCATTTGAACTGCAAGGTCGGCAGTTCAAGCTCACCAACTACTCCTCGGAAACCCTATACAGGGTTGCTATGGGTTGGAACCGACTTACTAGCACTTAACAACAACAACAACATATTTAAGGTCATATTTTATTTCTTGTGGAATTATTTTAATTTTCTTCAGTTTCAGTTTGAACTTGCATATGAGCAAATTGATGGTCTGCTCCACATTCGGTCCCTGACATTTTTCTAACTGATAATATTTAGCTTGTGCATCTTTTTTTTTTTTTTTTTTGTAGAGATGCAATCTATTTGATTCCTATGTATT
This sequence comes from Chrysochloris asiatica, assembly GCF_000296735.1. Taxonomy (NCBI): domain Eukaryota; kingdom Metazoa; phylum Chordata; class Mammalia; order Afrosoricida; family Chrysochloridae; genus Chrysochloris; species Chrysochloris asiatica. The sequence goes on from NW_006408566.1 coordinate 7,522,260, forward strand.
TCATCTGGTGATATCCATGTGTAGATTCACCTTTTGTGTTGTGGAGAAAAAGTATTTTCAATGACTATGTCATTTGTCTTGCAATATTCTACCATGTGATCTTTGGCATCCTATCACCAAGGCCATGTTTTCCAACTACTGATGCTTGTTCTCAGTTGTCAACTCTTATGTTTCAATCACCAGTAGTTATCTATGCATCTTCAGTTAATGTTTGATCAATTTCAGAATATGGAAATTGATAAAAATCTTCAGTGTATTCCTATTTGGTATTAGTAGTTAGGGGATACATTTGAATAATAGTGGTATTATTAACTGTTCTTCTATGTAGCCATGTGAATATTATCTTATTACTGACAGTGGTATGCTTCAGGATAGATCTTGAGATGTTCTTTTTCATGATGAATGTGACATCATTCCTCTTCAATTTTTCA
>NW_006408566.1:7523115-7524308 GCF_000296735.1 Chrysochloris asiatica
TTTTTTTTTTTTTCATAAGTAGACTACCATGGTCTTCTTCCTAGTCTGTCTTAATCTAGACGCTCTTCCGAAACCTGTTTACCTTGAGTGATCCTGATGGCATTTGAAACACTGGTGGAACATCACAGTAAGACTTTAGCCACCAAAGTATGATAAACTGACAGTCTAGTGGTGGATCCCCACTTACATGGGAGGAAATGGATGCTAAAAAAGTGAAGAAATTCATTCAAGGACCATAAAATACTTAGATGGGAACCCAGTCATTTCTAACTTTGAAGCCATTTGTTCTGTTAACCACTCACTGGTCTCTTGCTTGGGAACAATGACAACCAGAATCAACCTGTGGTAGGGAAATCCTTGTAGAATTTACCATAACAATTCAGGCAAAGGTGTGTGAGGCTTGGAGCATTGGAAATGAGAAGTTGGGATAATTTATGCAACTTGAAATGAGGGACTGCTTCTATCTGGGTTATTGCTGTATACCTAGCGGCCAGTGTGGCATCTCACTAACAGGGTAGGCCACTAACAGTTGTTTATGGAATGAATGAAATATTGTGATGTTACTCAGGAATAAAGTTCCTCTAAAACATGCCATATCTCTCCTTAACATTATTTCTTGCTCTTTGTATTGTTTTTTGTTTTTTTTTTTTTTTGTGTGTGTGTGTGTAGGTGTTATGATTGTTGTAATAAATTACAATAAACTTTGTGGCTTAAAACAACAGAAATTTATGACCTGAAAGTTCTGTAGTTCAGAATTTCAAAGTGGATCTCCCTCTGATCTAAAATCAAGATGTCAGCAGGCCTGTATTTCTTTGTGGAGAGTCCAGTAGAAAAAAGTGTTCTTTGTCCTTTTCCGGCCTCTGAAGGCTGCCAACATTCCTTGACTCATGGTACTTTTCTTCCATCTACAAAGCCAGCAATGTTGAACCCAGTCATTTTCTTACTGCCATTTTCTGATTCTGTCTCCTATTCCTTCTTCCATTTTTAATGCCCCTTGTGATCACATTGGGCACACTTAGATAATTCAGAAAAATTTTCCAATTTTAATGGTTGTCAATTAGCAAGTGTCATACCATCTTCAACCTTAATTTCACTCTGCTATGTAAATGGTTAATGTTCAACCATTTCAAGAGATACCATATGAACAAGAGCCAATGATACTCAGATAGGAAGTCCAAAGTGCATTGAAAGAA
>NW_006408566.1:7525753-7536784 GCF_000296735.1 Chrysochloris asiatica
TTCCGACTCGATGGCACCTGACAACAACAACAACAACAATGTAAATGAACACACTCATAGGATCCAGGGACTAAGACAGATAACTTTGAAGCTCATTCTTCTGTCTTCCTCTGCACCCTTCACTCACAAGATAAAATTCAGGCCTGAATTTCAAAAAATTAAAAACAAAGGAAAACAAAAAAACCCTGCCAGCATTTATTGCCCAATGCTTTAGCCATACTCAACATTTAACTATTCTTTGACTATACAATGAATTTCATGCAGAAGCTTCAGTACAATGGCTGTAACATCCATCACTTGTCAAGCTCTACCAGTTCCTGGTTGACTCAATTCTGACTCATAGCCAATCCATGTGTGAGAGAGTAGAACTGTGTTCCATAGGTTTTTTATGGTTGATATTTCAAAATAGATCACTAGGCCTTTCTTTTTGATGTACATTTGGGTGAACTCAAACTTCTAGTCTTTCAGGGAAGCATTTTCTAGTGTGTTAACCATTTGTACCCTGCAGGGACTCCTATCGGGCTTTATAGTCCCTTTAAGATTCTGCCACTGCAAAAATGACTTCACTACCAAGACTGGATGGATTCACTTTTTATGATGATTCTACTCAGATACATTTATTAATTCTTAAATGCTTAGGAAGTGTTTTCTATATGCAGGTTCTAGATTCCATCTGGGTTCCATATTTATGATTTGTGAGTCCTAGGTTGAGTTCATCATCTGTCATATTTATCATATTCCAGCTATATATGAGGAGCACAGAGTCCCGATGTGATACTGAAGGATAAGCTCTAGGCTGCTAATCACAAAGTCAGCATTTCAAACTCACCAACTACTACTGGAAAACACTATACAGGGTCATTATGAGTCAGAACCTACTCAACAGCATTTGGAGTCCTGGTGTGATACTGTAAGTTAATGCGCTGGACTGCAAAGTTGCTTTGAACTGAAAAGTCAGATTCAAGGTCACCAGCTACTCCTTGGAAACCTTATACAGTGTTGCTATAGATTATAATCGACTTGACGGCACTTAACAACAACAACAACAACATGAGGAGCACAGTGGCTCCATACAATAAGCACTGGACTGTGAACCGCAAGGTCAGAGGTTTGAGCCCACCAGCTACTCTGCAGGAGAAAGATGAGGCTTTCTGCTCCCACAAAGATTTTTTAAAAGCCTCAGAAACTCTATGAGTTGGAATTTACTCAATAGCACTTTACAACAACAAAATCTATCCATGGTTCAGATATGGAAACTTGGTGGTGCAGTTGGTAAGAGCTCAGCTGCTAACTAGAAGGTCAGTGGTTCTAATCTTCCAGTCATTCCATAAGAATCTGTGCAGATCAGCTTACAGGACAGTTGGAACTGACTGGATAGCAGCAGGCTTGGTATGTTTGGTGTTTTGGTTCTGATGATATATTTCAGTGGTGATGTGGGGTCTACTAATCTGACATAAAATAGTAAGACAGAGTTATAAATAACCACATAAGCAAGGTCAGGTCTCTGCCTGGAAACTATCTGACAACTAGACGCTTGGCATGAACTTGAATTCCCAGCAACGGCACTAGACATATGAGCAGGCTGACTGTCATGGCTAAGTTTTCCAGTACCTCCAAAAATATCTGCTCTTACCTCTTTCCTCATATAGTTACACAAACACTAAACTACATACTTGTCACATTTCTAGCCCTCCACCGACTTCAAAGCTTACTTCTGGGAAGGCTCTAACATTTTAGGTAAATGATTAGTTTGTTAAAATTCACCAGTGTCTTAAAACTCTTTTTTAAAAACCTGAGGGCAATACATAAACTAAATTCTCTTTGGCTACATTAGATCATGCAACATTAACTGAAAAATATTCATCTTGTCTACTATGTTAGGTGGTTGTTGTTAAGTGTCGTCTCATAACAATGCTGTATAGTGTTTCCGAGGAGCAGCTGATGGGCTTGAACTGCCAACCTTGTGGTTAGCGGTCCAGTGTTTACCTTACAGTTCCACACCAGGACTGGTGTTAGGTTTAAAAGGGTGAGGAAATAACTACTAGTGAGTAACCAGTGTCAGTTCCAAGATCCAATTCAAAGTGATACAATAGGACAGAAAGAACTGCCCCATGGGGTTGTCAAGACTGTAAAACTTTCTGGAAACAGACTGCTTTCTCCTGTGGAACAGCTGATGTGTTTGAACTGCCAACCTTTCGGCTAGCAACCAAGTAATTGCTATGAATCCAAAACGATTTGACAACAATGGGTTTGGGTTTTTGAGTGCCTAAACATGTAGCCCTATGGGTTAAAGTTCTGGAATGCAAAGTCTGTTTGAACCACAAGGTCAGGGGTTCATGCTCACCAGCCGCTCCGTGGAAACCTTATATTGGGTCGCTATGGGTCGGAACTGACTCAACGGCACTTAACAATAACAACAACAAACCCACAATTCCAACTCATAGTGATCCTATGTAGGGTTTCTGAGGCTGTAAATCTTGACGAATGAAAACCTCCGAGCTGCTAGTGAATCCAAACTGCTAACCTTGGGATGAGCAGCCCAGTGCGTGACTCACTATGTTACCAAAGCTCTTTTTTGAGTGTCTGTTGCTGCTGCATTCTGTAGAGTCAGTTTTGACTCGTAGTGGCCCAGTGTAGGGTTTCTAAGGCTGTAAATCATTACGGAACAGAAAGCCTCTTGCTCCCATGGAGTGGCTGGCGAATAACCTACTATGTTACCAGTGCTCCTTTATAAGTCCCTGTTGTTGTTGTTCAGTGGAGTGGAGTAGGTTTTGAAAACTCATAGTTATGTGCCGTGGAGTTGGTTCCGACTCACAGCGACCCTGTACAGGGTTTCCGAGGCTGTACATCTTTACGGGAGCAGAAAGCCTTACCTTTCTCCTGCGGAACAGCTGGTAGTTTCGAACTGCTGACCTTGCAGTTTGCAGCCCATTTCATAACCACTACACTACCAGAGCTCATAGTGACCCTTTATAGAATTTCCAAGGCTTTAATACTTTTTTCCGCACAAGTAGAAAACCTCATCATTCTCCCTGGGAGTGAATGGTAAACTTGAATCACCACCCTCTGAGTCTGTTTGAGAGCCATGATGGGATTATACTATAATTGAACAGGCAATTGATGGAAAGACGCCCTGGTACCATAGTGAATCATGAGCTGGGCTGCTGACCGCAAGGTCAGTAAGTAGTTCGGATCTACCAGTTGCACATGGGAAAAAGATAAGGCTTTCTGCTCCCATAAACATCTATATCCTCAGAAACCCTAAACAGGGTCACTGTGATTGGAACCAAATTGGTGGCACACAACCACCACCACCACCAGCATGACTGCCATTGAGTATGCTACAATTTACAGCTACCTTACGTATAACCAAATGATACACAACCTGGTCCTGGATGGTGAGAATCTTTGGGTGTTATGGAAACCCATAGGGTGGGCACCGAACAAAATCTTGAGGACTTCTTGGAGGAAGTTTCCAAGTGATAGACTGAAGGAGTTACACAGATGAAGAGGTTTGGGGAAGGGAATGAAAAGAGTAGGCATGAAGACCCTTAAAAAGGAGAGCACCAGAGTTCCTTGTTTACGGTGTGTTACAATCAAGTGCTGATTATCTGAGAATAGTTAAAGAGCTTTAGGGTAGATCCTAATCATTCTCTGGTTTGTTGCAATAGAAAACTTTTAGGTTTTGGATTTTATTCTGTGTTTTATATTGCCAGTAAAAAAAAAAAAAAAAAAAGGTTTTTTGAACTCTAGTCAGTCACTTCGCCTTTTGGAACATCACTTTTCTCATTTGTCAGATGGGGCTAAGAATACCTACCCTCACAGGACTTTGTGGGGATCTACTGAGACAATGTGTGGGAAAGTGCTCTGTAACCTCTAAAACTCAAGGGATTATCATTCTAATTCCTGCCACCACCCAGGCCACTCCCTGTTTCCACCCTCCACTGCCCATCCAGATTTGCTCAGCAAATGCAAACTAATTTTAATATCAACTTGCTGACAATAAATCAAATAGGGTGATCAAGAGTGAAAAGAACAGTTTTTAGAGTCTCCCAGGCCACACAACATCCATGTATTACCATATAACCATGGTAACAGATAACAGTGAGATGACTCTAAGAGAAATTTAAGAAACCAGGCAATCTGTAATTCTTTTTGTTTTTTCTTGCCCATTTAAATAAATGTGTAAACCTGTTTAGGAACGGGCATAATGAAGGCTACAGAGTGATGGAGAAGGGCTGGTTCATGAATGAACTATGCTTTCATTGTCTCCTGTCTCCAAAGCCAGTGGGTTCCTTCTGCCTCAGGCCCTTCTCAACTCCTCCAGAAATCAGGAGAGGGGCAGGAAACTGCATTTTGGAAGGAGTTTAGTTCTTTCTAGTTTCAACAAATGATACTGTGTCTTAATCCCTTACCACTTTTAGGTTTACTGCAATTGAATAGTCCAAATTTTTGTGATTTGGGCAACTAATGACTGCTTTCCAGACACAATCAATCACTTGAATGAGCAGTAAGCCCCAAGCTTTAGAAAGAATTTTCTCCAAAGTTTTAAGCTCTCAGTGAACATGTTACTTGAGCTCTCACATCAAAAAGTAATTACTTAGGAGAAGTTCAGCAGCAATCCTTGTAAGAAAAAGGTCCTTGTATAACTAACACACATGGGTGTAGCAACCAAACCTGTCATTTGGGAAAGGAACTCAATTATGCCCATGGGAAGGAATGGCTCGGGGATGGATCTATGACCTACTTCTAGGTAGGATTTAAAATTAACTTTTACATTTTCATTTCATTGTTTTTACTCTATCATGTGTTGGCACATGTTTCTTTCTCTAAATTCCTCTCCTACTTCCATCCTTAAAAATATATATATATATGGGCAGGCAATATGTTGTGGCAAAAATTTGCACTCTTCCAGAGTCCTAGACCAGAGTTCTAGCCCCGATTTTACCAGAGTCTCTTGCTAGTCACTAAATTGCTCAGGGCATCAGTTTCCTCTATGAAATAGGAATGATATTTCAAGTTCTTTTTACCTCAGGGTCAAATTGAATAATAATGACAACAATAAAAAGAATGTGAAAGTGGTTTGAAGATTAAGATCTCTGATTCAGTCCCCCAGAGTTCCAACCTCTTGCAGGGCTGCAACAAAAGCAAGCTTTTGAGAAGTACCTGCTAGCTTCTTAAATAATAGGGAAATTGTGTCTTTTAATGATCCAAAATTACTAACTAAAAAAACATATTTATTCAATGTTGCTACTCCGGTAGGTGTTGCAGTCATGTAAGGCCTAGAATACATATGTCGCTTGCACTGTGGTCTGTTCCATGCGCCACACAGCACAAGCTACACATATAAACAAGCACTTTCCTTCTGATTGTTTCAGAGAACCAAACTCTTTGCCACACTCCCGTGCCCACCCCCTAATTCATTTTCCTCTTCCTCTCTGTTTCTACGTACACACACACACAAGCATACTGACTCTCCTTTGTTGTTGTTTTTAAGTGCCATTGAGTCAGTTCTGACTAATAGCGAGCTTATATAGGGTTTCTGAAGAGCAGCTGGTGAGTTGGAACTGCTGACTTCATAGTTCACTTGACCTTGAGGTCGAGTGCTTATCCTATGGCACCATACCAGGACTCTTTTTTAGTAGGGAGACAATGTAAACAATTATTAGTATTAATAGCTCTATCTTTAGAGTTCATCCACATAAATGTTAGTTATAGGTAATGTTATGTTTGGTTGAGAAATACCAGCACAAAAGTTGGAAGAGTAGGGAATAAGTCCTTTGTGAAGAACATATTTTGATACACATAATGTATGTGATGAGTCATGGTTGTCCAATGCAGCAAGGGTGAGAAAACATCCTAATGGAATTCAGACCTCTGAGAAATTAAAAAATAAAACATAAAGCAGGGAAAAGACCTTGACTGCAGGGTTTGTATCTAAATCATCTTTGTATATCCTGCTATGAATATACTGTAAGAATCCAATAAACGCTTGATGAATGCATTAACAATTGAGTGACTAGGAGATGGAGGGAGCTAGGGACTGGGAACCAGAAGATGTAGATTCTAACCAACACTCCTTCATAGCAACGCAAGCATAAGAAGTCACCCCACATCTCTGGTCCTCATAAGCGAAACGAGACATTTGGACAAGTCAGCAGCCCACAATCAATAAAGTACAGTTCACTGGCTGATGTCTGAGCTTAAAGATGGTATCAGACTCTCTTCTTTACTCTAATGGGGATTTCAGGACTCCTTGTGGGAAGGAAAGTAGCCCTGGTAGGGCTGCTAACCACAGGGTCAGTGGTTCAACCACACGATCATCTCTGTGGATGCAGAAAAAGCGTTTAATAAAATCCAACATCTTTTCTTGATGGAAACCCTAAAGACGACTGAAATGGAAGGAATGTTTCTCAATATGATTCAGGATATATATGAAAAGTCAACAGCCAACTTTGTACTTAATGAAGAAACACTGAGAACTTTTTCCTTGAAAATGGGAATAAGATAAGAGTGCCCACTCTTAACCACTTCTATTCAATATTGTATTAGAATCCTAGCCAGAGCAACAAGTTAAAGAAAAGAAATTAAAAGTATTGGAAAAGAAGACGTAAAGATATTTCTATTTGTAGATAATATGATTCTCTATAGAGAAAAAAGCCCCAGTGTGACACTGTAGGATACAGTACAGGACTGCTAACAGTACAGTACAGTACAGGACTGCTAACTCCAAGGTTTGTGATTCAAATCCACTAGCCACTCCTTGGACACACTATATAGGCTGCTATGAGTCGGAACCGACTCGATGACACTTAACAACAACAATATACAGAAAATCCCAGATCCACACATTCACAAAAAAAACTGCTACAACTAATGGAGAAATTTAGCAAAGGTGCAGGGCACAAGGTCAACAAATAAAATTCAATTTGACACACAAGCAGGCTTGTAAGCTCACTGGTGACTGTGTTGGTCTACTTGTGAGTAGAAGTCGGGGGAAAGGCAACAGTGAAGAAACCATGCTCCATAGACAACCCATTGACCTGGAGATGATAGAGAAAAGAGGAAGAGCATGTTGGTCTGAAGTTTAAGGAGACTTGGGAACTCCTGAGCTCATGGACACCAACTTGGCCACTGGGGGCTAGAGCTGAGAGTGAGGTGGCCAGCTGACTTGAAGTTGGTGGAGGTGTACAAGAACACCCAAATTTGCAGAGAGTATCCATTTGACCTTGTTTGAATGGCTTGCTGATCAGAACTTGACTAGTGGAAGATAAAGAAGTTTGATATAGGAAAAAATAGTAAATTTCTACAGTTGATGAACTTGACCTTTGCTTATGGATGTAGTTGCTCAAAATTCCATCTGAGAAGGAAATATTCTTCAAATCAAGGATCAAATCTATGCCCTCAGGTTACAGGGTTGATAGGGATGGACAACTTAGACATTGGCTTCCAAAAATGAGGGGGACTATAAAGACACAAAGTGGCTGGTTTACAGGCTTTCAAGAGTGTGCTTAGTTTCAGAATGAGGGCAGATAAGGTAGAATCCCTACTGAATAGTTTTCCTCTTGTCTAGATGGGTCTGGGGAAAGGGGATGGGGGAGGATGCAGATAGAATTCTTTTGATTCAGTAGTGAGTATCATCAATGTAAAGGTAGAAGACATGAAACAAAAAGGAGGGAGTAGTTAATCTTTCATTTCAAGAACAGAGGACTCTAGGATCATCAAGTGCGAAGAGCATGAGAAGCAGCAACACCAAAGAAAGAAGCAGAGGTGATGGCATAGAGAGATAGAGCAGCTGAGGATGCTAAACCCATGGAATGAGAAAGGATGTGTGCAGGTAGGCAGCAGAGGTGATGACAAAGAGGGAGAGAGAGCAGCTGAGGACACTAGACCCATGAAATGAGAAAGGCTGTGTGCTGGCAGGCAGGAGGCTGGCTTGAAAAATGTGCCCTTTGTTTGTTTAAAGGAATATATATTTACATATTTTTTTTCTGTGTGTTTTGTGTATTAAAAAAAAAAAAAGAGAGGTAAATACTGTTAACTGATGGTACATGGAGGGGATTGTAATTGTTGCTATGAAACAAAATTAGCTAAGTGCAAAACTGATGATCTGCCCTGTAAACTATCACTCAATTTACAATAAAACTTAAAAAAAAAAAAAATCAGTTTGGTTGCTTTACACCACACATGAGAAATCTGAAAGGGCAATTAGGGAAACAGTTTCATTTACAATAGCATCTTGTTGTTCTTAAGTGCTGTTAAGTCAGTTCCAACTCATAGCAACCCTGTATAGGGTTTCTGAGGAACAGCTGGTAGGTTTGAACCACTGACCTTGTGGTTTGTAGTCCAGTACTTATACTACAGTGCCATACCAGGAGTCTCAATAGTATCTAAGAGAATAAAATAGCGCCCCCTCCAAAGAAACCCACTGTAGTTGAGTCCATTTCAACTCATAGTGACCCTATAGGACAGTCTAGAACTGTTGTCTATGGTGTCTGAGACTGTAAATCTTTATGAGAGCAGAAATCTGCACCTTTCTTCCACTGAACACCTAACCTTGGGTTTGAACTGCTGACTTTGTGACTAGCAACTTAATGTTTAACCCACTATACCACAAGGGCTACTAAAAGAATCAAATACCTAGGAATAAATACAACCAGAGATGTAAAAGACCTATACAGTGGGAATGATAAAAATACTGATGAAAGAGATTAAAGAAGTCTTAAATAAATGGAAAAATGTTCCCTGTTCATATATTGGAAGATTTAATATTGATAAGATGTCAATATGTCCCAAAGTGAACTAGAGATTCAATGCACACTGGATCAAAATTCCAACAGCCTTCTTTACAGAAATAGAAAAAACAAGCCTCAACTTGATATAAAATAGTAAGAGGTCCTGAATAGCTAAAACAATGCTGAACAGAAGAACAAAATGGGAAAGCTACTTTGCACTGTGGATTAGGCCTTGGACTGCAAACTTCAAAGTCAGAGGTTCAAACAGATCAGTTGCTTCACTGGAGAAAGATGAGGTTATCTGCTCCCATGAAGATGTATGGTCTTGGACATGCTATGTTGGAGTCCTGGTGTGGTGCCATGGGTTAATTCGCCAGATTGCAAAGTCATTTGAACTGCAAGATCAGCGGTTCAAGCTCACCAGTTGCTCCTCGGAAACCCTATACAGGGTCGCTATAAGTCAGAACTGACTCTATGGCACTTAACAACAACAACATGAGTTGTAATTGTCTGAATGGCATCAGGGCATACAGCTACAGTTATCTAACCATGCTGGTACTGATATTTTAATAGCCACAAAACCTATGAGATAGAATTGAAAATTCAGAATCAAACCTATACATTTATATGATCAATGAATTTTTGACAATAGTTCTAAGTTCATTCAATGGGAAAAAGAAGAATCTTTTCAATAAATGATGCTGGGGAAATTGGATTTCCACATGCAGAAAAATTAAATAGGATCCATACCTAACACCATACACAAAAACAAATTCTAAATGGATTAAGGACCCAAATGTGTAAACTAAAACCGTAAAATTCTTAGGAGAACAAGAAGGGATAACCGTAGACTATCTAGTAACAAAAGCACAAACTGCTAAAGACAAAATAAATAAATTGTTGTTGCTAGGTGTCATTGAGTTGATTCGGATTCCTAGTGACCCTATGCACAAAAGAATGACCCACTGCCCAGTCCTAGGCCATCCTTACAACTGTTGTTACATTTTAGCTCTTTGTTGCTGATACTGTGTCATTCCATCTCACTGAGGTCATCCTGTATTTTGCTGACCAAAAAAATTCACCAAAATCAGACAAAGTACTCATTGGGAGAATATCTTTGGAAACAATATATCTGACAAGAATCTATTAACCAAGTTATATGTAAACCTTTGACAATTTAACAACAAAAACCAAAATGCTTAACTATGGACAAAGGACTTGAGTAGACAATTTACCAAAAAGGACAATCAAATGTCCATTAAACACATGAAAAGATGTACAGCATTATTAGACATCAGAGAAATACAAATAAAAAACATCTGCTTTGAACATTATATCCTCTTAAGAAATATCTGCATGGGATCAAATTGACAACAGCAACACAAAAGATTGGGTAGAAACCTTCAGGGATATGCGAGTTTATGTTAATGAGAATGGAACAACTCAGAAAAAGAGGGTGATAATGGTTACACATTTTGAATGTAATAAGTTGAACAAAGTTGTGTATCTAGAAACTGTTGAATACGTGTGTTTTGCTATATATATTCTTAATTGCCACAAAATGTTTGAAAACAATGAATGGAAAAAAAGTATATCATACTGTCAATAAATTTTATAAGATATTAGATTATCATAGTGCTATACTGTTGTTGTTGTTAAGTGCTGTGGAGTCAGTTGACTCATAAAGACCTGCATAGGGTTTCTGAGAAGCCACTGGTGGGTTTGAACCATTGACCTTGTGGTTAGCAGTCAAATGTTTATCCTACAGCACCACTCCAGGACTCTATAACACTATTTTGTTGTTGTTAAGTGCCATTCAGTTGATTCTGACTCATAGTGACCCTGCATAGGGTTTCCAAGGAGCAACTGGTGAGTTTGAACCTCCAACTTTGTGGTTCAAACTGATCTTATGGTCCAGTGCTTATTCTACAGTGCCACACCAGGACAGTGCAATAGAGCTCTTGTATATATGCTCTCTTATTATCTGTTTGGGGACAGTACAGTACAAAGCACACATGGATATGGTACTTAAATTCATGATCAAATGAGTAAAACAGCTTCAGGCAGACTTTTACAGGAAATTGAGTTAGGTGCCAATTAGTTAATTCTGACTCATAGCAAAATCTATGCACAGCAAAATGAAATACTGCCCAATCCTGTGCCATACTCACAATTGTCAATCCATCTCATTGGGAGTCTTTCTCTTCTCCACTGGCCTTCCACTTTACCAAGTATGATGTCCTACTAGGACTGGTCCCTCCTGACGACATGTCCAAAATACAAGAGACCAAGTCTC